>NC_050576.1:294852934-295159184 GCF_011100635.1 Trichosurus vulpecula | reverse complement strand
ATGCTTAGACATTAGAAAAATATGAGATTATGTTGCAAAGGTCTTTTCTCATACTGGATCTCAACATCAACTAAACAATTGAATTTTCTAAAGGGAAATTACCACTTTGCTTCTCAGATTTAGTACCAACTTTGAAGGGGAATTGGAAGAAAATCTCATCTTGAGCAAGGAGAAAACTATTTCACTAGTGAAATGTGCTCTTAGCAGTCTCTGGCAATATCTGTTATGCCAGGGGCTTTGATTAGCCATTTCAAAGCCTTATCTCTCACCCATCTTTCTTGAATTATCTCTTTGCTTCTCTCTCCTCTAATGTCTAAAGACACTAAAATTGTCTTCAAAGTCTCACCAC
This sequence comes from Trichosurus vulpecula, assembly GCF_011100635.1. Taxonomy (NCBI): domain Eukaryota; kingdom Metazoa; phylum Chordata; class Mammalia; order Diprotodontia; family Phalangeridae; genus Trichosurus; species Trichosurus vulpecula. The sequence goes on along the minus strand of NC_050576.1, from coordinate 295,158,835 downwards.
ATTTCAGTGACTAAGAGGTTACTGAACCAATATGGAGTCATGTCTCTTTCCACATATACAGCATACAAAACCACAGGGCTATCCTTCAGGAAATGCCCCCAAACCAACTTTGGGCACAGATGTGGCAATTTTGCAGGTTGAGAAGTGAAATGCATCACAGAAATAAATATGTTTTGAGCATTCTCTCAGAAAGCTGTGTCAGTCCTTTACTTCTAGCACATTTAGACACAAACTCAGTTTGGCTTGAAATATGTTGAAGCATCATTTCATTTAGACTCTGTGACCAAATGCACTTGGTCATACCAAAGTCAATCTTAAGAATAACCAAGGACACTGCTATTATTCAGCAATGGAGAATCCCTTTGATATTTGACAATTTAACAGCTGACTCCTTGCCCCCATTCTTTCATAAGAGAGAAACAAATCAGATCTTGGTTTCATATTTCTATAGCATAAGAACAACTGTCCTTCAAATCTATTGCCACAAAATCCTAGTTATTTTAGATGATATTGAAATGAGCTTTTCTGGGTGACAGGCTAGAATTAAAATTTTGTCACATGGTTGGTAATCCTCCAACATTCCACTGGATCTGGAATTTTATCAGTGTCCTTCCATAAATCCAGCACAGGGCAGGATGGTCGAGAGCAAGGGTATCTATTTGATCTTCTGGGAGCCTTCTTCAAATTCTCTTGACATTGTGTAGGTGCTACTGGCACATGGAAGATGTCCATTCGTTACGTCTTCCTCTTGCTATGTGATAGCCCCATCCTTTTTTCCTATGATACATTTGTCTGATTCCCTTGTCTTGCTTTGCCTTGCCTTGCCTTCCCTTCTCTTTTCTTACCTTCTCTTTCCTTAAAAAGGGCAAAATCTTTCACTGCACCTGGACCTATCTCCAGTTGTTTTGATCTGTATATTGCCACTGAACCCAGATGGCTCTGGAGGAGAAAGTGAGGCTGGTGACTTTACACAGCTCTCCTTCACTTAAATCCAATTCATTTGAAAGTCATGGTATCACCTTCCTTATGTCATGGTCCTGTTGGAGAATGAAGGACAAACAACAACATTTATCTGATGCTATAATTTCCCTGCTTCTCCCATATCATTTGTCCTTTATCATGTGTTGCAGCTGGCTCATGCCCACCATGTGCCTCTCCACTGTTCTTCAGGTGATCCTCAGCTTCAGTGCTTTAGAATTTATAGAGTTCCGTGACTTCTGCCCACAAGGAATAATTGGAAGAATATTAATACAAAAAAGATGGACTCCTGTTTCAGGGAGAAATGTGTATCATCAAAAGAATTATAGTTTCCCAAGGATAATATATCCCTGCTCTTTTCCTCTTGTTCAGTTCTGATATACCTTATTATCCTATTTCAGTATCTGTCCAAGAGATATACACTGATGGATATATTGCACATGCAACAAGATATTATAACCTGGAAAAAGGCATTCTTTTTCTACTTAAATTTACCTAGTAGATAACTTAGCTCATAATTTGGATGTAAAAAACTGGAAATTAACAGTGCACATAAGTTGTAGTCCACTTTTATGTTTTCTGCATGAAAGTATAGGAATTAAGATTATTTATCACAGGAGTAATAAGTCTATACAGCCACCTAATAAAAGGAGGCAATATGGTGGAGTGGTTAGAATACTGAACCAGAAATTTGGTGAAAGGATCTGTAGTCCCCATTCTACTATGACCTTTCTTTGTGACCCAAGATAATCTCATCATCTCAGACAGTATCAGTATTCCAAATTGTAAAAGACACAGGTTGAATCTCTCAAGTCCCTTCCAATTCTACCATTCTCTGAATCTATAATTCATCAAGTACTTAGGGTTACCTCTCAATAAGCTAAACAATTCTTCTAAGTCACCAAGGTTTGCAACCTTGGAGTCATTCTTGACTCCTCACTGGTTCTTCTCCTACTACATATCCAATCCATTGCAGATCTTGTCATTTCTACCTTCACATCTTTCATATACATTCCCTTTTCTCCTCTTACATGGGCATTACCTTAGTTCAGGCCCTCATAACCTCTTGCCTGGGGTCCACGTTCAGTCATCCTGACCTGTATCTTGCCACTGGACCCAGATGGCTCTGGAGGAGAAAGTGAGGCTGGTGACTTTGCTCAGCCCTCCCTCACTCAAATCCAATTCACTCGCAAGTCATGGCATCATGTTCCTGATGTCATGGTCCTCCTTGAGAATGAAGGACAAAGGAAACACAGCACCAACAATGACAATAACTACAACAACAATACCTCTTGCCTAATTTATTGCAATAGCTTTCTCATTAGACTTTGCCTCAAATACATCTCCACACTACAATGCTTCCTCCCTCTGGTTGCCAAAGGGATTTTCCTGAAGTGTAAGTCTGATCATATCTTCCTCTTATCCAAAAAACCTCCCAGACTCTAGGGATTCCTTATTGCCACCAGGGTCAAATATGAAGTCCTTTATTTGGCATTTAAAGGTCTTCACAACCTGGCTCCTTCCCGTCTTTCCCATCTCTTTACATTTCCCCTAAAAGCACACTACAATCTAAACTGTGTCTGCTTGCTATTCCTTCCTCATGATACATGGCACAATGAAAAGGGCACTGACTTTGCATTCAGAAGTAATCCTGTTCAACCCCTTCATTCAACAGGTGGGGAAGAATAAAGTTAAATGACTTGCTGAAGGTCATAAGAGCAGAGCTATTTGAACCAAGTTACTCTGATTCTAATGAATCCACTGGTCTTTCCCCTATGCCATGCTGTTTTCTTCACTCATTCCATGATGGAGATAGGGACTAGACTTGTAATTTCATTGGTTTATGGAGCTACTGGGTGAGTCATGGGTGAGAATGAGAAAACTCATTCTATCAATGCAGATTGGTACTTTTGTTGAAACTTACAGTCTTAGATAGTCACTAGATCACTTAGAGGTTAAGTGACTTGTTCAGGGTAACACAATCAGCATGTGTCATAAGCAGGACTTGAAGTGAAATCTTACTGGCTCTGAAACCAGCTCACTATCTACTATGCCATATGACCTTGGTCATCTTTGGAATTTCATTAAAATAATTTTATCTACTACCTTTATTACTCTGAGTTAAACATTTTCCTCTTCTTCCCTTCCCATTTCCCTCTTCTTCCTTTTTAAAAGTGAAAATGCTCCTGGAAAGAATACTGCATTGAATTTCTAACACTTGAGTATAAATGAGCTTATCAGATTGATTCTACCCAGATAGGAATTTTGCATTATTATGCTTATGAGTAATGATTTGCAATTTTCTGCTGCTCTTAAAAACATTTCATAGCATTTTCTTCATAAAAACCTTTTGACACAGGTAGCACATTTGTTTTGGGCTCAGATATGATTTCATTGATGTAGTGAACTCCTGGTAAAGAAACTCTCCTAAGTAGTGCGTGGCAGCAAATTGGTTAAATTATACACAATTCCAGATACATGTTTTATTTTTTCATTTTGGAATTATTACTATTTTCAGGGAGAAAGATGTAGGCATGAAAGTTCTACGTTTTAATTTTGATTGTACGTCACTAAATTGGAATTTGTGATGTCTGGAGCTTATGTTGGACTGATATTTACTTTTTCTCTTTCTCTTTTGAAATAGAGATTTTCTTCTGAAATCTTGAGCAAATAGAAGTTCAACAGACACATTTAAAATACTGAAAAGAAACCTGAAAAGGCTTACATGAACTGATGCAAAGTGAAATGAGCAGGACTAGGAGAACATTGTACACAACAGCGATATTGTGCATTAATCAGCTGTTAATGACTTAGCTATTCTTAGCAATACAGTGATCCAAGACAGTTCTGAAGGATTTGTGATGAAAAATGCTATCCCCCTCCAGAGAAAGAACTAAGGGTGTTTGAATGCAGATTGAAGCACTTTTTAACAAAAATTACTTTTCATGGTTTTTTTTTTCTTGGTATGTGTTTTCTTTCACAACTTGACTAATGTGGAAATGTATTTTGCATAACTGTATTTACTTTTTAATGGAGGGGGAGGGAAAGGAGGGAGGAAAATAGTTTGGAACTTGAAATTTTAAAAAATGAATGTTAAAAGTTGTTTTTATATCTAATTAGTGTAAAATAAAATATTAAATGTATCTATCAAAATAAACAAAAAAGATTATTGTAGAGGCATACAGTTTTATAATGGAGAGGGAACAAATAATAATTTTGCATGTAAACATTTTCAATAATGGGATTACTGGGTTAAAGGATCTCACCAGTTTGGTGACAGATTGCTCTCCAGAGTGCTCATACCAGTTTGCAATGCCACCAATAATATCTGAGTGTGCCTGTTTTCCCACAGCTGAGCCAATGCTAAGTCTTGTAATTTTTATTAATTTTTGGCCAGTTTGATAAATTTATCTGAAGCACCATTTCAACAACTGGCAAGTCTCAAATTATTAAGTACATTTGCTATCTGCTATGCACAGTTTATTCTCTATAGAAAAGTTAATTATCATTCCAGCCTTCCTCATTCATTAGTAATTAAATTTTTCTTGTGTATATTTGTGGACTCTCATTTTGATTCAATAACTGTTTAGGACATCATCGTGATTCTATCCATGAATTTTTTCTCCACTTTCCCAATTTTAACTAAAAATTTCTGATTTGAAAGAAAAAATATTCAATTAAATTGAAAGACAAATAGACGCTAAAAGGAAATGAACTGAGTTTTATGTTGTTAGAAAAATGTTTCCAGGGATTTGAAATGAAAAAATATTCACCATCTAGAGGGGCAGAGCCAAGATGGCGGCTGGTAAGCAGGGACTAGCGTGAGCTCCATACCGAGTCCCTCCAAAAACCTATAAAAATGGCTCTGAACCAATTCTAGAATGGCAGAACCCACAAAACAGCAGAGGGAAGCAGGGCTCCAGCCTAGGACAGCCTAGATGGTCTCTGCATGAGGTCTATCCCACACGGAGCTGGGAGCTGGGAACGGAGTGGAGCAGAGCCCAGCCTGAGTACATGGACCAACCAGACCAGGAGCTGGGCAGAGGGGGCCCTAGTGCCCTGAATCAGTAAGCAGTGAGCTGTGGCAGTTACCAGACTTCTCAACCGACAAACACCAAAGACTGCAGAGAAGGTTAGTGGGAAAAGCTGCGGGAGTGGAAGGAGTTTGCAGTTCGGCTTCCAGCCCCCGGGGCAGCTGAGGTGGGGCAGCTACAGCTGTTGTTGCTTCCTGTCCCAGGCCCACCTGGTGGGAGGAATTAAGTGGCAGATCAGAGCAGGAGTGTGCAGCCTGCTGAAGATCTAAGCCCAGTCCGGGTTGGGGGTTCTTGGGGAAAGAGCAGTGCTGGTGTGGCACAGCCAGCACCTCCCCCCCAAATGTGGAACATAGAACTCTGTAGTCTACAAGCAGTCATACCCCACTGAAAAACTCAAGGGTCAAGTTGGTTGGCTGGGAATATGGCCAGGCAGCGAAAACACACCCAGATTCAGTCTCAGACTTTGCATTCTTTCTTTGCTGACAAAGAAGACCAAAACATACAGCCTAAAGAAGTCAACAAAGTGCAAGAGGCTACACCAAAAGCCTCCAAGAAAAACATGAACTGGTCCCAGGCCATGGAAGAGCTCAAAAAGGATTTGGAAAAGCACGTTAGAGAAGTAGAGGAAAAATTGGGAAGAGAAATGAGAAGGATGCAAGAAAACCATGAAAAACAAGTCAATGACTTGCTAAAGGAGACCCAAAAAAATACTGAAAAATACACTGACGAAAACAACACCTTAAAAAATAGACTAACTCAAATGTCAAAAGAGCTCCAAAAAGCCAATGAGGAGAAGAATGCCTTGAAAGGCAGAATTAGCCAAATGGAAAAGGAGGTCCAAAAGACCACTGAAGAAAATACTACTTTAAAAATTAGATTGGAGAAAGTGGAAGCTAGTGACTTGATGAGAAATCAAGATATTATAAAACAGAACCAAAGGAATGAAAAAATGGAAGACAATGTGAAATATCTCATTGGAAAAACCACTGACCTGGAAAATAGATCTAGGAGAGATAATTTAAAAATTATTGGACTACCTGAAAGCCATGATCAAAAAAGAGCCTAGATATCATCTTTCAAGAAATTATCAAGGAGAACTGCCCTGATATTCTAGAGCCAAAGGGTAAAATAGAAATTGAAAGAATCCATCGATCGCCTCCTCAAATAGATCCCCCCCAAAAAAATCTCCCAGGAATATTGTCGCCAAATTTCAGAGCTCCCAGATCAAGGAGAAAATACTGTAAGCCATCAGAAAGAAACAATTTGAGTATTGTGGAAACACAATCAGAGTAACCCAAGATCTGGCAGCCTCTACATTAAGAGATCAAAGGGCTTGGAATATGATATTCCAGAGGTCAATGGAGCTAAGATTAAAACCTAGAATCACCTACCCAGCAAAACTGAGTATCATGCTCCAAGGCAAAATATTGACTTTCAATAAAATAGAGGACTTTCAAGCTTTCTCAGTGAAAAGACCAGAACTGAATAGAAAATTTGACTTTCAAACACAAGAATCAAGAGAAGCATGAAAAGGTAATCAAGAAAAAGAACAAGAAAAAGAAATTGCAAGGGACTTACTAAAGGTGAACTGTTTTGTTGACATTCCTACATGGAAAGATGACAAGTATGATTCATGAGACCTAAGTATTAGGGTAGCTGAAGGGAATATGCATATATGTATGTTTATGTATATATATGGGTCAATGTGTATGTATGTATATATCTATGTGTGTGCATATATATGTGTATGTATATATATATATATATATATATATATATATATAGAGAGAGAGAGAGAGAGAGAGAGAGAGAGAGAGAGGGAGAGAGGGAGGGAGAGAGAGAGAAAGAGAGAAAGCACGGACACAGGGTGAGTTGAAGATGAAGGGAAGATATCTAAAAGAAATAAAATCAAATTAAGGGATGAGAGAGGAACATACTGAGAGAGGGAGATAAGGAGAGATAGAACTGGGTGGATTATCTCGCATAAAGGTGGCAAGAGGAAGCAGTTCTGTGGGAAGAGGGGAGAGGGCCGGTGAGGGGGGAATGAGTGAACCTTGCTCTCATCAGATTTGGCCTAGGGAGGGAATACCATACATACCCAATTGGGAATCTTACCCCACAGGAAAGAAGAGGGAAGAAGATAAAAAGGGGGGGGATGATGGAGGGGAGGGCAGATGGGGGTGGAGGTAATCAAAAACAAACACTGTCGAAAGGGGACAGGGTCAAGGGAGAAAATTCAATAAAGGGGGATGGGTTGGGAAGGAGCAAAATATAGTCAGTCTTTCACAACATGAGTATTGTGGAAGGGTTATACCTAATGATACACATGTGGCCTATGTTGAATTGCTTGACTTCTTAGGGAGGGTGGGTGGGAAGGGAAGAGGGGAGAGAATTTGGAACTCAAAGTTTTAAAAACAGATGTTCAAAAACAACAAAAAAAAGTTTTTGCATGCAACTAGAAAATAAGATACACAGGCAATGGGGTGTAGAAATTTATCTTGCCCTACAAGAAAAGAAGGGAAAAGGGGATGGGAGGGGAGTGGGGTGACAGAAGGGAGGGCTGACTGGGGAACAGGGCAACCAGAATATACGCCATCTTGGAGTGGGGAGAGGGTAGAAATGGGGAGAAAATTTGTAATTCAAACTCTTGTGAAAATCAATGCTGAAAACGAAATATGTTAAATAAATAAATTAAAAAGAATATTCACCATCTAATTTGACTTTTCCAAGTGCATATTTAGTAATTCATGAAATATTTATCCAGTGTTTCCATAGAGATTACTATGCTAGGGACTGTCATATAGAGATGAGTAAGAGGCTATGATTGATCTCAAAGGTATTGAAATGCATACTAGTATATTATAGGTAGGAATGTTCTCTAACTTAGAAAATTTAAATATTTATGTTTTAAATTCAGGAAAATAATGTGCATTAACTCCCCAAATGAAAATTTTAAATCAAGAATATTTCTCCCAAAGCCCTAATCCCAATGAAGGTAATCATTCTCGATAATGATTTAGTGAAATGACCTGCTATGCTCTCTACAGGTCCTGCTTCATTTGTGATCACTTTGAAAAGAAGTAAAAAGAAATCCACCATTACCAATTGGTCCTTGGCTAGTGCGCTCAAGGATTACAAGAATCTGACAATTAGTTGATGCTACTTTTTTTCTCTGATCATAGATTTTGCTGATTATATCATGTGACCTCAGCTTCTCTAACTATAAAATGAGTGGTAGGGCTTGGCATAAATATTTAATTTGGTAGAACTTATGGGACCAACTATTCAGTTGGTGGAACTAACTTCAGTTGATTTAGAAAAGAACCATCTTGAGAGACTGGATGGCTATTGAAGGCTATCAGTAAAGTAAATTGTACTAAATTCTCCACTGAGCAGTGCTGTCAGCTCCAAAATTCCTAGATACCAAGGTTTCACTTTTTTCTTGCTATCCAAGTCCCTGGCACATAGTGGCATTTGAATAAATAGATGCTTGTTAAACTGATTTATTGATGGAGAGGGAGCTGTACATTCCAATAGAATATAAACTCCTTGAGGACAGGGGATGTCTCATTTTTGCCTTTGTATCCCCAGCCCCCAGAACAATGCCTTGGATGTAGTGGGCCCTTAATAATAAACATTCATTGAATTGAACTGGATTCTGTCTTTAATGCCACATTCATTCCTTTAAGAAAAGGGTGAATTCCACAGAAGTCGCAAGCAATGCAGATAACAGCATCATAATACCTTTTAGATTGTTACAAATGCCTCCCAGCTAGGTCTCCCTTCAGAGTATGGGGATACTATTATCATCATAAGGGAGCAGCAAAACAGCAATATTTTTGGTCTCTCCCAACTCATCATTTGGAAGGAAGAGAGACTTGAGTATTATTATGGTTTTTTTAAAGTGTTTTACATCAAGAACATGAAGTACTTAGGAGAAAAACATAGGACATGACAGGAAACACTTAAAATTATAAATGAAATTAGACAGCAAAAAGAAATAATGGAAAACCTTAAGTGTGAACCAAAGAAAAGTGATCATTTCTAGTTTTATTACCCTCAGTACCCATTGCATGGTCATTCTCAATAATCACAGAAACACTTGAGCTCGAATATTTTAAAACAAGCATATATAAGAGAGGAAGTAGGTATCTTGCAGAGAGAACTGGCTCTGGGGTCAGGGATATGTAGGATCATATTCTGACTCTGTCACATACTGTATGTGATCCTGGGCATCACTGTCAGTGTTCCTTAGAGACCTCTCTAAGGCTATAAGCAAAGCAGAGAAAATGCTAATCTATATTAGTAAAGGAAATTTCATCATTGGAAGATCAAAAATAGGCATAGAGGAGAAAGCACTCTTCCTTGGCATTTAAGAATTGAATGGTGATTACTTTTGGGTAAGATGATTGCCAGAATGACTATTTCAATTCATCTATCTGTCAATCTATCTATCTGTCTGTCTGTCAAGGTAATCATGATTAAGTGACTTGCTCAAGGTCACACAGCTAAGTAACTGTCTAAGGCTGGATTTGAACTCAGGTCCTCCTGATTCCAGGGCTGCTGCTCTATCCACTGTGCCACCTAGTTGCCCCTTGCTTGTTTCAATTTAAAATACTGCAGTTCTCATCAAATCAAATAATGATAAAAAATTCAATGAAAAACTACAGCAAATAACATATTCTATCCCAGAACTTAACAAAAATAAGCCAGAAACTCATAGGCAATAAGAAAAAGGACCTTTCCAGCAAATAACCAAAGCCAAGACATGTATAGATAATAAGGCACTGTGCAACAAGAACAGAGAACTCCCATGAAAAAGCCACAGTGTGATCAGAAAGCCCCACAGCAGGGAACTTGGAAACCTCAGGACATGTAGAGGAGCATCAGGAAGCAACCAGTAACCAGCACGCTGCCATAGCCTTCAGAAAGTGACAGGCCAGACACAGGGGCTCTAAAAGTCTCTGATATTCTGTCCTGAGAAACCAGAGAGGGCCTTGAAAATTCAGTACTCTGAACCTCAAAGATACAGAGGGATCTGTGGGAATTCAGGGAGTTTTGCAAAAACTCAAGGGACCCAGGGTGAGATCAAGCAGAATCAACCATCACACTAAAAAGCACAGCAGAGGGGCAGAGCCTAGACCTGGCACAAAACCCCAAGTCAGGAATTAAAACTAGAGAAATGACTATCATAAAAAATTATTAGAATTTTAACTCTATAACAACTGCAATAAGAGACAAAAAATGGTTTTTCCACAAGGTTGATATGACTCTCCAGAAGAAATAAAGCAAAAGATTAAAAAAAATAAAAATCCTTGAGGAAGAATTGGGAAGAAAATAAATAGCACAGAAGAGAAAGTGGTAAACATTACTCCTGAGACAGAATTCCTGAAAACTAGATTAGACTAACTAGAAATTAATGACTCTAAGAGACAGCAGGAAATGTTAGAACAAAATGAAAAGAACAAAAAGGAATAAAATATAAGATATGTGATATCCAAAACAACTGACATGGAAAACAAATCAAGGAATGATAATTTAAGATTCATTGAAGTCCCTGAAAACAATGTTTAAAAATGTGGTTTTTAAAGCCTGGATGCTGGGCACATTGTTTTTAAGAATTCATAAATGAAAATCATCTGGTAGAATCAGAGGGCAACATGAAGATAGAATAAATATACTGAAAATCTCCTGAAACAGGACCCCTAAATAAAAAAAAACACCCCAGATACAGCACAGTCAAAATCCAGCGCTCTCGAGTCAAAGAAATAATATTGCAAAGATCCAGAAAAAAATAGTTTGAATACTAAGGAATTATAGTCAGTATCACACAAGACCTGGAAGCTTCTACTAGATGCCAGAGGAGATCTTGGAATACGATTCCAAAAGACAATAAAGATAGGTTTGCAATAAACAACAACTTACCCTACAAAGCTGAATATAACCTTAGGAACGAAAATAGTCCTTCAGTGGAAAATAGAATTTTCACTCATTTCTGACAAAAAAAAAGAGCTGAGTAGGAACTTTGAGATACAAATTTTTTAAAAATAGAGAAATTTAGATGGGTAAATTTATTTGAGAAATTGCAAGGAGTGGTATGATGGTATAGGTCAAATATCCTCATTAAGGGAGAAAACAAAAGTGTCCCTTCAGAGCTTTAATATTTTCAAAGGATATTGAGGGAGTTATGTAAGGAAAACAGAGGTCAGGGAGGCAGATTGGTTCCATTCTGAGGGTTTTAAGAAGGGAAAGAAAATGGACAATAAAATGAGGGCAGCACTAGAATAGAAAGGAGTAAGAAGAATTGTGAAACTTACTTTTTTATAGTTGGGGTACATAAATAAAGGAATATACAAACATGGACAAAGGAGTAGGGAGTAGACAGAAGAATTTTTCTCTTATCTGAAATGGACAAAGGAGGATTGAAGACATAGAATGTGTTGTTGAAGTGCATCCAACTCAACAAAGAAACAAATTTAGATAAGAAGGGAGGATGGGGAGGAAGGATAAACCTGGGGAGGGAAAAGTTACAAACAAAACAAACCTTTTTATTCTGAAGGAGAAGAATTAAATGGTGGGGGAGGGGGAAGAAGAAGAGAACTCAACTTGCTTTTCTATGACTTTATCCAGGTGAAGTCCTAATAACATGGAATCTGAAGTCACAGGATGTGTATTAATATCTCATCTCTTCCACTTCCTCCATGTGTAGGAGCTCTGGGACATAGAAGAGGAGGCCATATTACCAGATTAAAGTGGGGCAGCTTATTCTTGTAAGAAAAAGTGTCCCATTCACACGGCAGAAATCTGTCCAGAGACTAGGAGCAAGAATCATCAGTACTGAGTTCTGCTAAAAGGCAAGAACCTATTGTAAAAGTTGTTGCAGTTGAGGGACTCCCTCTCCCCCCATCAAGTGCTAAAAACCTGGGAGGGGGGCTCCTGGTTCTAATCTCTGTGAACCATCTCTAGCATCTGATTCCTGGAAGAAGATGGAAGGGGAGTTCTCCTTACTCCTAGACAGCTAAAGCTTTCACAAACAAGTATAGCTTTGTGATTGATGCTTTGTCTCCTTCTTTCTTCCCTCCCTCTTCTCTCTCCCTCTCTCCCTCTTTCCCTGACACTGCTGTCTTAGTGAGAGTCCAGTAATAGAAGAGCCACCCTTCATCAAGACTCTATGTCTGCATTATTTTTGTACTCCTTTTGTTGTTGTTGTTTACAAAGCAATTTCTAACAAATTCTCCCAGCAAGCAGAAGGAATCCTGGTCCTGAACTCTTCCACCTGAATCTGTGCTCTCAAACTGGTCCTTCCTCCTTCCCTAAACATGCCCTAACACATTATGACACCCTAGGCTGTGTTTCCTCCCTCTCCACTTGCTCAGGGTCCTCAGGGCTGGAGAGCAGATCTTTCAAAACTCCAAACTGGTGAGCTGGGTATTCAAGACTTCAGACTGAAGCTTCTGCACTCCTTCCTGCTCGAGGTGTAGAGTAAGTTCATCTGGGAGGGTAGGGGTTCGGGGGAACAAGAAGAAATGCTTAAAGATAGACTTTGAATGATATTCCTGATCTCAGTCTAAGGCATCCTTGTTCAGGTATGGCTTGGACTAGATGAGCTGTGAGGTCTCTTCCAACTCCGAGATTCTGTGATACACTGGGGGTGGGGAGGCGGGGGAGATGGAGAGGGAGGACTTCTCCCTAGAGCTTTGACGTAAACTTAAGAGGCCCCGCTCACTCTCACTTAAAAAGAGCCGTCAGTAAGCGCGAACAGGAAGACCAAGAAGTGTCATCTCAGCTGGGAGCAACTGAGAGATTTCCGATTGTCTCACGGGAGGGAACTCCTAGAGGGCAAAGGAGGTAAGTGGGTGAGGCATGCTTTCCTTGTCATATGGAACACCTGCAGAGTAGGGCAGCCTTAACTCGACTTAGACTGGGCTGTCTCTAGCTTCGGGAGAGGGGAAAAACGGTTTGTGAGATTAGAAGTACAGAACAATGTGTGCGTTAGTTGCTGTACTCCTAGTTGCACGCGCTATGTTAGGACCTGGGAATTGCCAGCAGTCCAGAAAGCAGATTTCTTTCTGTAGAAGGGTGGAGGGATTATCGGAGGAGAAAGGAAACAGAAACCAGGGACCTCAGGGAAAGGCTGAATGGTTTGGGAGAGAGCATAGTGAAGGAGCGCTATCAACTTCAGAACTCTGGACAGAGGCACGTGTCCTTTGTCCAATTCATTTTGAACAGAAAACTTCTGCTGCTTCTTTTAACCTTTCGGCCATCTCAAAACTTTTAAATCATGCAACAAGAATTTAATTCAGAGGCAGAAAAATAACTGAACAAAAATAAATTCAGGAATTGAAGAGGGAGAGGAAGGCAGGCAGATTTGATAAGTAGCATAAGGCAAAACATCTGGAAAAACCAGGGGACTGTCTTAACAAATTAGAAATTTAAAGGACAGTTCAGGGAATACTTTTGTCTCTCACGTATCAGTTCTAAGTAAGCATACGGAAATGCTTGTGCAATTATGTCTTATTGTTTCCCGCTCTCATGCAGGAAAGACTCCACCTTATGGCTAATGAGTAGATCAGCACAATGATCAAATATTTGAATTTAGAAGTGATTTTTTTTGTCAGACTTGGCTTTTTGTCCAACTGGGACTGTCACAACTTTTATTGTGCTATCACTGCTTTAAATACTAGTGATATCAGATTAAAATGTAATTGAAAGCAAAGTAGCACAAGAAAGCAAGGATCTTTCTTTTTGCTTTCTATTAGAATTGAAACATTCTCCGGTCATATATGTTTTCTCTTTTCTATGCTCACAAAGGTTTAAATATCTCCTTTTCCATTTGGCCAATTCTCCTTTTAAAGGAGTTGTTTTCTTCAGTGGATTTTTTTTCAATTGGCAAATTCTTTTTTTTAAGGAATTGTTTTCTTCTGTCACTTTTTGTGCTTTCTTTTCCAAGCTGTTGACTCTTTTTTTCATAATTTTCTTGCATAACTCTCATTTTTCTTACAAATTTTTCTTCTACTTCTTTTACTTGATTTTAAAAATCTTTTTTGAGTTCTTCCAAGAGGACTTTTTGGTCTTGAGACCAATTCATATTCCCCTTTGAGGCTTCACATGCAGGTATTTTGACATTTTTGTCCTCTTCTGAGTTTATGTTTGGATCTTCCTTGTTGCTATAGTAGCTTTCTACGGTCAGGACTCTGTTTTTCTCATTTTTTTTAAGAAGTGGAGCTCTGCTCTTGGAGCACAGGGGGCACTGTCCCAAGCTTCTTGCATTGGGGGCTAGTGGCCTGATCAGTGGCTTTCTGCACCAGGGCCTCTGGGACTGGCAGCTTGCCCCCTGTGCTAAGGTGGCCCAGACTAGTCATTCCTGTTGTGCCCTGGGTTCTGGGTCTGGAAGTTTGCCTGCTGCACTGGGGCTGGAGGCCTCATAGCTGACTTGCTGTACCAACAATGGTCTGCTGAGCCAGGACCTCAGGGGTCTTGGGTGTTGCTTGAGCTTCTCACTGGGTTGTCTGGTTACTGCCTGCACTGGGCTCCGCTCCTCTTTTACCCAAGTGAGATAGACCTTTCCTGAAGCCCTTGGATTGGAAATTTTTTTCACCCTGTCTTTTTGTGGCTTCTGTTGCTCCAGAATTGTTTTAGAGGCTTGATTGAATGATGTTTTTGAAGGAAACTGGGGAGAGCTCAGGCAACTTCCTGACTTCTCTCTGCCATCTTGGCTCCACACCTTCACAAAGTTTTTAGATAAACTTTCTAGAAAGAAAGAAAACCTTTAGTACTATTCTCATTTTGTGGATGTTGCTGTCTGAAGGGGAGAACATTTTGAGATGTTACATGACTTCCTTTGCTTTTTTTCTCATCAGACATCAGAATAATTGGTTGTTAAAAGGTGGAAACAAATAGTATTCCTTGACAATTAAAGTGAAATTTATAGCAATGATTTTGTGCAAAAGAAAGAAGACAACTTTATGAAAGTTGCATCAGAGTTGCAAAATATTTTCTACATGTTTATTAGATTTTCATTAGTTCAACTTCTATATGTTTGAAGTATTTTTCCCTCTGCTTTCAAAGTGCTGTATTTGAATTGATTTTCTTTAGAACTTTTTAAAAAGTAAGTACCTTAATTTTCACAGAAAATTCCCATCCATCCCCCCCCCCCCAGATCCCTGATACATTGGCGTACAGTACTATAGTGTTTCATTTATGTCCAGGATAATTTCTAGAAGTGATGGGCAACAGTGTCTTCAGGCACATCTATATGGAAGAAAGAGCAATGTCAAGGTAGGGAAAATGGCGTAATAGGCAGAAGAGAATTGCTGTAAAATTGGTTTGAAATTTTCCCATGGTTAGTATTAATATTGTTATTTTCAATTCTTTAATGAGCAACAGAATAACCAAAAACAAGCACCTGGAAATGAAAAGATAACAATGCCTTAATTGCCTAAATCAGTGGTCTCTTTTCAGTCCTCATTATCCTTGACCTTTCTATTAAATTTGACATGACTGACTACCCCCTCCTTGATACTATCTCTTTCTGGGTCTCCTTCTATGTGTCTGGTGAATTCCTGATGATTTCCATCATGTGTACCTTTTTATTTTTCCATTCTCCTGAGTTTGACTGTCCCCAAAGACCCTGTCAGTGGCACTATTTACTAAATCTACACTCTCTTCTTTGGTCCTCTCAGCTACTCCTGTGGTCCTAATTATGACCCCTATGCAAGTTATTCATACACACACAGATAGATACATACACATACAAGTAGATATTCCTGATATTTCCTCTGAGCTGTAATACCACAATTATATATGATGATTGGAAAATATTTAAACATTTCTTGGCTATTCTGCTTAGCAAATCTCTCTGGCACTGAGGAACTCAATATCACCTTCATAACATGATTAATCATTATATAAAACATATTATTCAAGAAATATTGATGAGCAGAGATTAGGAATTCTTTGGGGGGAAATTCAGTTGGTCGGTGGGTGGTTGTGGTGGTGACAATGCAAAGGACAGTCTATCCTGGTACCATCTGGATAGTCCACCACTTGATATAGTCACAATGGGAGAGGAGGTATCTTATTTTCCATATGTTGTAGCCTGAGCCTCCTTGATATAACTGACGATGCCTGATCCATCAACCTTAGAAGGAGGAGAAATTTGGGGAAATAGAGGGTGCCAGGAGAGGGGTACCACAGTGACTTCACCGTTACGGGGATGACCCAAAACAGGCCCAAGAGAGCATGGGAGGAAAGCACTCCCTTCCTGTTGGTGTACTGGGCAAAGTTCCCACTTTCCCCATATTAGTTATGGCTCCTACATCTTGTTTTCATATCACTTATCTTGGAAATAAGACAAGTTGGTGTTAGTACATGAATGCCCTCATTTTAGGCATGTTAGTAGGTTTCCTTTTTCTCTGAAGGCAAGGAATTTATAGTCTTCTTTTTTGGGCTATTTCAGTGTCATGGCAAATCTTGCTAGCCAAGGAAGGATTCTTTGCACCATGAGACTAACCTGTACCCTACTCATTGTGGGACTGTGCTGTGTGGCACCTTTCTTATGTCAAAGCCAAATTGATCTCTTGGCTCTGAACAGAGAAGATCCTCAATGTTGGGAGTCCTCTTCATTGCTTCTTTTGGAGATGAGGAAGCCACGCATTTCTGACACTGTGACAGAATTTTGGGACTTTATGATCTACCTGAAGTCATCTGAGAACTTGCAGCATGGGGCCCTCTTTTGGGACCTGGCCCAACTCTTCTGGGATATCTATGTAGACTGTGTGCTCTCCAGAAACCATGGCCTAGGAAGGAGACAGCTGGCTGAAGATGAAGAGAAACTGTCCACAATGCATTCACAGCACTCGGGAAGTAAGCCTTTTGCCTTTTATTTCTGTTATCTCAGAGAATATGTACATATGGAAGAGCTAAATGGAGGTAAAGAATACACAGGTTTTATTTGGTGATCACAATTTGTGCACTGGAGTACCTGAAACACTCCTCTGCAATTACAGAAGAAGAGTTAATTGCTAGCCTATTGCCTCCATCATTTTCAAAAGTAAGGAGTGGGTGAAAGCAGTTGGTGAGGGATTAAGACAGTAACAGGAAGGCATAATTCACCAAAGAACATTAATAATTCTGAGTCCCCAAGCAAAAGTTTTAGAAAGTTCCTTCTTACCAGTTGTTAAAACAGAAAACCAAAATGATTTTCAACCCATTGCCACTGGGTAGCTGAAAGGCACAGTAGATGGAGCACGGATAGATAATAAATGCAGTCAGAAGAACTGGGTTCCAATCCTTCACCAGATATTTACTAGCTGTGTGACCTTGGGTGACTCATTCAATCTCTCTCAGCCTTAGTGATTTTCTTGGTGTTCAGCAGAACATGCTAATGGTTATCTGATTTATTACCTAAGCTCCAAGGCAGGCCATGAATGATATCAATCTTTCTCCTTCACCACTTGTTTTTCAGTCTCTTAAGTCATTCTGGTAAGACAAAGAGGATTGCGGGGGCTGCCAGTGACTTCTTGGCCGTTGTTCTACACACTATCCAGTCTCTTTCTGACAAAAATTGCGGGATTTGCTTCAGCCTCTGAGGCTACTTCACTCTGTGTCATTCACTGATACAAAGGGTGACACTACAAAGTAGAGACACTAGTCAAATTTGGAATATGACCATAAAAATTAAGTTCAATTATTTTTAACATTTGATATAAATTGTTTTTGTCTGAAATCAGAAAGCAATTATTCTATCATTTCAGATTATTTAAAGGGCTCTCGGTGAAGAAGATACCGAAATGAAATATTGAGAGAAAAGGGAGACTTCTCATCTTAAAATTCTAATTAGGGGCAGCTAGGTGGCGCAGTCAGTAGAGCACCGGCCCTGGAGTCAGGAGGACCTGAGTTCAAATCCGGCCTCAGACACTTGACACATGTACTAGCTGTGTGACCTTGGGCAAGTCACTTAACCCCAATTGCCCTGCCCAAAAAAAAAAAAAAAAAAAAAAAACAAAAAAAAAAAATTCTAATTAAATCATTTAGGAGGCCCAACTGGACACTGGAAGTGTCAGCCTATATTCTAAAGATAGCCAGATGGTGTGCCCTTGGGAGCAATGAGTATTATGATTCAGATATAGGTAGAGGAAGTACTTGACCAAGTACTTGACCAAGGAACATACAATCATTGGCAAGAAGGGAACACTGAGATAAATGGGGATGAAATACAGGTGTGTTTTGCTTTATGATATAAATAGATATATTCTTAAAATTTTGTGTGATTATCACATTTTTATGAATTCAATACTTTACATAGTATGCTCATTGGTACATGTATAGGATCTTTCCATAAGGGGAAATCACCAAACTTTAATTTGCTTTGTAAAACTAAATTTTAATAGATTTGCCTGCATTTGAGCTTATTTATTTATTTATTTTCACAAACACTAAAGATAAAAATTAACTAATGTGACTTTACTCCACTTTTCTAGGTCACAGTCCCCTCATCTAGAAATGAGGATTTTGGACTGAATCCTAAGATCCCTTACAGCTCTAACATTCCATGACTCTGGGGAAAAAAAGAAATCTGTCAAAGACACAGGGACAGTGTTTCAATGTAGACAAGTGCAAAACAATTAATTTAGATCATGGAATAAGAATTGCTCTCTCCGAGTCAAGGCTAACTGAATAGCTGAATATCTAAACTTTTTCTGATATTTTCTGTCTCAAAGGTGATATAGGCCAAAAAGAAAATATTTTATAAAGTGTTTAAATACATTCATAGATGATTATGAGAAACTATGATATTTTGAGGTCTGTCCCTAATCTTTGAGGTTAATATGAAAAATAACCAGGCCATTAAAAACCATGTATCTCTAGCTACCTTCAGGATAGTAAGCTAGATGGATAAATATCTGATGCATCTGTGATTGCATTGGTGTAAGCCAAGGTAACTTCCATAAGCTTTGGATTCTATGTGATTTTTGTCTATTTTGCTTTTGTTGTTGTGCAATCTTTTCAGTCATGTCTGACTCTTCATGACCCCATTGGCAGTTTTCTTGGCAAAGATACTAGAGTTGTTTGCCAGATGAGAAGTTGAGGCAAATAGGATTAAGTGTTTTGCCCAAGATCACAGAGATAATAAGTGTCAGAGGCCAGATTTGAATTCAAGATGAATCTACCTGAATCCAGATCCAGTGCTCTATCCACCACACCACCTGGCTGCTTCCCCCTGCCCCTGCCCACAGCAGCTATATTTTCTTATAAACCCTCCATGGAATATTGATTCATCACACTGGAGATCTTATTCTGGGTTTTATTTGTCAGTTTCCTTTGTTTATTTAGTGTTGCTGAACTATTAATGTATGACTTAGGCTGATCATCTGTTGTTTCTCATTCTTTTTCCCCCATTTGCCGCAAAGTCTTTTCCCTGAGTGGGGACCCTCTCTTCCTTCTGGGTGTCAGTTACCCTCAAGAACTCTAATGTCCCTCATTCTTAATTCATGATCATGATAATTCATGCCCATGATAATGTCTTTTATACTATGTCTCACATGCTATATTTTTATGAACTGTGACCTTCTTAAATTCTAGAAAAGCAGAGAATTTTTTTTCTTCTTTATAAGAAAGAAAATACATGGACTCACTAATGACTTTAATAGTTGTCCTAGAAATCAGTGGCAAAATAACTTTCTTTATTTTCCTTTTTTGCTTTCAGGTACATATTCTCAGTTCCTAAGAGCCCCACTCCTGAAGAAGAAAGAGCTGATTGAAGATTTGATAAGCATCCATGTACAGAAGAGTGGGTCTAGACTAATTGGAAGAGTTACCAATGACCTAGGAATGAAGAGAAAATAAATCTAAACCAAACTTAAGCCTAGTGTAATTTTTAAAAATACACCATTTTCTTGACTTTCGTTCATTTCTTTGTAAGAAAGTAACATCCACGGTTTCTTTCATATTAAGTCAGATTCTTCCCACATATTAGAATACTTAGAAATGGGCATTTTATAAGTTTCTTTAGTTTCACTAGGGCTACAGTATCTAAAGCTAAGAGAAACCTTGGCAATCTAATCCATTTAATCATTTGACAGGTGAGGAAACCAAGGCCCACTGATCTGACCAAAATTTGAACCTAGGTCTTTTGAATCCAGAGTCAGTCCCTTTTCAACACTACAACTTGTTCCCATCCTAGATAGGGGCCTGCAAATGATGAAGTAAGCATACTGAATAGTCTTTGACCTAAATGATTAAGCCCTGCTTCCAAAGGCAGAAGAGAGATAGGGATTGGGAGAATCTGACTCATTGTATCCTCTTGTTATTTTAATTTTTTAAAATAAGAGTTCCTATGAATTTAGTCTCTTCTCTAAACTACATGACTGTCAAGCCATTAACTACCATATGATGGATACATTGTCCTACAAGGGACTGCGTAGCAGTATAGAGAAACTACTGAAGATGATTGGGAGTTATGACACATTGAGTGAAAAAAATATTGAACATGGAATGCAGCAGGGAAACCAGGTCAACACAGTATTTATTCACCTGTTTAAAAAGCCTAAAGTTCTCAAATTCTGTCAAGTTCTAGGGGAGTCTGTCTAAATACAGTTAGTAATAAAAACAAAACTTTTTTTAGTTAGTGCACTAGTATAACAACAATGCTATTTGCTGCTACTGTAGCTGTGTAAGACCAATAACACCAGCACACAGGAGGGCTGCTAGCACAGGTTCTTTGATCTGCTTTTCTAAGGAAAGCAACTTTAAGGGGTTTACAATCTCACTTTAATTAAATATACATATATCGTTCACTTAGTTCAGGGGGAAAAGTCAGCACCCTGAACTTCGGAGAAAATGCAAACAGAAATTACAAGCAGAAATTATATAAACAGAACAAAGTAACACAAATCAGCAGACAGGCTTCTTGCTGTCTGTCCAAGACATTACATACATAGTTACCAGAGAGAGAAGCACCAACCTCTGGGTTTTTCAAAGCTGGGGGGCCCCTACAGCTACCCAGACTCTCGTTTGGTCAAATCACATAACACTCTTCCAGTGACTAAGCTCCAAGCAAAATACTAACCTCAGAGTATATATACACTTCTTCAGGGTCAGAGGGCATCACAACCATGCAGCTTAAACCCATGTGACCTAAGCGTTCCTGTGACTTAAACAGGTCATCAAAGACTCCCGATTCAATCAAAGGCTTGATTGAAACAAAGGCAAGACTCAAAGGTACTTGATTGTCCTAGTGCTGAGAAGCACTCCAAAACAAAAGACAACAAAAAGTCCCACCCTGCTTGCCATTACAACTAGTAATAATGAGAGACTTCATGATAAATGAACCTGCTCTAACTGAATATTGGACTTCTACAGCTGGTTAGTCTGCATTGAGAAGCATGGTGAACCTCAAACTAGGATGCTGCAAGAGGGGTGCCTCAAACAAGACATGCAGAGATTCTGGGGATTAAATTTAAGGAAAAAGCAAGCATCACATCTACAACTTCATAGGGTTTTGTGAGAAACCAATGAGATGATGTATGTAAAGGGCTTTGCAAACATTAAAGAGCTAAGTAAATGTCAGGAGTTATAATGACCAGCCCTCCTCCCCATTACTCCTAATCCTACTCCTACTCCTACTACTACCACTTCTACTACTACTACTACTTCTATGACTCGTATTTTATGTAGCTAGGAAAAATATATACAAAAAAGTGAATGAGCCTAGAACTTGTTTAGAGTAGGGAAGAACAATTAGCAAATTTATTAGTCCTGTTTACATTTTGGTTGTCAAATCTAATCATTCTCACATCCAACTCTTAGAATCCTTTGCTTCTTTCAAAGCCCATCTCAGGTATTTTCTTTTAAGTGAAGTCTTTCCTGATTTGCCCTCCTTTGTTGTTGGTATTCAGTCATTTCAATCATGTCTGACTCTTTGTGACCCCACTTGGGATTTTCTTGGCAAAAATACTGGAGTGGTTTGCCATTTGCTTCTCCAACTCATTTTATAGATGAAGAACTGGGGCAAACAGGGCTGAGTGATTTACCCAGCGTCACACAGCCTAGCAAGTGTCTGAAGACAGACTTGAACTCACAAAGAGTAGTCTTCCAGACTTCAGACCAGGCATTCTAACCACTGGGCCATCTAGCTGCCCATTCCCCCTACTAAGAATTCACCAATTATCTTGTATTTAATTATGATTTAAGTGTTGTGATCCAGTTCAGTGTGAGCTCTTTGAGGGCCGGGGCTGTTTTAATTTTTTTTTCTTTGAATCTCTATGCTTTTAACAATGCCTTGCACATAATGGGCACTTTAAAATGTAGAATTGAATTGAGGTGATCATGGAACATCCAGAAGGTGTCCGTTAGTCAACTGGAAATGTGAATGTGAAGTTCAAAAGAGAGATCAGGTTTGAGGATAAAAACTTGGGAATCTCTGAGTCTCAGTTTCTTCATCTCTAAAATCATAACCTTTGAGGCCCCTTATAACTCTAAAAGCTATGATCCTCTGAATCATCTGTATGGAGAGGGCAGTTGAAGTCATTGAGAATGGATGAGATTGCAAAAGGAGATAGTGTAGAGAGAGAAAAGCGGGCTTAGGCCAAACCTCAGGGGAAATCTACATTTAAAGGACAGGAAGAAGATAAAGATTCATCAAAATAGACCAAGAGGGAGCAGTTGGGTAGGAATAGAATCAGAAGAATACACTCTCTTTGAAGTCAAGACAGGAAAAAAAATAGGTAATAAGAGGGAGAGTTCAAGTATATCATAAACAGCAGAGAGGTCAAGGAGAAAAAGCATTGGATTTGGTGATTAGATTTCAATTGGTAGTATTTGAAACAGCAATTTCAGTAGGGATAGAAGTCAAATTACAAGAAGTTATGAGAAAACAGACATTAATTTTAAAACATTTATAAGAAATTTAGCCATGCAAGGGAGGTAAAAAATAGGATCTAGCTGAATGGGCTAGAGTGTTCAAGGGAAGACATATTCCGCCCCCTACCACCCACTTAAGACATTAGTATAGTGATTTGAATGTGTTTCTAGATAGATGGGAAGGAGCCAGTAAAGAAGTAGCTGTTGAAAATGTCTGAAAGGTGATGACTGCTGAAGTAAAGTCCTGGAGGAAGCAAATGATAGCATAATGCAGATTTCCAGATTAGTGGATTCATCAGAAATATTGAATTTGGCATGAAGATAGGACAGAATTCTTATAGGAGACTTCCACAACTTCTGGATGCCTGTCTTTCTTGAACCAGAGAAACTGATAGATTCTTTTCTTAATTTTCTGATAATTTTATCTTTCAGAAAGTGGAAGAAATAAGGAGTAACGATATTATAGCCGTTGTCTGACCAAAAGAAAGAACTGGTTAATGAAGTAGAGGAACAGCCTGTTCAAATGCACAGAGACAGGAGGTGGGATGCCAAATTTGGGGAATAGATAATAGTCTTTTTTGTGGACTGTGGAGTTCCTAAAGAGGAAGAGTGTGAATCATGGCTGGAAAAGTAGGTTGGAGTAAAAGTGTAGAATCTGGAAGTGATAGACCAAGGAGCTTGCATATTTTATCTACGACAATAAGAAACCACTGGTGACTTTTGAATGGGGCAGCGACATGGCTTAAGAATGCTTATTTTGGCAGTTTTGTGTGGAGTATTCAGGAGACTGTAGAAACTGGAAATAGGAAGAACAGCAATTGTAATCAGCAATTAGAAAGCTAATGAACTTGTGAACTAATGAACTTGTAAACTATGGTACAGGTTATATGAATGAATGTATGCAAAAGCTTTTTTGAAGGTAAGATTTAGTAACAGATTGGATATTAGGGATGAGGCAGAAGAAGAGTCAGGGGAGACTGAGGTTGCAAACTTAGATGACTAGAAAGATGTTGTTATCCTTGAAAGATATAGGGAAGAGCTGTTCTATGGGAGAAGATAATGAGTTCCACTTTGGACATATTGAGTTTTAGATGCCAATGGGATATCCATGTAGATATGTTCTTAGTAGACCATTGACATTGTGGGACTGAATTTTGGAGATAGATTGACTGGACAGATAGATTCAAGAGTCCTATGTCTAAAGATAATAACTGAATTCACTGGAACAGACAAGATAACTAAGAGAAAAAGTATGAAGAGAAAAGAGTTCAGGAATGAGTCTTAGAGTACATCTATGATCAGCAGGCAGAAAAAGGTGATAATCCAGCAAAGGTGGCTAACAAGGAGTGGTCAGGTAGATAGTAGATCAAAGTGAGAAAAATATTTCAGAAGTCAAAAAAGAAGGAAGGATTGGTTGACTATGTCAAAAGCAGCAGAGAGTTCAAGTAGGATGACTTAAAAGAGACCATTACATGTAGAAGCTAAAAGATTGTTAATCTTGGAGACAGCACCTTCAGTGGTGTGGTAAGTGAGGTCAAGAGCCAAACTGTAAAGACTGAAAAGTAAAGGGGTCCTGAAGGGTACTCATATAGATCAACAAAGTATTGAATGAATAAACAATATAGCAAGCAAATAAATAGCTACATACATTAAGAAGGGTTAGAATTTCCTTTTAAGTATGGCTGGGAAGATAATGGACCATGAAAAGAAGGTATGGTTATATAACTATTCTTTTGTCTGCTTTCTCTACCAAGGACAGTTATTATCAGAATGAGAGAAGGTAGGATAAAACTACTGACATTGAATTGAAATCCCAAATAAGTAAGAAGATGGTAAGAGTGTCCTGACTGCCCTCAATTTCAAGGCACTTGACCTAATGGAACTACATCACATACTACATTCCATGGAGGAATAAACTGCTATTAGTTGTTTCTTGATGAATAATGGTGTGTAGGAGGAATGTCACTGGCAGATGTTATCCTGATTTTTAGAAAGAGAAAGAACTATATCTTAAGGAGCATGACATGGATTCTTGGTAAAATTTTGTACTGCATCATTAAGGGGATGACTTTAGAGCACTTAGGAAAATGAGGATCATTATGAGAAAGAATAAGTTCATCCATAACAAAAGTCATATTATATTAACATAATTTCCTCTTTTCATGGGTTTATCAGACTGGTACTATGAACATAGTAGACCTCTTTCAGCAAGGCACCTGAAAAAGTATGTTATATCACCTTCATGGACAAGATACAGCTATAAGTTAGATTGGTTCCGAGGTGATTAACTGACTGGCCAAAGGAGGACCCAAAGATTTTTGACATTTGATAGATTCCCTCCTTCTTGAGAGGAGATGAGATGTAGGGGAATGACTTTTGGCCTTAGAGTCAGGAGATCTGAATCTAAACCTAAGTAATTTTTATTTTCTAGCTGTGAAACCATAGGCAAGTTCTTCAAACTAGACATAAAAATTGTCCATGGATTCATTGATAGATATTGCTGCCAATCAAAAATTATCAACACACAAATATGGAAGGAAAATCAGTTTATTATAAGCTCAGAGTCGAGACCCATGGCATAACAAACAAACCAAAAAACCCGAGTGGGCCCCAAGCATCAGTTTTCAACAACCTTATATAGCTCCTCCATAGACAGAACACACACAATGGATTTTTACAGAAGGCAGAAGACAAAGATTTACATACAAAAGAACAGACAGCAGAAGGGGAAGATCTGTGTCAGATAAAATTATAAACTGGCCAGTAAACACTGGAGATAAAGCTGGAATTTGCAGACTAACCATTAATGTTTGAGCTATAGCTAATTACTTGACGTGCTCATCTTATGTAAACAGAGGCAATAAAACCAAGTCTGAAATCCTCTTATCGTTAACCAATCACTTGCACTAATGTTTGAGGTCTCAGCTAAATTCTGCAGGCTCCAGTTAATTATGGACATATGTTTTAAGGAAATGATGGTAGTAAAGCCAATACTGAAAACTTCTCTTATGATACTTCCTATGCCTCAGTTTCTTCATCTGTAAAATTGAGATAATAATAATGATTGTACTATCCATCTAACCAGGCTTTATAAAGGAAAACATCTTGAAAATTTTAGAAATTTCAAAAATTTTAAGTCATCATTTTGTCACATCTCCACGTTCAAGCTCTGGGACTATAATTAAATTAACTTTGTCATTTGCTCTTAGAAGGGACATATTCATCTATTCCTCTATGGCTCCACTTGCCATCCTTGTCCTTTCCCCATATGTGTTGTCTATTAGAATGTAAGCTCCATGAAGGCAGGAACATTTTATATATCTACCAACTTAGCAGTGCTTAGCACACAGCAAGCGCTTATTCAAGCATTAGCATATAATGGGATGGGAGGAAAGAGAAAGGAATAAGCATTTATATAGCACCTACTATGTGCTAGGAACTGTGCTAAGTGCTTTTTACAATTATTATCTCATTTGGTTCTCACAATAATCCTGTGAGGTAGGTGCTATTATTATCCTCATTTTATAGTTGGAGAAACTGAGGTACAGAGAGGTTAAGCAATTTGCCCAGAGTCATACAACTAGTATCTGAGTCTTCTTTATTCCCTGCCCATGGTTTTATCTGGAGACGATTATTAATTCCTTTTAAAATCCTTTCATTTAGCAGAACTTCAAATTCATCAGTCTGCCACCATTATATACAACAGCTTCTTACAACTATTAATAATTATTAATTAATTAATAATTGATTGATTAATAGTTATGAGGTTGTATGGAGGGGTGACATTTTTCAGAAATCATTTCTCAGAGTATAGTCATAAAATCATAGATTTAGGACTAGAATTGACCTTTGAGGCCATTGAATCTCCTGCCTCTTAGCCTCCTAACTCCTGGGTAAGCATCTCATACCCTCCACACAAATATGATGAAACTCCATGATGTTTCTCTAGGAGGACTAACTTTCGTTGTGAGGGGAGCGATGATGGTTGGGATATTTTCTAAGACCCCAGCACTTCTAGTAGAGGCATATAGTAGCTTCCTGGCCATTTTAGCAACGGCATCAACTATATAATGGCAACTGACTGGAGCATGCCACATGAACTCATGACAGATACCAGTATTTCTATATCGTGGGATAGTGGAGGGACCTGATTACATCCTCCAGCCTCAGTCTCTCTTTCCAACATGGTTGCTACTGCTAACGGAACTAATAGTTGGCTTACAAAGAGTGGCTGTACCTGCCCAGAGCCATATGCAAATCTACCAGCTAAATAGCTTTTGATTTTCGTCTGCTAACAACCAGCCTTATTCTCCAGTAATATGGATTCAGATAGGCAATTAAGGCATTATATTAGTCATGAAATGATTATTAAAGGAGGTAATATTTGTTAGTTAATTAGATTATAAGTTCATTTAGGGCAGGGAACGTGTTGGATTCATTTTTGTAACTACATCCTGCCTCCTATGTGTAACACAGTTCCTTGCATATAGCAGACATGACGGTAATCCATAATTATTTGTTGAACAAATGAATGAACTGTATTTTTTAAAAAGTTATTGTCTAAGAATGGCTTAAGAGACATCATCATTATAAGCAGCAGAACATACAGATAAGATGCTCTCAATTTGTTTCCATTTTTAAAAGGAACCTACCCTGAGAGAAGAAACAAAAAAAACCCTTTTCCTCAATCAATCAATTCATAAATCAACAAGCATTTATTAAGCACCTACTATGTGCCAAACAACATAGTAGGCACTGAGGTTACAAAGACATAAATTAAAGAGTTCCTGCCCCTGAGGGGGCTTACATTCTGTGGGAAGCTAAGTCCTAAGTTACCATATCTGGTTTTCAGAGAGTGCTTGATTCTTTAAGTCCTAGGAAGTGCTTTACATAGATTCTGTGATTCATCAAGACAGGTTAGTTACCTGTGCGTCAAAGAACTTAAGGTGGTACAGGCATCCTCTCATTTCCAGGTGGTTAGGGTTACTTGGTCAATGAGGTTAGAAAAGGCCTTGCTCACCTCTCCTGCTCCAAAATACAGGTCCAGCTTTGCTGCAGATGGCTGACCTGAAATCAACAACCATATTTGTGACTTTTGGAGATATGCACTCAGAAAATCCTCGGCCCCATCTTTATGAAACTACAGAATATAATAAATTGTAAGAAAGAATAAGAACCAGCTTCTTTTCAGTTTCCTAATTATAATTCTCTTCTCATATCATTTTAATAACCTGGTAACATAAGTACCAAGTGTGGTAATTAACTTACTTTATTATTTTCTTTTTTTGTTCTTCAGTTAGATTATAAAATCCTTTAAGTAAATATGTGGTGGAAACCCATGCCTAAAGTCCATTTTACTGGGAAAGCTGAGGCTGGTTGATAGCTTCAATTTTGGAGTTTTGAGCTATAGTGGAAAGAAAAAGAAAGAGAAAAAGGAAGGATGGAAAGAAAGAAAGGGAAGAAAAAAGGAAAAAGAAACATCTTCGCAGTTTTCTAATTATAATTATTTCCTGATTATAATACCAGAAGAAAGAGTTTTGTGCTCTTTCTAGGTATTAGCCATAGCACCTGGCTATAGCGCTGACTATACACTTCAAGACCGAAAAAAGCTTTCATTTATTGGGGAAGAAAGCAACCACGATCTGCCATATAGAGTGAAGCAGAGAGGATGGAGCAAAGCAAAACATGCATTCAAATAGTTTCACGTGCATAGCACTTCAAACACTTTGCAATCTGTGTCTGAATTTGTGTTACTGCTTAAAATGTAATTTCAGAAGGGGAGTGCTTAAATCTCTTTGACTTCAAAGCCCCTACCTCTGCTTTAGGCATATTAAGATATTAATAAATATGATTTTACCAACTTTGACAAGAACAGTATTCAAAGACAAGCTTATATTCTTTGTTTTTCGGTTCTTATTGTTGTACCTATAATATAAAATACGTAATATAATGTATAATATTGTACCTATGATAGGAAAGAGCAGGGCAGAAGCCCATTTTAATGCAAATCCATGACAAGAGATCTAACCCCACAGGTTAGGAATTAATTAATTGGAAATTGGAAACAGCCAGTCAGCAAGAAATGCAAAAACTGGAAATGATTAACTTAAATTCACTCAAGGTGTCTCTGGAAGAATGAGGTAGGAAGGAGGGGCTGCAAGAATCTCAGGGGTGGAGGTCAGAGGAGTGTTGAGGGGAGTTGGTATTTGGGATTAACTGTTCTGGGAAAACTGTTCTGAGGAACAAGAAGGCCAAGGTCTCCCACTGCATCCAGGGCCATCTCCAGTCATCTTGATCTATATCTTGCCACTGGACCTTGATGACTCCAGAGATGAGAGTGAGGCTGGTGACTTTGCACAGCTATCCCTCACTTAAATCCAGTTCACTTGCAGGTCATGGCATCACCTTTCTGATGTCATGGTTCTCTTTGAGAATGAAGGACAAGCAACAAACAACAATGATGAGAAGTAATGTTTGGGAAGTCCTGTAAAGCCTATTTATTCAGATATTTTATGGTTATAAAATCTTTAGATATAAGTGCTGAGTGAAATAAGACAACTCTTTTGATCCAGGCATTTTCAAATATTTTCTATCCAGGATGCTTTTGGCATTTGCTTAAATATTCAAGTGAAGCTTTCTAGTGTCATTTTAATCCCACATAGTACCACTCTGTGTACTTCTCTTTCTTTTCTTCTCTTCATTTAATCCCACATAGTACCACTCTGTGTACTTCTCTTCATTTTCTCCCCTCACTCATCTCCTGCCAACAATCACTCCCTTTTATCCTTTTCTTTGAAAATATCCTATCCAACTTCTGTTTCTTATGTTCTGCCCCTGAGCATGACTTCTCTAACGTGGAATACATACTGCAAAAGTACCCAGGCATCATTTGGCTTAATTGTTATAGGATGTAATAAAATAGGCTTTCTGTGACATTGGGATTTTCCTTCTTTGCTGACTGAATCATATGTACTTTCTTTTTTCTAGAATCTGTTTAAAAATGGAAGTTTGGTTTCCTGACCACATAGCTGAGGACAACAGGCTGAAGAGAAGGAAAGAGAAAGTGATTTTTCTTGCTCTCAGTCCTGCTCACTTTCCTTACCAATTTCCCTACTTTCATCCATTTGCTACTATGGGCCCTGGAGAAGAACATATGAGCTCAAGAGAGAAAGTTAGCAGAACTCCTTTGGGCCACTTCACTCAAAATGGAAAAATGAGAATGAAAACAGAAAAATGAGACTAATTTTTTTCCCTCTTTTCCGAAACTTGGCAACAATTAAATACTTCCCTCAAGTCTTTCAATGCTAGGCTAAGACCATTTTCTGTTACTGAATTTAATTTTTTCCTATTAAAACAAATATGAGGAGCCTCTTTTAACAGCTAATTGTTAAAATTAAATTCTCTGTCTTGAAAATCAGTCATGCTTCAAAAAATGAAACTGAATACTATGTAATAATAATAACATTATTATAGCTACATTGAAGGTTTGCAAAGTGCTAAAAATCCTGACCAAGGTCTCAGAGAAGAGAAGAGAAAATATATCCCCTTCTCTCTTTTGCAGAGGTAAGGAACTATGGATGTCAGACCCCATTGATGTATTGGGTTAATTTTGCTGAACTTCTCCCCACTCCATGTTTATTCTTTGTTGTAAGGGGTTAGTTTGCTGGGTAGATGAGGATGTTTTCAGAGATGACTATACCAATAACATTTTAAAAAGAGAGTATAGAAAATCAATCATCCTTGAGCAGAATGAATCTAATCAGTTAAAACCAGCAACCCCTGTGTTGCCCATCAAGTGTGCTATTTTTGCTTTATTAAGTCTCTAAGTGATAAAAAGCCCATCTCAACTGCCTATGTAGATTGTAATGCCATGCTAAATCTGCATGGCAAAGACTGTTCAGGTTCTAGGATAAAGATTATACTGGGTGATTATGGACTTCTACCTCAAGGTAAATCCCACCATTTAACAGACAGTATGTCAGCATGATGCTAATAATCCTTCCAACATCCCTCAAACGGAAAAACTGAAGTACCCAAAGGATCAATAATTTGCCTGCTATCATACACTGAATCAGTGGCAGGTATTATATTAAGTAATAGATTGACTAAGAAGGCAAATGGCATGATTAATCTTTGTTGGAGTTGGTCAGATTTTTGGATTGCAATAACATTAACTATGAAAATCAACAGGGTACATACGCTTAAAACTTCAAATAAATTAGGTTACCATAAAAGAAACCAAGGGGTGGACAGACAAATTTAAATACAACAAATTCTTACCAAGTTCTACAGAGCTTTTAATGCTAAACTAATAAAAAGCGAAAATATGACTCATGGTATTAATATATATGTATATATATTATGTATAGTATATATATGCATACACACATATATGTACATATATGTATTTAATGATTATAGACAATGTATTTCCTCTAGAAAGCACCACTGTAATTAATAATAAGTACAAGCAAGACCAAATATTTTTTTGGAAGGCTAATAGACCAAGGCTGAATAATGCTAATAATGCCAATAGGAACTTTTATAACTGATTTGTCCCTCAATCCAGAAATAAATTTTTTCTTTCCCTGTTTTAATGGGATAGTGATTGTAGAAAAATTCCCTTGGCAAAAATGATTTTAAAATAAGCTTGGAACTTTTTTTTAATTTGAGGCACTCAAAACTAGAGTTGTGCTGATCATTTGGGAGTCATTTGGACATTATAGCCTATGAAGGCATTATAACATTATGGAATAGACTTAGATACTTTCAATAATCTAAAACAATTCAGAATGTACAACTCAGAATGACCTTTTGCCCAAATGAAGGCTAAGCTTTAAATCTTTCAAAAGTTTGTAGTTCCTCAGACCATTTTGAGGGGAAAAAAATTCCAAATACCCAAGATAAACACTTCAAAGAAATAAGAGGTTTTTTTTATTTAATAAAAGCCAGCTTTATGAGAAACTGTCTTATAATGTCAAGTAGATTTTAGCTTTTTCTTGAAAATTTGTCAGAATTCTAAAGATATTTAATGTGAAACACAGAGGGCACAATTTAGGGTAGCAGCAAGATCAGGAACAAGGAGATCCACTCCTAGCTTTGTCCAAGAAAGCCCAAACAAATAAATTGGCATCTTTGCGCTCTTGTTTCTTGTCAAATAGAGATCTAAACTCACCTTCAACTCACGGGAGTGTTCTTTAGAACTCTACTCATGATCGACTTGCTATTATTATGTATACAAGATACATTTCATCAAGTAATAACAGTTTTGAAAGGTGCTCCTGGAAACTTTGTCCTTTGGGATTTTTTCAAAAATGCTATTCATGATGATCAATCCGTGTAAGAGAAGAGACCATTTGCTTTCCTAAAGAAGGGTTAAAGATAAGAGGTAATATAAACAAGTACTCTTTAGCTAAGTATAAGACTGTATCATTTCAAAATGGAAGAAATAATGACAAAAAAGAATAGTTGAAATAACTTCTCAGGGCTCAGATTCCATATACGTCAGATGGAACCATGAAAACGAGCATCACGGGGGTGGAGCCAAGATGGCCGCATGAAAACAGCCTCTTACCGGAGCTCTCTCAAAAGGTCTGTCAGATTCCTATAAAAAAGTGAATTTGAGCAGATTTGAGAGAGTTAGAAACTGTGAGCAGTCTGAGTGGGGCAAATTTCCAAGCCGGGAGAGTCTGAAAGGCTGAAGGCATGAATCTGTAGGCTTGGAGAGCACTCGGCAGTGCAGAGCTGCTCCAGACCAAAGCAGAAGCGGCCAGCCAGGAAACCCACGTGGAAGACAGGCTGGGAGAAAGCTGGGCACCCAAAACCAGTGGAGATCCCCAGGCCTCCCAACCCAGGACGGCAGTCTGTGGAAGCCACGAGAGGCAGCGCAATACCACCAGCCATGAAACATCAACTCCTGAGGCTTGCAGCCCAAAGGTATGAAACTCGGCTTCTTAA
Source organism: Trichosurus vulpecula (assembly GCF_011100635.1). NCBI lineage: Eukaryota > Metazoa > Chordata > Mammalia > Diprotodontia > Phalangeridae > Trichosurus > Trichosurus vulpecula. The sequence goes on along the minus strand of NC_050576.1, from coordinate 295,126,004 downwards.
ACTTCCTGGAGACAGAATGGCCAGGTAAATGGCTCTAATCCCTCCCCCCCCCTCACCCAGAGAATTCCTCAGAAAAAAAAAGAACGCTGGAACAGAGGAGATAGAAGTGGGACTTCAGTGGCCAAATAGTAGAAGTTCATTAGTCCCAGAGGGGCAGAACTGGCAGGGGTCAACACCAGGAGCCCAGACGTAATCTTGCTCCCCTAGGGGAAGTGCCAGACACCCAGCTCAAACAACAAAGAGCTGAGACCATTGCTGAAGAGCAGCAGTGCTGGAGAGCACCCCTAGGGAAAGAGATATCAGTGAGTCAGACCCCTCCCCCACACCTCAGGAAACTGAAGGCTATAATTCACAAAGACAACAACTAAACTCACAATCCCGAGAATAAGAAAGCTGGGACAGAGAGCACTGAGCCCCAAAAGCAGAAATTTGTCGTAAAGCCAGGAAAAGGCTAACCAATATGAAGAAGAACACAAAAAAACCGAGGATCATAGATTCTTTTTAAGGAGACAGGCATGATCAAAATACCAATCTGGAAGAGGACAGCAATGACACTATAGATACATCTGATACCTCAAAAGGTAATGTGAACTGGTCTCCAGCCCAAAAAGCATTGCTGGAAGAGCTAAAGAAGGATTTTAAAAACCAAATTAGGGAGCTAAAAGAAGATGAAATCAAGTCCCTAAAGAACAATACTGGCGAAATGGCTATGGAGATTCAGAACCTAAAGAGAGGAAATGACACCCTGAGAGGTAAAATCAACCAACTGGCAAAGGAGACTCAAAAGCAAAATGAAAACACTAACTCATTAAAAATTAGAGTTGAGCAAGTGGAAGCTAATGAATCTATGAGGCACCAAGAAGTAGTAAAACAAAATGTAAAGAATGAAAAACTGGGAAAAAATGTGAAATGTCTGATTGGGAAAACAACTGACCTGGAAAATAGATCCAGGAGAGACAATTTGAGAGTTATTGGTCTACCGGAAATCCACAATGAAAAAAAGAGCCTTGACAGTATCTTCGAAGAAATTATCAAAGACAACTGCCCAGAGGTCCTAGAACCAGAGGGCAAAATAGTCATTGAAAGAATTCACCAATCACCCCCTGAAAGAGATCCCAAACTGAAGACACCAAGAAATATTATAGCCAAATTTCAGAACTACAAAGTCAAGGAGAAAATACTGCAAGCAGCCAAAAAGAAACAATTCAAATATCGTAGAACTACAGTTAGGATCATGCAGGATCTCTCAGCTTCCACATTAAAAGACAGGAGAAATTGGAATATGATATTCTGAAGGGCAAAGGAGCTAAGACTACAACCAAGGATCAACTACCCAGCAAAACTAAGCATACTTTTTCAGGCAAGGAGATGGACATTCAACAAAATAAGGGAATTCCAGACCTTCCTGATGAAAAGGCCAGAACTCAATGGAAAATTTGATCTCCAAATACAAAACTCCAGAGAGACATAAAAAGGTAAACAGGGGAAAAACCCCCACAAACCTTACTAATCAATAAGGGCAAATTATTTGCAACTTTATATGATTATATCATCTTATGTATGTTTTATATATATACACATGTATATGTCAGTCTTGAGAATAGTACAGCTATTATGACAACTGAAAGGGATACACATAGATTGTGAATGCCTGTATAAAATAACTGATATAAGGATGAAAAACATAAGTAAGAGATGTAAAGGGAGGGCTATGAGAGAAGAGGTAAGGAGGTAGTAGAAAAGGGTAAATTACACCAAATGAAGAGGCACAAAAACATATTATAGTAGAGGGAAAGAAGGGAGGGAGAAGAGCAGTATTTGAGCTTTACTGTCATCTGATCTAGTTAAAGAAGGGAATAACATACCCTGATAAGTATAGATATCTAACTTGTCCTACAGGAAGTAGGAGGGGAAGGGGGGAAAAGGGAGGGGGGTGGTCAGAAGGGAGGGGAGAAGTAGCAAGTGGGAAACAGTAAGATAAGGGAGGGGAATAAAGAGGGAGGGTAAACTGAGGAAGGCGGCAGTCAAAAGCAAAACTTTGTTGAGGAGGGGAAAGGGAAAGGGAGAAATAAAAGCATAAACAGGCAGAAATAGGATGGAGAAAAAGACACAGATAGAAATCATAACTGTGAATGTGAATGGGATGAACTCTCCCATAAAACAGAAGCAGACAGCAGAATGGATTAAAAACCATAATCCTACAATATGCTGTTTACAAGAAACACATTTGAAACAGGGGGATACACACAGGATAAAGGTAAAAGGCTGGAGTAAAATATATTGTGCCTCAGCTAAAGTAAAAAAAAAGCAAGTGTAGCAATCCTAATCTCAGACAAAGCAAAAGTAAAGATAGATTTAATTAAAAGAGATAAGGAAGGACATTACATCCTGCTAAGAGGCACCATAAACAATGAAGCAATATCATTGTTTAACATATATGCACCAAGTGGTATGGCATACAAATTCTCAGAGGAGAGGTTAAGTGAGTTACAGGAAGAAATAGACAGCAAAACTATAATATTGGGAGACCTCAACCTCCCCCTTTCTGAACTTGATAAATCTAACCTCAAAATAAATAAGAAAGAAGTTAAGAAGGTAAACAGAATTTTAGAAAAGGCAGATATGATAGACCTCTGGAGAAAACTGAATGAGGATAAAAAGGAATATACTTTCTCCTCAGCGGTACATGGCACATACTCAAAAATTGACCATGTACTAGGGCATAAAAACCTCACAATCCAGTGCAGAAAGGCAGAAGTAGTCAAAGCATACTTTTCAGATCATGATGCAATAAGAATTATTTGTAACAAAGAATCATGGAAAAATAAGCTAAAAATTAATTGGAAACTAAATAATCTAATTCTAAAGAATGAGTGGGCCAAAGAACAAATCAGAGAAACAATTAATAACTTCATTCAAGAGAATGATAATAATGTAACAACGTATCAAAACTTATGGGATGCAGCAAAAGCAGTTCTTAGGGGAAGTTTTATATCCCTAAATGCTTATATGAATAAAATAAGGAAAAAGGAGAGCAATGATTGGGGCATACAGCTGAAAAAGCTAGAAAAAGAACAAATTGAAAATCCCCAATTAAATACGAAATTAGAAATACTGAAAATCAAAGGAGAGATTAATAAAAGTGAAACCAAGAAAACTATTGAATTAATAAATAAAACAAAGAGCTGGTTTTATGAAAAAACCAATAAAATTGATAAACCTTTGGTCAATTTGATTAAAAAAAAGAAAGAAGAAAATCAAATTACCAGTATCAAAAATGAAAAGGATGAGTTCACCTCCAATGAAGAGGAAATCAAAACAATAATTAGGAATTACTTTGCCCAATTGTATGCCCATAAATTTGACAACCTCAGAGATATGGATGAATATCTACAAAAACATAAATTGCCCAGGTTAACAGAAAAGGAAGTAAAATTTCTAAATAACCCCATCTCAGAAAAAGAAATTGAGCAAGCCATCAATGAACTCCCTAGGGAAAAATCTACAGGGCCAGATGGTTTTACATGTGAATTCTATCAAACATTTAAAGAACAACTAATTCCTATACTTTGTAGACTATTAGGGAAAATAGGTGATGAAGGAGTCCTACCAAATTCCTTTTATGACACAAATATGGTACTAATACCCAAACCAGGTAGAGTCAAAACAGAGAAAGAAAATTATAGACCAATTTCCCTAAAGAATATTGATGCAAAAATTTTAAATAAAATATTAGCAAAAAGATTGCAGCAACTTATCACCAGAATAATACACTATGACCAGACAGGATTTATTCCAGGATGCAAGGCTGATGCAATATTAGGAAAACTATTAGCATAATTGGCCATATCACAACAAAACCAGCAGAAACCATATGATCATCTCAATAGACGCAGAAAAAGCCTTTGACAAAATACAGCACCCATTCCTATTAAAAACACTAGAAAGCATAGGAATAAATGGGGCCTTCCTTAAAATTATAAATGGCATCTACCTAAAACCATAAACAAGCATTATTTGTAATGGGGATAAGCTAGATGCATTCCCAATAAGATCAAGGGTGAAACAAGGATGTCCATTATCACCCTTACTATTCAATTTGGTACTAGAAACGTTAACTGTAGCAATAAGAGAAGAAAAAGAAATTGAAGGAATTAGAATAGGAAAAGAAGAAGTTAAATTATCACTTTTTGCAGATAATATGATGATTTATTTAGAGAATCCTAGAGAATCAAGTAAAAAACTACTTGAAATAATAAACAACGTTAGCAAAGTTGCAGGATATAAAATAAACCCACATAAATCCTCAGCATTCCTATACAGTACTAACAAAGCCCAACAGCAAGAGATAGAAAGAGAAATTCCATTCAATGTTACTGTAGACACTATAAAATATTTGGGAGTCTATCTGCCAAAACAAACCCAGGGCCTATATGAGCATAATTATGAAACAATTTTCACGTGAATAAAGTCAGATCTAAATAAATGGAAAAATATCAATTGCTCATGGTTAGGGCCAGCTAATATAATAAAAATGACAATTTTACCTAAATGAATCTATCTATTCAATGCCATACCAATGGAACTACCAAAAATTATTTTACAGAGCTGGATAAAATAATAACAAAATTCATCTGGAAGAACAAGAGGTCTAGAATATCTAGGGTATTAATGAAAAGAAATGCTAGAGAAGGTGGCCTAGCCATACCAGATATTAAACTGTATTATAGAGCAGCAGTCATCAAAACTACCTGGTACTGGCTAAGAAACAGAGTTGTGGATCAGTGGAATACGATAGGTACACAAGATGGAGAAGTCAGTGACTATAGCAATCTACTCCTTGATAAACACAAAGAGGCCAGTTTCTGGGCTAAGAATTCACTATTTCACAAAAGCTGCTAGGAAAATTGGAAAATGGTAGGGCAGAAACTGGGCATACACCAATATCTTATACCACATACCAAAATAAAGTCAAAATGGGTTCATGATTTAGGAGTAAAGGCTGATACTATAAGTAATTTGGGAGAGCAAGGAATAGGTTGCTTATCAGATTTATGGAAAAGAAAAGAATTCATGACCCAACAAGAGATGGAGAGCATTACAAAATGCAAAATGGATAATTTTGATTATGTTAAATTGAAATGTTTTTGTACAAAAAAAGCCAATGCAACGAAAATTAGGAGGGAAGCAGAAAATTGGGAGAAAATCTTTACAACTAGTATCTCTGATAAAGGCCTCATTTCTAAAATATACAGGGAACTGAGCCAAATATATAGGAATACAAGTCATTCCCCAATTGAGAAATGGTCAAAGCATATGAACAGCCATTTTTCAGAGGAAGAAATTAAAGATACCTATAGGCATATGAAAAAATGCTCTGGATCACTACTGATTAGAGAAATGCAAATCAAAACAACTCTTAGATACCACATCTCTCCTGTCAGATTGGCTAAAATAACAAAACAGGAAAATGATAAATGCTGGAGAGGAGGTGGGAAAATTGGAACATTGTTACATTGCTGGTGGAGTTGTGAGCTGATCCAGCCATTTTGGAGAGCAATTTGGAACTATGCCCAAAGGGCTATAAAAATGTTCATACCCTTTGACCCAGCAATACCACTTCTAGGGTTGTATCCCAAAGAAATCACACAAGAGGGAAAAGGACCCATACGTACAAAAATATTTATAGCGGCTCTTTTTGTGGTAGCTAAGAATTGGAAATCAAAGGGATGCCCATCAATTGGGAAATGGCTGAACAAGTTGTGGTATATGAATGTAATGGAATACTATTGTGCTATAAGAAATGGGGATGATACGGACTTCATAACAACCTGGAAAAACCTACACAACATAATGCTGAGTGAGCGGAGCAGAGCCAGGAGAACATTTTCACAGCCACCGATATATGGATTCTGTGAGGACCAACCCTGACAGACTTTGCTCTTCTCAGCAACACAAGGTACAGAGACAACTCCAAAGGATTCATGATGGAGAATGCTATCTACATCCAGAAAAGAACTATGAAGTATGAATGCAGATTGAGGCACACTTCATGCTAGCCTTCCCCCCCCCTTTTTTTTTTCTTTTTCTCTCTTTTGTTTTTGTTTTTGGGTTGGTTTTTTTTGGTCCTGTTTCTTCTTTCACATGATTCATTTCATTGATCACAGTTCTTCTCCATAACTTGACCAGTGTGTAAAGTAATTCAATGCAAAGTTATACGTGGAAGCTATATGGCACTCCATGCCGTCGTGGGGAGGGGAGGGGAGGGAGGGAAGAAAATCTGGAACTCAAAATTATGTAGAACCAAATGTTGTATACTAAAAATAAAAAAAATTAATGAATAAAAAAATAAAAAGAAAAAAGAAAAAAAAAGAAATAACTTCTCAGAAAGTAGCCTTGAATCATACTTGATGATGATGATGATACTCTATATCTTTCATCTTCAAACCATTTATTTTTAATATTTATTTATTTTTAGTTTACAACATTCAGTTTCACAAGCTTTTGAGTTTTCAAGTTTCTCCCCCTCCTTCTCTTTCCCCTTCCCCAAGACAGCATGCAATCTGATATAGGCTCTTCATATACATTTATATTAAACTTATTTTCACATTAGTCATGTTGTAAAGAAGAATTATAACCAATGGAAAGAAACACGAGAAAGAAGAAACAAAACAAAACAAAACAAAACAAAAAAGAGAGAGCAAATAGTATGCTTTGATCTACACTTAGACTCCATAATTCTTTCTCTGGATGTTGATGGCATTTTCCATCATGAACCTTTTGGAGTTTTCTTAGAACCTTGCATTGCTGAGAAGAGCCAAGTCTATCAAAGTTAGTCATCACACAATGTGGCTTTAACTTTGTACAATGTTCTCTTGGTTCTCTTCCCCTCACTCAGCATCAGTTCTTATAAGACTCAAGGCGTTTATGATCTGGAAGTCTTAATCACTCCTCCCGAAACTGACGAAGAAAACAACCTTTTAGGTGTGCACTTGATTTCATTGGTGCCTCGTGTCTTCAGAATATGACATCTTCAATCATACTCCTTCTATTTTCCCTTCTCTCCCCCTTTTCTTCTCCCCCTCTCCCTTCCTAGCTAGGAGTTCCTTCCCCATTATATCAAACATGGCCCTCTCCCCATCCTTAAAAAAGTAAACCTTCACTGAACCCTAAGACTCATCTTCCTGAGTTCAAATCTGGCCTCAGACACTTACTAACTGTGTGGCCCTGGGGAAGTCACTTAATCCTGTTTGCCTCAGTTTCCTCATCTATAAAATGAGCTGGAGAAGGAAATGGCAAACCATTCCAGTGTCTTTGCCAAGAAAACCCCAAAAGTGGTCATGAAGAGTTGGACATGATTCAAATATGACTAAACAGCAGGCCCTATGACTCTCTGAAAATATCATCCTCTACCCCTTCTATATTTCTCAGCCAAACTCCTTGAAAAAAAACTGTCTATGCTTGCTGCCTCCATGTCTTTTTAAAATTTTACTTTTATTTATTTTTAATTTTTTGATTTTTTTTATTTTTTGCCTCCACGTCTTATCAATATTTCTCAACCCTTTGCAGTCTGGCTCTGAATTTATTTTATAACTGCAACCTCTCCGAAGTTCCCAATGATCTCTTAATTGCCAAATCTAATGGTCTTTTCTAAGTCTTCATGCTTCTCTGCGTGTCTGCTGCATTTGACATTGTTGATTGCTCTCTCTTCCTGGATATTCTCTCTTTGAGCTACCATCTTGGTTATCTCATCATCCCTCACCTAGATTATTACACGGTCTCCTGATTATCTCTGCCTCAGTATCTCTCACCACTCCCATCTGTCCTATACACTGCTGCCAAAGTAATTTTCATTAACTACAAATATGACCATATTACTCCTCTTACTTTATCACCTCCACTGACTTCCTATTGCCTCTAAGATGAAATGTAATTTTAAAAATCTTTTTAAACACTTTCTCAATCTGGTCCCAAACTATCTTTCCTATTTCATTGGACATTATTCCACCTCCTAGACTCTGCATTCTTCTCAAACTGTTGGTATCCACGTGATACTCCATCTCTTGTCTTGGTGCCTTTGTGCTAGACATTCCACATGCCTAGAATGCATTTTCTCTTTACCTCTGCCTCAGAACATCTCTCTTTTACTTTTAAGATACAGCTCAAGGGAGCAGAGCCAAGATGGTGGCTGGAAAGCAGGGACTTGCATGAGTTCCCTGTCAGGTCCGTCCAAAAACCTATAAAAATGGCTCTGAACCAATTTTAGAACTGCAGAACCCACAAAATAGCAGAGGGAGGCAGGGCTCCAGCCCAGGCCAACCCGGATGGTCACTGGGTGAGGTCTATCGCGCATGGAGCTGGGAGCAGAGGGGACCAGAGAGGAGTGGAGCTCAGCGTGGGCAGTGGCCGGACCAACCAGACCAGGAGCTGGGTGGAACAAGCCCTAGCGCCCTGAATCAGTGAGCTGTGGCAGTTACCAGACTTCTCAATCCACAAACACCAAAGGCAACAGAGAAGGTTAGTGGGAAAAGCTGCAGGGACGGAGTGGAAGGAGTTCATGTTCAGCCACTGCCCCAGGGGCTGTAGAGGTGGTGCAGCTACAGAACTACAGCTGCAGTTGCTTCCTGCCCCAGGCCAACCTGGTGGGAGGAATTAAGTGGCAGATCAGAGCAGGAGTGCAGAGCCTGCTTAAGATTTTCATCAGGTCTGGGTTGGGGGTTCTTGGGGAAGGAGGAGTGCTAGTGTGGCAGAGCTGGCTGTACAGAAATAGCTCTGAAAACAACAGCGCAACCTCTCAAGCTTGGAACAAAGTACTCTCTACTCTACAAGCCGTCATACCCTGACGAAAAACTCAAGAGTCAAGTAAGTTGTCTGGGATCATGGCCAGGCAGCTAAAACACACTCATAGTCGGTCTCAGACTTTGGAATCTTTCTTTGGTGACAAAGGAGACCAAAACATACAGCCAGAAGAAGTCAGCAAAGTCAAAGAGCCTACATCAAAAGCCTCCAAGAAAAACATGAACTGGTCTCAGGCCATGGAAGAGTTCAAAAAGGATTTGGAAAAGCAAGTTAGAGAAGTAGAGGAAAAATTGGGAAGAGAAATGAGAAGGATGCGAGTAAACCATGAAAAACAAGTCAATGACTTGCTAAAGGAGGACCAAAAAAATACTGAAAAATACACTGAAGAAAACAACACCTTAAAAAACAGACTAACTCAAATGGCAAAAGAGCTCCAAAAAGCCAAAGAGGAGAAGAATGCCTTGAAAGGCAGAATTAGCCAAATGGAAAAGGAGGTCCAAAAGACCACTGAAGAAAATACTACCTTAAAAATTAGACTGGAGCAAGTGGAAGCTAGTGACTTGATGAGAAATCAAGATATTATAAAACAGAACCAAAGAAATGAAAAAGTGGAAGACAATGTGAAATATTTCATTGGAAAAACCACTGACCTGGAAAACAGATCCAGGAGAGAGAATTTAAAAATTATTGGACTACCTGAAAGCCATGATCAACAAAAGAGCCTAGATATCATCTTTCAAGAAATTATCAAGGAGAACTGTCCTGATATTCTAGAGCCAGAGGGTAAAATAGAAATTAAAAGAATCCATAGATCACCTCCTGAAAAAGATCCCAAAAAGAAAACTCCTAGGAATATTGTTGCCAAATTCCAGAGTTCCCAGATCAAGGAGAAAATACTTCAAGCAGCCAGAAAGAAACAATTTGAGTACTGTGGAAACATAATCAGAATAACTCAGGATCTAGCAGCTTCTACCTTAAGGGATTGAAGGGCTTGGAATATGATATTCCAGAGGTCAATGGAGCTAGGATTAAAACCTAGAATCACCTACCCAGCAAAACTGAGTATCATGCTCCAAGGCAAAATATAGTTCTTCAACAAAATATAGGAGTTCAAACTTTCTCAGTGAAAAGACCAGAGCTAAACAGAAAATTTGACTTTCAAACACAAGAATCAAGAGAAGCGTGAAAAGATAAATAAGAAAGAGAAATCCCAAGGGACTTACTAAAGTTGAACTGTTTTGTTTACATTCCTACTTGGAAAGATGATGTGTATGATTCATGAGACCTCAATATTAGGGTAGCTTAAGGGAATATGCATGTATATATGTGTGTGTATATATATATATATATATATATATATATGTGTGTGTGTGTGTGTGTGTGTGTGTGTATGTATGGGTATGTATATGTATGTGTGTATGCATGTATATGTGTATGTGTATATATATGTATATATATATATTATATATATATATATATACACACACATAGACAGAGGGCACAGGGTGAGTTGAATATGAAGGGATGATATCTAAAAAAATAGAATCAAATTAAGGGATGAGAGAGGAATATACTGAGAGAGGGAGAAAGGGAGAGATGGAATGGGGTAAATTATCTCTCATAAAAGTGGCAAGAAAAAGCAGTTCTGTAGGAAAGGGAATAGGGGGCAGGTGAGGGGGAATGAGTAAATCTTGCTCTCATTGGATTTGACCTGAGGAGGGAATACCAGACACACTCAATTGGGTATCTTACCCCACAGGAAAGAAGAGGGAAGAAGATAAAAAAGGGGGGATGATAGAAGAGAGGGCAGATAGGAGGAGAAGGTAATCAAAAACAAACCCTTTTGAAAAGGGACAGGGTCAAGGGAGAAATTTCAATAAAGGGAGATAGGTTAGGAAGGAGCAATATATAGTTAGTCTTTCACAACATGAGTATTATGGAAGGGTTTTACATAATGATACCCATGTGGCCTATGCCGAATTTCTTGCCTTCTTAGGGAGGGTGGGAGGGGAGGGAAGAAGGGAGAGAATTTGGAATTCAAAGTTTTAAAAACAGATGTTCAAAAACAAACAAAAAAAAGTTTTTGCATGCAACTAGGAAGCAAGATACACAGGCAATGGGGCATAGAAATTTGTCTTGCCCTGCAAGAAGGGAAGGGAAAAGGGGATTTGAGGGGAGTGGGGTGACAGAAGGGGAAGGCTGACCGGGGAACGGGGCAACCAGAATGTACACCATCTTGGAGTGGGCAGGAGGGTAGAAATGGGGAGAAAATTTGTAATTCAAACTCTTGTGAAAATCACTGCTGAAAGCTAAATGTATTAAATAAATTTTAAAAAAGGGGAAAAAGATAAAAATAATAATAAAAGAAGATACAGGTCAAGCAACATCTTTTGGGTGAAGCCTTTCCTATTACCATCCTCTTGTTGACTAGTGTCCTCCCTCCTAATCAACAACTTATTTAACCACTTTGTATATATTCCTTTTTATTCATTTTGTATTTATGTTGTGTGTAGTCATATCAGTACTTGTCTCTTCCATTTGATTGGGCTTCTTTGTTCACTTATTGGTCAACAAACATTTATTAAGTACTTATTATGTTCCAGGCACTGTCCTAAGTGATGATATAAAGAAAAAACAAAAAGAGTCCTTGTCTTAGTCTAATGGGAGAGAAATTATAAAAACCAGAACATTGTATAAACCAGAACATACACTCTAAATTCAGAGCAGGTTGATGGTAACCTCATAGGATACAACATAAGTAGCTAGGGATACCAGGTAAGCTATCCTGAGTCTTAATTCCAAGAGTCAGGGGTTGAGAGAGAGAGTATTGTAGGCATGGAGAATAGTCAGGGCAAAGTCACAGAAATGGGATCGTCAATGTCATGGTCAAGGAACTACAAATAGGCTAGTATGGCTGAATTGTACAGTGCATGGAAGGGAACAGAATGTAAGAAGATTGGAAGGACCCAATTTATATAGAATTTTAAATGCCAAACACAGGACTTTATACTTAATCCTGGAAGCAACAGAGAGCCACTGAAATTTGTTGAGCAGGGAGTGACATGGTTAAACTATGCTTTAGGAAAATCACTTTGTCAGCTGAGTAAATGGTAGATTGGAATAGAGAGAGAGAGAGTTGAGGCAGAGACTCCAATGGCTAATATAGTAGTCTAGGAAATAGGGAATAGGTGGTGAGGGCCTAAACTGGGGTGATGGATTTGCTATTAGAAATTAGGGGATGTATAGGAAAGATCCTGTGGAGAAAGAAATTATAAAACTTGGTAATAGGGTGGATACCCTACAGGGTAAGCAAGATGGAAGGGTTGAAGATGACACTGAGGTTACAAACCTGGGGGATCCTCAAAAGTAATAGGGAAGTTCGTAAGAGGAGAGTATTTAGGGGAAAGATAATGAATTTTGTTATAGATATGTTGAATTTGAGATGCCTGTGGGACATCCCATTCAAGATATCCAGCAGTCACTTGGTGATGCAGGATAGTAGGTCAGGGGAGAAACTAGAATTTGATAAATAGATCTGGGTAGCGTCTCTATAGAGATTATAGTTGAACCCATAGGAGGTGATGAGATCACCAGGTGAAAGATTAGAAAGAAAAAAGGAGAGAGGGCCCAAGACAGATCCTTGGGGAAAACCCACAATTATACAATTTGTTTAGGGCTACGGAGAGAATTCAGCTCAGAGAGGTTATGGAGCTCAAGAGTCCTAGATCTTTTAACCCTTTGCCTACAACATGGCTTCTTATTAGGATAATTCCTAAAAGGCTTTTAACATCATTTGTAACTCAAGACCACACACTGTCAGCGTTTTACCTGCTTGGACTTGGAGAGACAAGGTATCCTTCAATTCCAGCGTGAGTTGTAGTTCTTTTCTATCTTCCAAATGCATCTCCTTGATGTTGGACAGCACTCCACTTTCAAGAGATCCTGCAGTTGGACCCACCATTTCCCTTAGAGGGTTTGGGGTCTGGTCCCCCAGTGATTTCTCCTGAACATTTTTTAAGGGAAGAAGACTTTCTTCTGGCCTTTCTTGAAGTGGAAGGACAGCATTATTGCTCTTTGAAGGTATTTGCTGCCGAAGGGCGTCTGGGCATAGTAACCTCAATACGATAGGCATCACATCAGCCTGACAGTGATTCCCTTCAACAATGGAAGGAAAAGTAAGAGCTTGACATTTTTGACACTCAGTAGGGGTGTTTATGACTGGAAATAGGTCTTTTCCATCTCCAAACCTTTTGGATGATGAGGGTTCACTCTTGGAGGCCATATGGTCACAAAAGGAAGGCAAAGGGTAAAATACCCACAACACCACCTAAATAAAGAAACATTTTTTCTCACCTTATTGGCTCTCATCAAATGGCCCAATTTTCAATGTTTTTCCACCTAAATTTTGTCATGCATGGATTTCAATCTATTGGTAGAAATGTTTTTTTACGTTCATCATTTCTGTATTAACTTAGAACTTTGCACACAATGGGTTAGAATAGCTCAGATTCTAAATCAAAGTCATTACAAGCATTTGGGGAAAACTGAGTAAAAAAGTACAAGGAGTTAATTTAATTTAAGTGCTGTTATCATATTGCCTCTATTTTAGATGGCAGTCACAGCAAAAGGCCAGTGAACTACATAAGGCTCCTAGTAAATATAAAAATATATACTTGTTCATCAATACTGTTGTGGTTTCATGTATCCTTCTGGGCTAGGGGTCTAGAACTCCAATAATAATTATAAAATGGTATGACTCTGAAAAAAGCAAGAGCTGGATTTGGAAGGAGAAGACTGGAATCCAAGTCTCAACCTGGATATTTATAGGTCATGTGATATTGGTCAAATCATTTTACCCTCTTGGCCTCAATTTCCTAATATGTAAAATGAGGGAATTGGACTATGATTAGATGAAATTACAAAGGACTTGAGATATGTTGTAAAAGTAGTTATTATGGGCTATTTTTGATAGTGCACTGTAATTTTCACTCCATTTCCCTTATTCCTCATCATTTTACTTAGAAATGCTACTTTCCAGCAAGAACTGGAAGGTTCCCATCGATGGAAGAATGGCTAAATAAATCATGTTATGTTTATAGAATGGAAGGTAGCTGCGCTATAAGAAGTGACCAATGTGATGAATACAGAGAAGCATGGAAAGACTTCAATGAACTGATGCAGGGTGAAATATGCATAACCAAGACAATAATATATGCAATAACTACAACAAAATTTATGGAAAGAATGACCACAAAGCAATCAAAAATGAATGTTGTAAAATTATCAAGAACAAGTTTGTTGCCCAAGAAGGAATACATTTATTTTGTCCCTACTGTGTGCCAGGCTCCTATGCTAAGCACTTTATAAACATCTCATTTGAATCTCACAACAACCCCAAGAGGGAGGTGCTATTGATTTCCCCAATGTGCAATTGAGGAAACTGAGGCAGATGGAAGTGGAGTTCCCCAGGGTGTAATAGCAATTTAGATTTGAAGATCTTTCACACTCATTAATAGGCCATGTGACCTGCTTACGTCACAGGCAGCCCAGGTCACATGTGGTGGGAGGAGTTTGCTGAGAGGAAAAGGAAATTGTGTCACAGGAAATGGTGAGAGAGCAGTTATTGCAGTTATGACAGAGTTGAGGGAAAGAGAGTTGACCTGTGATAGTTGTACTGTAAGTTTTGATTGTTTGGGGGAAGGCCCCAGCAGGGGGCAGATGTGATATTATGTATCCATGCTGTGATATTATGTATCAAATTCTTTGCTGCTGTGATGGATTGGGCAGATGGCTTATGGCATATAGTCCTCTGGTGTCTGAATAAATGGTTTACTTCTTCTACCTTCTATGTGGAGAGCCTCACATATTTTGTGATACAGAACCACATAGGCATTTTGACAATTATCATCCATATTGTTTTTATTGCCTTGCTGATACACAGGATCACACAGATTTAAATGCAAGTGTCTATGACTCCAGGCCCAGTGCTCTATCCACTGGTCTCCTACCTGCCTCTAAGAGAAGGTACTCCCCTTCTCCCTTACTCCTTTACAGAAATGATCCACAGGTGTTTTGTTGTTGAGTTATTTTCAGCCATGTTCAACCCTTCATGATCCTATTTGGGGTTTTCTTGGCAAAGATACTGGAATGGTTTGCCATCTCCTTCTCCAGCTCATTTTACAGATGAGGAAACTGAGACAAACAGGGTTAAGTGACTTGCCCAGGGTCACACAGCTAATAAGTGTCTGAGGCCAGATTTAAACTCAGGAAAATAAGTCTTTCTGACTCCAGCACCAGTGTTCTATCCACTGTGTCATCTAGATGCCCTGTAGGTGTAGAATATTGCATATATTCTCAGATTTTTCAGTATACGGATTGGTTTTCCTGAATTATTGTCCTCTTTATCCTCCTCTTTTTCTTTTTTCATAAAAATTTTTTATTTTAAGAGTTGGCTTCTAGAAGGGAGAGTATAGAGGGAAATTTCGATGACGTAAAAATAAAACCTATCAATAAAATCTATTTCATTAAAAAAAGAAACACTACATTTAAAAGGATAGTATAGCATCTCATATCTCTCCTCATAGCCAAACTCTTAGAGAAAGGCATCCATCTTTTTTTTTTGCTTCCTCTTCATTACCTCTCACTTCCTCACAATCTGGCTATAATCATCACATGATTAAAACTTCTTTAAGTTTGCCAAAGTTTTTTTAATTACTGAATTTAGTGTTCAGTGACTTTTTCTCAGTCTCTATCCTTCTTGACCTTTATATAGCTTTTGACACAATCATCCAGCCTCTGTTTCTGTACTATCTCCTTCCTGAGTTTTCATGGCTCTGCTCTCTCCTGCCCTCCTTGTTTGTCTGACCAGTCTTTCTCTGTCTCCTTGGTTGGATTATCACCCATGTCCTGGATATTATGCATTAGTGTACTTTAAGGCTCTGTCCTGGACCCTCTTCTCTTTTCTTTCCTTATCTTTTTAAGATAAGTTCAACGATCATCTCTTTGTAGATGACCCCCAGCCCAGAGCTTTATACCCAGTACTCAAATCCCTCCTGAGCCCAAGTCTCCAGTTGCCTACTGAATATCTCCCAACCATCTCAAACTCATTATGTCCAAAAGCAAATTCATCCTTCTTTCTAATTTCCCTACTTTTATTGTGGATAATACTAATTTCTACTCAGCTAGGTTATTAGTATCAGAATCCTCCTGAATGCTTCAATGTCTCTAACTACCTATATCCAGACAGTGGTAATATTTATCCTTTTCTCTACTCGACACAACCACAATAGTTCAGGCCCTCACCAACTCTTGTCTGGATTATTAATTGCAATTTGTATGTATGTTAATTGCAATTATATGGGGAGATCAATTGTAATTGCCCTTGCAATTGATCTCCCCACATGCAGCCTCCCCTCTGTAATCTATCCTCTACATAGCTGCCAAACTTATGTTTTTAAAACACAGGTCTGACCATGCCAGTCCCTTTCTCATGAAGTTTTGATGGATTCCTCTTATCTGTAAGATAAAATACAAGCTTTTCTAGTATTTAAAATTGCCCACAATAGGCTTCTAACCTATCTTTCCAAACTTATTTCACCTTACTGTTCTTTACATATGATACATTTCAGCCAAATTAGCTTACTCGCTTTGCCTGATATGATGCATTCCATTTTCCATCACTCTACCTTTGCCCCTCCTTACCTCTATTCTATTCTAGGGGTCTCTTATGAGGGAGGGTGTTTGTGTTTTTATTTGGTCTTCAAATCCCAGTGCTGACTATGTAAGTAATGGTTCCTTCCTTGAGCAGAGCTGTTAGTACATGAAACATTTTAGTAAACCTATTTCCCTGGCATGAAATGCAACAATTGTGAAATTTCAAAACACTTTAAATTGCTAATTAGGGAGGAGAAGAGGAAGGAAATTAGCATTTATATAGCACCAACTATGTGCCAGGCACTATTCTAGGGTCTTTTTACAAATATTATCCCATTTAATCTCACAACAACCCTGCAAAGGTAGGTGTTGTTATTATCCCCATTTTACATTTGTGGAAACCGAGGCAAACAGAGCTCAAGTGAGTTGTCCAGAGTCATACAACTAGTAAATGTATGAGACAGAATTTGAACTTGGGTCTTCAAAGGTAGCTAGGTGGCCCAGTAGATAGAGCATCAGGCCTGGAGTCAGAAAGACTACTTTTCCTGAATTTAAATCTGGCCTCAGACTTTTACTAGCTCTGTTACCCTATGCAAGTCACTTAACCCTGTTTGCCTCAGTTTTCTCATTTGTAAAATGAGCTGGAGGAGGGAATGGCAAACCATTCCAGCATCTTTGCCAAGAAAATCCCAAATGGAGTCATTAAGAGTCATACACAACTGAAAGCACAACTGAGCAAATTTCCTGGCTCCAGATCTGGCACTTTATATACTGCATACCTATAACATCATAGAATTCAGGAGTAGGAAGGAATTCCAGAGGGCATCTAATATAACTTCTCACCCCAAGCCAGAATCCTTCTCTATAATATCCTGGACACTTCCAGCCTTTCAATATTCCCAGTGATAAGGAGCTCACTGTTTTGTTTAGCAGTTCATCCTATTTATAGACAACTCTCATTATCATACTTTCACTCAACAATTATAATTAAGAATCTATTGTGTCTAGGCCCTAGGGAACACCGTCTCTGTCACTGACCTTCTTTTATTCTCTAACTTTGCTGACTTTCTCATTGATCTCCTCAGCTCTCATGTGTTTATATGTCTGCACAGGAAGCATCCAAACTTCTAAATACAACCCTAATATTTCTCTTGACCTTTACTTCCATATTGAAATTACCTACTGGCTTTCTTTACCTGCACATCCCACGGAATCCAGTTGAGGGATGTGGATAAGAGACATGGTAAGAAGGTAGAATTGATGGAATTTGTGTGATAACTGTGATTTTTGAAATATATTGTTTGATACTGTAGTTATGATAATAGTAATACAACATGCAATCACTTAAACTAAGTGGCCCTCATGCCCATTAAACGTGTAAGCAATGACAGACCATTGTACTTTCCATCGTGCTGACCCATTCTGACCCTGTGTCAAGCAGTCAAATGATTGCTGGACCTGATTGGATGGGACTCCTGGCTGATTACAGCAGCTATGAACCATATCTATTCTTGTAGTCTAAGCCAACTGAAATCCTTCATTCTAGTTCTGGTCCTGGTAAGAAAGTTGCTTCTTCCTGAGCCTCCTATCCATAAGTAATGGGGGAATTTTCCCACCATATCTGGGTCTGATTAGAAATGTACCTTTCACATCTGTCATCAATTACCAAGTTCATTCCCAACCATGTTCATTTTGAAGGCTCAGATCCCTACTCTAAGCATGTACTCCCTCCTGAGATTTTTGCCATGGTACTTGTCTCCCCTCCCCCTCAAGCTGGGTGAGTTTCTGTGGGGCTGAACCTTTGCCTTTCTATTGCCATTTCCCCCCTCTGTGTGTATATGTGTATATATAGATATGTATATATAGATATGTATATATATATATGTGTGTGTGTGTATGTGTGTGTGTATGTATATGTATATACACACATATGTATGTATATACTTTTTCTTGGCCTGCTTGCTGCACCATAATAAAGCTCATGTTTGTACTACCTTTCTGATCACCAGTGTCCTACAAATTCTCCAACCTAGGTCTTTGCTCTAACTTGAGGTTTGAAGCCAAATAGAGCAATTTGGCAACTGCCTGTGGAGATTGAGGCAGAGGGAAGAGATAATGATGATACCAAGATAATTAGTTCTGTTTTGGATATTTTCACTTTGAAAAAACAGAATATTAGCCTATTTGTATATGTGTACAGTATATATGCACACATCTAAAAACAAGCTTTAAATTGTTTTTCCTCTGGCATTATGAATAACAGCAATATATACGTGTTATATGTATGTATCATTATAACAATGTAATATAATGTTATAAAACAGATATGATATGATATTATGATGTGATATATAGGACTCTTCCTCTGAAAGCCTTCTCTGCTATCTCATCATGGCACTGGTGTGGCCCTGGATTCCTGAAGGCTATATTAGTGGAATGGAAGCTATGGCAGATGTTACCAAGCTGGAAGGGCTTCACGTCTGGCCCTGGTGACAAATAGGTATAAGTGTGTGTGTGTGTAATGAATAAATATTGTACATGTATGTGGAATCTTGGATGTCCCTTTTGAGGTCTTATAATTTGAAAGAGCCTGGCTTTTTATACCAAAAAATATTTCTGTTATAAAAAGGAAATATAAATATTCAGTAAAAAGAACAAAATGACTCTTGGTGTGAGGGCATCCCTGTAAAGAGAAACAGTGAACTTACCAGCATTCAATATTTCTGCCTGAATAAGTACTTTCACTCACTAATGAAGCTGTGTATTCTTTCTAAGACATGCAAAAAATTGTTTATTTGGTTTGCTTCAACTTGACAAAAAGATAGTTAATTTACTTTTCTACTAGTAGTCTTTGGAATGGAAGAGAAGCTTCCATAATGATAAATGCTGCTCATGTCCTAGTTTGGTAGATAGAATTGGAATTTGAAAAGATAGTATCACTCCAGACATACACTATCCACTTCTCTAATCTGAATCCAAGATCTGATGAATTAGTGTTATTCAGTAGGTAGTGCAAATTTCTTTTTGCCTTTTCTCGGGAAAAATCCAAAACATTCCAAAATAGTTAACTCTAGGAACATATGGAATGCTCAGGTTAAAATATAAATGTGCATACAGTATATTTAATATGTATATATTCACATAATTTTAGTATTGACCATAGAAATTTTAAACTTTCACCTTTCGTAGTTTTCTCTTAGTTTCTCATCCTATAGGTAACTTAATAAATTATTAACAAATAAATGGCTAAATCTGTTAGACTATAAGCTCCTTAAGGACAGGAATTACTTCTTTTTTTTTTATATTCCACACAGTACTTAGCATAGTGCCCAACACGAAGTAGGAGATT
The DNA here is from genome assembly GCF_011100635.1 of Trichosurus vulpecula. Classification (NCBI taxonomy): domain Eukaryota; kingdom Metazoa; phylum Chordata; class Mammalia; order Diprotodontia; family Phalangeridae; genus Trichosurus; species Trichosurus vulpecula. The sequence goes on along the minus strand of NC_050576.1, from coordinate 295,106,203 downwards.
AATAAAGACTGATTAGCTACTTAAAAAATGAACTTGAAAGCAAATAATGTAAAAATTTGGGAATTAAAATCTCATTGGGAAATAAAGTTCAAAAAGAATAACAAGGTATTTAGAACACAGGAGGTATGTAGAAAACTATGTAAGTGAAAATGAAAACGAAAATGCAGGCAAGGCTGGATCACATTTCTGGGAACTTCATAAGGGAAAGGAGGTTGCCTTAGGCACTATGTTTTTTAAAGAGTAAACATTCAGAATACAAATATTAGAGTTCTATAGTGTTCACTCAGATTAACTTCTTTTGATGTAAATTTTATCTACATGAGGAATGGAAAATGAGATTCAGATAAAGATTAATTCCTCTAGACCACAGCTGGAAGGAATGCCTTTAGTCTTTTAGGATCCTATAACCACATGATTAGACTCGTTGACTATTAGATTTTCACCTCATCTAATTCATCCCCTTGCCTTACAGATGGGGAAACTGAAGCCCACAAAATTTGAGTGACTTTCCCTTTGTTAGCTTGTCTTACACCAATCACAAAAATGCTTCCTAATAGCACACAGAACACTAGTGGAGGAAGTACATTTGGTTTTTTAAGTCCCTCGGGAATTATTCATAGGAAAATCAATACATTTCTGAGAATGCCTTTCAAGAAGTAAACTGAGGCACTCAGAATCTTTGGCTAATCCTATCAAGATATAGTTTTAAGTTTTAAAGTGCATTATGATTAGTCACTTAAGTAGATTAGAAGTTGAATTAGTATTGGATACACTAGTTTCCTCTTGCTTAGGGAATCTCAGAAAACATAATGCCACCCCAATTTACTTTAAAATAAAAAAGGGCAAGGTTTTTTATTTCTATTGACATCCATATTTATATATACAGAGTTTATGCCTACCTTCTTTCATCCTGTGGAGGACTTTAATGGACCCATGAGTTTCTAGCAACTCTTTTTCTATACTATTACCTGAAAAAGACAAATAGAAAAGAGAGAAACTTTTCTAGTTTGAATGGGTCCATGTGGCTAATATTCATTTTATGAGCACATGTTCTACCCGCATGTTAGTGAAAAAGGCTAGTTAGCATTTGGGAATGTATCCAGGAGCAAAGTATGATCAATGCAAATCCATGAGATTTGGGAAAGACTGGTTATCTTCATAGTGATGGGATATCCGTTTTAAAAGAGCTTACACATTTCAAAACCAACCAATCCTTTTTAATCACTATAAATGGTATTTACATAGCCACTCACGACACTCTGGGAGGAGGCTGATGGTGGAAGAATTGTAGCTCCATTTTAAGATGAGGAAATTGAGTCTCTGAGAGATGAACTGACTTAGGGAGGCAGAGTAAGTGGAAAGAGCTTTGAAGTCAGAGGAGCTGCTCCCTTTGTAACCATGGGCAAATTACTTATCCTCCCAAGGTCTTGGGGGATTGAGCTAGAGGGAACTTCCATCTCTGGAGTTAGGATCCTGTGACTTGCCGTGATCATATCACTAATAAGTGTTAGCACAGATGCTCAGACTTGGGTCTTGTGACTTGCAATTCAGCACCCTTGCCATTTTACCAGATTGTCTCTCAGGAGCTTTTGTATAGCTGCTAATTGGTCGTTTGGGAACTGGCTACATTTGGATGATGGATAAAGAAGTGCCTTGGGAGACTTGGCAAACACCCTGGAAACATCATTCTTTGCAATACTTGACAATCTGAAGGAGAAATGGGATGTTTCCAATGGGTTGGCCTAAGAGCAGTGAGGAAGACTTGGATGCAGAGACCAAGGTGTTATATCCCTTTATTTCATAGAATAACAGGTGCTAGATCCTGTCCATGAGCAATTGTTCCTTGGGATCCCTTCTCTAAGTGACTTGAATGAATCACTTCATTTAAATATTTATTTGTAGTGTCTTTTCCCCTTCCCCTTCCACAAGCGAAAGTGATCTCACCCATCTCAAGTTCCTTGTAGCACTTTCCCTGTATTTCTTCTTGGCCCCTCTCTTATTTTCCCTTGTCTAATAGTTATTTCTATAGGCATCTTCACCCCTACTGGATTTTAATATGCTTGAGAGCAGGGCTTGTGCCATATTGATGCTCACATCCCCAGAGCTTGACACAATTCTTACACATAGTAGGAACTTAATGAGTGTTTATTGAAGTATCATATACTTATTGAGTACCTGACAGTGCCTTCAAGGCAGAAAATACTGTAGAATTAAAAACAGAAAAAGTCAAAAGAAGAAAGACTTAAGGAGGGGAGAAAAGTTAAGAATTTATAAAAGGAAACGCAATAAATGTAAAAATTAAAGAGAATAGCAAAGTCCAAAAGGAAAATCTCTTTGAACCTATTCAACTACTAGAGCATATGTGTTGTGCTGATAAAAAAATGTCTATATTCTGCCTAAGTCCTATAAAACGTTCGTTCGTTTACTTTTTTCCCCAATAAAAAAGGCAAACAGCTATTTTATTTGTCCTCCCACATATGGCCCCAGCTCACTGCTGATCCCTCTAACAAGATGCGTCACTGAAGAGTATAAAGATAAGCATCTTGGAACTGCTCCAGTATACAAGAGGTGGTGATCAAAGTAAGCCCAGGTCCAAAGAACAGCACACAGAGGCTATTAAACACGCCTGTCACAAGCCTGAGCTCTCTGCTCTTACTGACACCCATGATGACTGCACAGAGAACTCTAATTGCTTTTCTGGCAACTGAAAACTATCATGCTTCTAAGAACAAATGATTCTTTGGAACAGAGGATACTGATGAAACTGACCAATTGAGACCTTTTGCAATATTACATAACTGTGTCACCTAATGGGCGAACTCCTTTAAGCCAGCGGTTCTTTACTTGAGGCCTGTGAACTTTAAATATAATTGGGTTCCTTTGTAATCCTATATCTTTTATTTTATGCATTTCAAAGGATCATTTTGAGAAGGGGTCCATAGCTTTCACTACACTGCCAAAGAGATCCATCACACACACAAAAGTGAAGAATCCTTGCTAAACTATATAATGAAGCAAGATCTTAATCATACTTTGAGAGCATTTGGAGCCTCAGCCATCTGGGTACATCCAGGTTCTAGCTGGAAGTCCTTCCTCCCTGAATTAGACACGAGGGTGGATACCATCAATCAGAGGGTACAACAGTGTTGACTGTGAACCGAGCATTTATAGGGCAGTGAGATATACTTCTGTAAAGTGGGAATAATAAAATTAATTGCCGTACAAGGTTGTCAGGAAGAAAGGGCTTTGTAAATTTTACCGTGTTATGCAAATATGAATTATTACTGGCATTATCATCTGAGGCAGCGCCAACATCTTCACATTACATCTGAGGGAGTTTAAATGAGTTTCCCAAGATCAGACAGGTAGTAAGCATCAGAGGCAGGATTTGAACCTCAGTCCTCCATGTCCAAAATCAGCACTCTTTCCACTGTAGTTCTGGAAACAATTTTCTATGTCATGTCTACAAGAACCTAGACAAATGAGTGAGAGTGAAGACCTGTACATTGAACCCTTGTGGGTTTGTGTTGCTTTGTTTTCCTTTTAGGACAATAGGAGAAGCATGTGATCCAGGCAATTATCAAACCATATGATGAACATTTAAGGGTAGAAAAATAATGAAACATAATTTTTAATAAGTAGAAATATCTTAAAATGTTCTTGTGGTGGAAGAGAATGCTGGAGGTGAGAACAATCACATCAAAAAGAAAGATTCAGGCAGCAAACCACAGAGAAGGACTAATATTCCTATTTTTCAACCCCTCCCCCACCCCTTCTTTGGATTAAATCTGTGACTTTACTGGTATGGGAAACATCAATTTTTAGGATAGATTAAAAGGAAATTGAAATGTAATAAGGTTTACTATGTGAAGCAATCCCATAATGGTAAGATAGAATAATAATAATAGTAATAATTAATAACAAATAAGTAATAATAAGAATGCCATACATCTATATAACTTCATGGCACTTTAACTGAAATGAATCTTTTATCTCATCCATTCAAGAGCTCCCTCCAATGATATAGATTCCAATCCATCTATATCTGCCCATCTTCTGTGACTCCTATCTATGGCTTCAAAAAAATTCACCCCAGGGAATCTATCCAACATGCTAGAGGCCTTCCTTGATTTCTTTCAACATTGTAAGGGTATCAGAGGAATACTCATACTTTGCTCTCACCATGTGACCGATCCCTCTTTTCTTTTTGTTATACAGTTCATCGATGACAGCTTTTACTCCCGTTCTTCAGCATTCCTCATGCTTTATATGTTGCAGCATGTTCCTACCCACCGTGTTCCTTTCCATTGACCTCATCCTTAGTTTTTCAGATTAAGTAGTATTTTATGTAAGGATGTCATATAGCAACACAGATCATGTGTTTGTATTAAAAAGATGGGACTTGGCTGTCATGGGAAGCTTAGAGTCAGTAAAGGTACTTTGCAATTTTCTGGAAACGATTTGGACCTCTCTCTTCTTTTTTCAACTTTGGGCCCAGCTTACTGTCCATTGGTGTATTGCTTATCCTGGATGTGAATGTAACAACCTCTGACAAGGAGTTAGGTGGCCATAAAATGCCCTGGGACTTATAGTTCTTCTCAGTTTTGGAAGAGAGGAAATGAATTTGAGATTAGCCCTTTGTCAGGAAGGTATAGGTACTCATGTACTGGGTATGGTAGGGGTTTGGGAGACTCTCAAGAAGAATAAGCAATGAAAAAGGTAATAGTGGGCCCACTGCAGCAATGGTGTGTGCCACATGTGAGATTCTCTTCTTTAAGACTATGATAGATTACTTTTAATTGGACAAGCTAGGAGGTATATGACTGTGTGTGTATGTGTGTGTGTGCATGTATGTGTGTGTGTATCTGTGTGAGTGTTTATAGGCTCTTTGCTCCAGTAATGAGTCCTGAGAGAAACAGGCTAGCAACGAGGAATGAGCAATTCCTTGCCTGACTGTTTTGCTTCCGCTTAATCATGTATGTAAAATTGTTTTATTTTGTTTTTTTATTGTTAAAGACTGCATTAGTCAGATTTAACATTATTTCTCATAAACACTTGTAGTCTACCACATTGTTGCCTGGTGTCCTTTTGTTTGTGACAAAAGGGTACCTCAGACTCTTATAGGGGAGGTGGACCTTTACTAATGCAGGGCTGGGAGCTCAACCCCTAGTCCATTGGTAGAGAGTTGTGCTGTCCATCTGGGGGCATAATCGCAATCCATTTCATAATCAGACATCCAGGTGTATGACTACTACGAATGTGGTCCATATTTTATAAATCTACCCTATAGATGTGAGTTGATATTATATACATATTTTGGATGGACTGAGTAGAATGTCCATTCATATGCATATTCAAATCTGAGTAATAGATATTCCTTATCTATTTGGTCTTTCCTGTGTGGATGGATAGATCGAACTCCTTTGAGTTTGCTTTCAGATTGCTTTGTCATCTGCAGAGACAGAACCCTTCCTTGACCTGGACTTTACACTGGATCTCTTCTATCACAGTAAGAGCGTATACCTCTCTGTTTTATAACTCTCCCAATGTTTATTATCAGAATGTCATTGAACAGGGTTTTTTCTCTTGATATATCCTAAATGGAATCCTGAAAGATTTTGCTATATGGATGGGGAACACTTTCTTGGAGAACATCCCGGAAGGCTACAACTTTTTCCAAATAAATTAAATAATTTTCATCATCAACAAATAATAAATGCAAAGTGATCTTATATTCCCTAAATCAGCAAATTGTGAGAGAGTAAAGATGTGATCCATTGTTGAATATCAGTTGTAAAAACTACTAATACCCTCATCAAGGGTGCTCCTCAAATTGTGTATATATGAGTAAATATTCACATAGATCAGAAGTCATTAATTTTATCTCATTCATCTTTTAATGGTTCATTTTCCCTCATGCCTTTGATGTCTTCCTCTTCCCTTCAGATACCTTATATCAGTCCTTCAGGGTCTTTATCATATCCAGAACAGATCTCTCTCTATATACACTTAAAACAGATACTTGCCCCCTCTTTCTTTTATTTAGTGGCATTCCTATGTCCTCTGTAAGTACCTCAACTACACCAGGGTTGTTAGAGTCAAGTGTGGTGAGTCCATTATCTTTAATGGAAAAAAAGTTCATTTTTTCTTTTATTTGTAGTCCTCTTCCCATTTTCATACATGAATGTCCCAACATGTATTTGTTTAGTTGAATATCTTGCCAAGCTTTCTTTAAACTGGTTTTGCCCATCACTGCTTCTCTCTGCTTTATGAAGATTATCCAACATTATTCTTTATAAAATTTTATGGATAAGTTCATATTCTAACCCAAGACTTCTTAAACTTTTTCCGCTTACCACTCCAGCGCTTCTTAACCTCCATATGGGGTCATGACTAGCATTGCCTTTGACAACTATTTCTCTTCATTTGACATGTAAGCCAAATGTTTATTGGTAAGTTGCTCTTCTGGTCTCGTTGCTGTAAAAATAATTTCCCATTGGTTTAAACTTCTGGATGAAATTATTATAATCAGTGTTGATATAATTTCTGTTGTCCATTTCCAATTTTTCATTTTCAATAACTTCTTGAAATAATTTAGGGTAAAGTTTTACTTGTACACCATCTATTTTCCCATTGCCTTTTTTCTTATTTATCATAAATTCTGATCAGGTGTAACTCTCATACCAACAATGTCTTTCATGCATGTTAAAATGTAGGTAGTTTCTTTGTGATATTATTTGGTGCTTACCATGTCCAAGCATCTACCAAATATTTTGAAGAAAGTCTTCATGATGTAGAGACGTGAGGTTCTCTGTATAACCTAAAGGACTTTAGCCTCTCTCATCTCTTTTTTGTAAACCAAATGTTCCCTTTTGCATTGAAGTAACAAAGTATCAGGATATAGACTGATTTGATTCAAGGGAAGGGAAGATGTCTTATCAAGTTGTTCATAGAATCTCCCTACCACTTCAATCTCAACAACTGCTTTTGATGCTTAAGCTTCAATTATTTTCAGTTTTTATAGCATACTTTTGCAAATACTTATCATTAACATTGAAATACACGATGGCCAATATGTTTCATGAAACAATGTTTTGTATAGCTTTTGGGAGAATGATAAAACTCCATCAATTCTTTCCTTTGCCTCTTCAAAGAACACTTGTGAGCCATCCTTCCATTCAGCTGAAACGTCCTTCTTTCTTCTAGTTCCATGATAGCAAGAATGTCAAGATTGATATGATGTGTCTCCTACAATAGATCTACCGACAATAGATTGGACAGATGTCTAACATTTCTAGTCCCCAACAGTCAAAATTTCTTGATGGCCTAAAAACGAAATATTTTGCACCTTCTGATTCCTTTTGGGGAACTCTGTCACTATCACTGCAGAGGCAAAAGAGGCCACAAAGGAAGGAGGTAATTTTGTGTTTTTCCTTGTTTAGTGGATTTCCCCAGCCAAAAACCCCCCAAAATTTACGACCAGGTAGGCAGCATAGTAGTGCTGTGCCTCTTTGTGACGAGCCAGGCTAGTGTTGTAAACCAGACTATTCCTTGGACCATCCTTGAAGCCTTTTCTGCATGAGAGAAGCTGCCAGAGCTGGTGCTCCATGGCTTAGCCTTCCACAACCCAGGATTACCTCCATACTACGATAAAGTATTGAGTTCAGATTTTATGGAGGCATTTTCATGTCAGTTCCAAATGTTTTCTAGGTGGCAGCATGGAGACAGTATAAAGAATAGGCTTTGGGGTTGGAGGACCTGGTTGCCATACTACCTGGGACTTACTCCCTGGATATACACCTATCAGAGGTAAATATTTTAAGTGAATTTGTGCTGGATTACCTCTGAAGTCCCTTCCAATTTTGAGATTCTATAAATTTATGTACAAACGAACTGGTTGAGTAAACATATTACAGTTAGCATAATTTGTAAATTTGTAAATAAATTATTTACAATTTACTGTTGCCAATGTGTAGTTTCCTTAAAAGAATTACTAAACAAATGAATAAGCAAAAATTAAACCAAATTGTAAACTGCAAAATGCTGAATTGACCACTGCAATAGAAGGGGAAGTGGGAGCAAAGAAAATAGCATGGGAAAAGAAATAGAAAAATACCAAAGAAATCACTAACCAGAGGCAATTCTACTTAATCACACTTTTCATTACCAATGGGTTAAAAAAATAACCTTTACTTGAATAATTCAGTCTTTCTCTTCAGAATTTTGTTCCTTGTACCAGTACACTCTGCTGCAGCAAAATATGAGGAAGTAGCTACTCTTATGACCAAAAAAATAACATGAAACTCTTCAAGAGTTTACAGAAATATTTTTTTTCAACCTCAGCTTTCAGGGTTTTTTTGATACCTGAATTGCTCTCTTTTTAATAGAAATATTTATGAAACAAATTAGCTGGCTCATTTAAAGGTGAGGCCTTGCCACCTGAGAAATATATTTTAAAATTAGTAGATCAGTAAGAGAGGAATATCAGAATGAACCCTACCCCCTCCCTTCAGGAATAACAACACTGAGTATGTTGAAATGTATTCACTACCATAGCTGCCTTGAATGCTGCTTCCTCTTTAGCCCCAATCAGAGGTCAGTGTCAATGTCAAAGGGTGACACTCCCTAGGAGTGAGTACTCAATCTTCTTGTTCCTGAGCAAGGATGGGGAACTTTCCTTTTGCCCTGTTCAGCAGCCACTGCCTCTTCTTGGTTCCCTTATTCTTACAGTTCCCTTGCAGCAAGTTGTTCCTAAGAGTTTGAGTGAACAGTTTTGTGTTTTCCTTTGCTGACATCTGCTGGAATGATGGGCAGGAAAGAAGAAAGTTGACTCATTAACTGCGACCAGGAAGAAAAATGGGATCCATGTTGAGTGCCTCTGCCTCCCCTTAAACCTGCCAAATGAAGCAATGGTAGTAGATTGTTTCTAATATTCCTTTCAGCCCTAACAATCCACAATTCTATGATAAGTTGGCATAGCCTTGACCATCAGGTTATAGAATTCTTCTTATTCATTTTAAAGAGGATGAATACTTTCACCCTTTTCTTTTTGGTGAGGCATTCAGGGTTAATCGAATTTCCCAGGCTCACACAACTAGTAAGTGTCTAGTGTCTAAAGTCATATTTCAACGCAGGTCCTCTCAACTCCGGGGTTCATGGTCTTTCCACTGTGTCACCTAGCTGCCCAGGCTTCAAACTTAAAATAAGTTTTATTGATTCCTTTTGTTTTGTATACCACAGTCATTTATTTAATACGAAGATGTCACATGCCTATTAAAATATTCCCTTTTGCAACTTTATATTTGTGTAGGGCTGGATTTCCTTGATATATTTAAATGAAAACAACATATCACAATAGATTGGATGCAGACACAGAGAGGAGAATCCAACTGTTTTTAATGCCTTCCTTTAGCCAGACATTAAAGAGATTTGAAAAATTATGTGAAGTGATTCTCCTCGCAAATGTTTTTGTCTTGGAAAATAGTTATTTTTCATAAAATATGTTCTTAATATTAACATATAATGGGTTTCTTTATTATCCTAAAATTAATCATAATTTTAAAAGAAATTATCAATTTTAATTTCTAAAATATCAGTAGATATAACCCACATAAACAAAAGCTCTTTGGAGTTTTCAAAAATTTTTATGTGAAAAGGAATCACAAATTATTTTACGATGTTTTTAAAGGGTTCTGAGACTTTGAGAAAGGCTAATCAGAAAACAAATTAGCCTGGAAGCAGTTAGTCAATGGGGAGCATGGTGAGATATTATCTTACCCCTGGTTGAAATATTAAAGAGAGCCATTTCTGGAGGCATAGCTGGGAAAATTCCAGAGGAAATATCTTAGGGGAAGTGGTCTAAAGACTAAGCCCAAAGAGAAGAGAGAGTTTGGGGATCTTGTGCCTGGCACATAATAGGTACTTAAAAGTTTATTAATTGATTTATTCAGACTAGAGGCACTGTTTCTTTTTAGGAGTTGGGTAAATGAGGAAGGATTTTCTCAAGCTATGGTAAGGGGGATATCCTGGGAATGACCAAGTTGAGGATTGGTGGGTATAGGAAGCCTAGGAGGAGTCATAGTGGCCAACATCCATAATTAAAGGCCAGAAAAACCAGATTCTGAGTGGGCTGACACACAACATCCATGCCGACCAAAATGACATCAAGGAAACTAGAACTGAGTTAACATAAAGGGCAAAACCAGGTCGTATACTAGGCAAGAGAGAGTTTAAGAAGAGGAAGGCTTTTGGTCTAAAAGTTGTGCTTAGAACCAGCATCAAACTATAAGAATCCATGCAACTTATGAAACTATTATCCTGTTCTACTATTGCGACAATAACACTCTCCAGTATATCTCTATTAAAAGCAAAATAGTAAAAGTGATGTTTCTCCTAGACTGAATGAAGCATCTATGAGGCACTTACTATGTACAAATCACTGTGCTAACCACTGGGGATACACATAGAAAAACAAGACAGTCCCTGCTCTCAAGGATCTCATAGTCTAAAGGTAGGGAATACACATGGAAGTTTCAGCTGCAAGTCAGACGGAAGAGTCCCATGGTTCTTAGGGTGCAGCAGCAAAGCAGAGAGTGTTTCTTCTTCTTTAATGTCATTTCCACTGAGAAAAACATATCAGTGTCTGACTTTAAACCTCAGAAGGTAAGAGCTTTCTTTTCGGGGTCTTCAGTAGGTGTGGCTAGATCACCTGCAGGAGTAGCTGCTAGGCTGCATCCATTTCTTTCCTGGGATGAAGGCTAAAGGGCACTGGGCTGGAAGCATTGCTATTTCCAAGGCTCTTGGGTTCAGGGTCCTGAGCTTTCTCCACTGGGATCTGAAGGCAGAGGGTGGTCAAGTTGATGATGATTGTTCAACTTGGCTGGCACATGCTGCTTCCTGTCTCACCCTCAGGGTGCCTCATTACCTCAGCCAGGCTGGTCCACCTGTCCTGTAAATAACAGTTGGTTGGCAGCTGGTGAAGATGCCTGCTCCCCACCCCCATAGGAGATGATGTCTGTGAGGGCAAGGTTGAAAGCAGATAGTCTAGGCAGTGATGCCTCTCCCAGGGCCTCTCTGCTCATCTCCCTGTTGGTGGTAGTTGGTCCACAGCTGTTGCTAATAGTGATAAAGAAGGCAGGTCCCTTCTCCACAATGATTTTTCCCCTCAATATTGGCTGTGGGGAGCTGGAAGCAGGTCTAGGGTTTGGGGGACATTGCTACCCAAGGCTCTTTGGCTCAGTTTCCTGTCCTGTCTACATCAGGGAGTGAAGGTCAAGGCAGTAGTGGCAGTTGAACCTGCCTGATACATGCTGCCTCTCATCGCACCCTCAAGGTGCCCCACTGCTTCAGCTAACCCAATTTGCCTGCTCTGTGAGTGGCAATTGTTGCTTTGCAGTAAAATCTATTTTAATATGCTTAGGAGAGGGGTATGCTGTATCAGAGAGGAAGGAATTGGGGAGTATTGGGGAGATAAAGAAGCTCTTTGACCACAGGAATCGTGACTGAAGAGAACCCAAGAAAATTAGGGGAAGTAATGGTGGTAGTGGTGAGAACCTTCTGGAAGCTGACAAGCTCTCCAAGTTGTGGGGTGGCCTGAGTGAAAATGGAAAAGAAAGATTATAATGAGGAGGTGTGCTTTAGGCAGGTTGGGAGTAGAGAAGAGAAGACAGGAGTTGGTAATGAACTCCTCTCCTTCCCCATTCTGAGTCTAGGCCATTTGGTACCATGGATGGATCAGAGAGGGCAAAAACAGAATGTTGGCAGACCAGTTAGAAGACTCTTAAAGGAACCTACATGAGAGGTAATGAGGGCCTGATTCAGGGTGCTGACAGGAAAAGGAGTGAAAGGGAGGTGGCAGATCCAAGAAACACAAAGGAAGTATAATCAATAAGATTTGCTGGAGGAAGCAGCAGAAGAGCATGGGAGAAGGCTTCTGGGATAATTTCCACCAGCTTGAGCTTGGGTGAGTGAAAGAACAATAGTTCCATTGACTACTTCCATTAACTAGTTCAGTAGTTAGGAGGAAGTACTGATTTGAGCCTCGTATTTTGTAGAGTTATAGGAGCTGTGTTTTTGAGAGAGAGAGAGAGAGAAAGAGAGAGAGAGAATCTAAAAGGACTAAAATTAAGAAAAAATCTAGTGGCAGAAACCATGAAATCAGAAAATATGATATGTAAGTATATGTATCTATATCTATATACATATATATAATACGCATATATACACATATGTGTACACACACATGTTTATACACACATATGTACAAATACATGTATATGTATGCCTCTATCCATATATACACATGTGTGCGCATGTATGTGTGTATGCATGTGTACATGCATGTATACACGTAGTGATGCATTGTAGAGATGAGGGTAAGTTCAGAACTTGGAGTCAGGAAGATCTGAGTTCAAATCCTGCTTCAGATTAGCTATGTGACCATAGGCAGGTTGCTTAACATCTCTTAGCCTCAGTTTTTTCATTTGTAAAATGGAGATAATAAGTTGTAAGGATCCAATGAGATAATATATAAAATCCATCACCTGCCTAAAAGTGCTACATAAATGTCGGCTGTTAAATAGAATGACGTAGTAGAAAGAGCCTGGGATTTGAACTTAGACGACCAAGGCTTAAATTTTCATTCAGCTGTTTGCTAGTTGTATCCCCTCATTTAAGTCTTCTCTCTGGCCTCACTTTCCTCATTTGTGAAATGAGGGGCCAGACCTAGCTGTTCTCTAAGGTCTCCTCCAACCCTAAATGATGTAATCTCTTGATTTCTGTATTTGGACTTAATGTAACAATAATGAAATAACCACAAGATGTCACTATGACATTAAAAAGTCCTGTTTCTGTTGTTGCATTTTAGAAAAAGAATGATGAAGCAAATCAGCTCTCCAAACATGGGCATAGTTAAGATTCACAGGGAGAATGTCTATGGGGATTGTTAGTCAGTCCCCAAATTAGGATGCTGGTCAGGTGCTTTTTGAAGGCTAGCTTCCTGAGCTTAAGGAAGAGGTAAAATTGCTTTCCTTGAGAGGGATTAATCCATTTCTTTTGGTATTAGAGGCTTTACAAATGATGCCATGACTAAGAGGATGATTCTGGGAAAAAGAAATTTGTTTTTTCTGAGGTGAGATGGAATAGAAATTTTCATTAAAAAATAATTGGTCTGGTTCTCTTTGTTGCTGCAGGTAGCCATGCTTTCTTTCTTGCTTTTACCCACAAACATGCTCAGGTCTTTCCTACGCTCCTAAGAAACCTACAAACCAATCCTTCCCCTAGTGTTTGTCTGATTTTTCTCATCACCTTCATGATCAAACCTGTAGAAAGTTTATATGCTGTAAAAATACATGTTTGCGTGCACATGCACACACACACATCTATCTGTCTATCTATCCATATATGTACATCTATATATCTATATCTACATCTCTCTGTACACACACACACACACATATATACATACATACATACATACAGAGAGAGAGAGAGACAGAGAGAGAGAGAAGAGGGAGAGAGAGAGAGAGAGAGAGAGTAGTTTATAGAGATAGAAACTTTCCAAACTAGAGGCTTTCTAGTTTAGAAATGGACTTCTAGTCCACTCTAGGACTAAACTAGAAAATTAGTTTAGAAAGTTTCTATCTCTATATTGACTTTCTGTACTTCCTCACCATCCCCTCAAGCCCTGCAATCTGACTTCTGTCCTTGAAGCTATCAGAAGTGCTGCTTGCTGACCTCTAAGACAGCAGCTTTGACTTCCCCAGCTAAGTAGGGAAGCACAGCTACTAACCCTATGCTAACTTTCCAGGGGTCTAGAATAAAGTCCAGTGTCCTAGGCTGTAGAACTCAATGTAATCTGCCTGTTCATAGATCTCCCCACCACAAGTCTCTCTCCAGTCCATTCCATCCTCCATTCAGCCACTAAAGTGATTTTTCTTAAAGTGCAGGTCCAATCACATCACCCACCCCCACCCCCCCACTCAGTAAACTCCAGTGGTTCCCTATTATCTTCAGGATCAAATATATAAAATCATGTACTTGGCATTCAAAGTCCTTCATAGCCCAATCCCCTCCTACTTTTCCTGTCTTTGTATACCTTACACTCCCTTCTCTGCCCATGTATTTTTCAATCCAGTGACAATGGCCTCCTTGCTCTTCCTCAAACAAGACACTATCTCTGGACTCTGGTTCTCTACTTCCTGGCTTCACTAACTTTTTTCAATCCCCAGTTGAAATCTCATTTATAGATAAGAACACTCAGGGAGGTTAAATAAACTACCCCTGGTCATATGAGCTAGTAAGCATCAAAGGTAAATCTGAACCCAGGTCTTCCTGACTGTAAATCTAGTATTTAACCATTATGTCGACCTGCCACCAGTCCTATTCTGAGTATTTTTCAGTTGTTTACCTGCTACTCTGAGCCTGGACCTGAATTTGTCTTATATGTCTTAGATAAAATTGATGGAAAAGCTTCTCTTCCATTCCCAAGGACTTTAAAGGTGATTTCTGGTACTTATGCTTCTACCCCTTTGGTACTGTCAACAAAATCCTGTTCCATACCTCATACAATATACACTGAGGCCAATCAGATTCCTCTACCAGCAGTTATGTCCCCTAACTTTACCTGAGGTCAATTGCTCCCTCCCAAATCCTTAATGACGTCCAAATTGTCAAGTCCAACCAATCAACAAATAAGAGCACCTACTATGTGCCAAGCACTCTGCTAGACATTGGAATGAACAAATCTAATAGCCTGTTTCAGCTGTTGTTCTTTTTGACCTTTCCAAATTACCCGACACTATTGAACACTCTTCCTTTACGCATACCCTCTTCTCCCCTAAATTTTATGGTGCCACATTCTTCTTTCTTCCCTTATTTCTCTAGTTACTCTGACTTCTCTGCTCTTCCACACTATCCTGCACTGGGTATCCTCAAAGACTGGACCCTCAGATATTCCTTATTTGCAATTAAACCTTTGGAAATCTCTTCTGGTCCCATGAATTCCACATAGAAAGTCATGGAGGTAGGAAAGGACAGGAAGATATTGGAGAACAATAAATAGCCTGGTTTGACTGGAACATAGAGGCCATGAAGGGTAGCAGAATGTGACTAAGGTTTGAGAGGTCAGTTGGAGTCAGATAATGGGGGCCTTTAGTTGCCAGACTATGTAAATGACTCCCAAATCTACACCTACATCCCTGACCTCTACCCTGAAGACTCATCCTCCATTTCCAATTGCTTAATGGACATCTTCCTTGGATGTCCCACCAGCACTTCAAATTTGAACTCAAAGTGATAGTAAACCCATGTCACCTTAGGTGAGTCACTTAATTTCCATGTCATCTGCTTCAGTTGGAAAATTATACGATCATATATTATCATATATTATACCTATGAATATATATAATATATATTATCATATGATTTTATGATTATATGATTATAATTATGTGATCTCTTAGGTCTCATTTAGCTCTAGAGATCTTATGATCTTCCCCTCTCAACCTAGGCAGGTAGGTGTCCTAGTAGATAAAAGTGCTTGCCTTGAAGCAGGAAGACCTGAATTCAAATCCTGCCTCAGACACTTAACAAAATTTGTGATGCTGGGCTAGTCACTTAACCATTAGCTACACTAGTTTCTTCATCTGTACAATGGGGACACGAACAATAGCACCTGGCTACCAGGACTGCTATGAAGACAAAATGAAAATAATTGTAAAGTGTTTTCCAAACCTTAAAGCATTATATAAATATTATTATTATTATTATTATTATTATTATTACCTGTCCTTCCTATAAACTTCCCTATTTTGTTGATGGTATCACAATCCTCCCAGTCTCTTAAGTCCAAAATCTCCAACTAATTTTTTTTTTACTCTTTCCCTTTCTTGAGTGTCGCTGCCACATGTGATCAGTAGCCAAATCAAGTCAATTTTATCTTCCCAAGTATTTCACATCAACCTCCTCATCTCCAATCCCACTGCAACGAACCAGTTCAACCTCTACTTGCTTTTCAACTGGAGCAATTTAATAGCCTTTTCTAGTCTCTCCTTTCCCCGATCCACCTGCCACACCACTGCCTCAATACTCTTCCTAATGTATAGATTTGACACATCACTTTCCTGCACAAAAATCTGTTCTGGGTACTCATTGCTTATGTAATAAAGTGCCAACCTTTTAGTTGAAGATTAAAGGGCCACCACAACGGATTCCAATTGACCTTTAAAACTGTACACACAGCACACCACTCCCATTTTTGGTTTTTATGCTCTGGCCAAAACAGACTAGGCATTGGTGTACCTAGCATATATAGTATGATAAATATAGTATTTTCAAAGTAAACAAAATTTGTCTATTGTACGTATTCTACACAAAATACATCAGATAGCTTTGAATCACAAAGAGCTCAACAAAAAATATAGTCTTATTGAGGGGAAATTGTAGCATTGTCAACTAAAACATTCAGTGTACCATGATTCCTCATGGTAAACAATATCGTGCCAAGAGCACTAAAATTTGAGAAGCACTCATGAAATGCTTGAATCCACTGAAGAATGTTGCCCATAACTTATGTCAGATATTACCAGAACACAATGCTCAATCACAGGATGGAGCTTATTGTGAGATTTGCTATGAAAACTTGTTAAGAAAAATACTTGGAGGGGCAGAGCCAAGATGGCAGCTGGAAAGCAGGGACATGCCTAAAACACTCCGCCAGGACCCTCCAAACACCTATAAAAATGGCTCTGAACAAATTCTAGAACTGCAGAACCCGCAAAGCAGCAGAGGGAAGCAGGGCTCCAGCCCAGGAAAGCCTGAATAGTCACTGGGTAAGGTCTATTGCACAGTGCTGGGAGTGGAGCAGAGCCCAGCATGGGCTGTGCCTGGACCAACCAGACCCCTGGCCAGAACAGGCTGTAGCACCCTGAATCAATGAGCTGTGGAAGTTACCAGACTTCTCAACCCACAAACACCAAAGGCAACAGAGAAGGTTAGTGGGAAAAAATGTGGGGATGGAGTGAAAGGAGTTCACCATTGGGTCACCACCTCAGGTGCAGCGGAGGCAATGCAGCTCTGAGGCTGCTTACAGAGCTACAGCTACAGTTGCTTCTGGCCCCAGGCCCACCTGGTAGGAGGAATTAAGTGGTGGATCAGAGCGGGAGTGCAGAGCCTGCTTAGATCTGAATTGCAGTCCAGGTTGGCAGTTCTTGGGGGAGGAGGAGTGCTACTGTGGCAGAGCTTGCTGTGTAGAAATAGCCTTGAAAACAACAGCACAGTCTCTCAAGCTTAGGACAAAGTACTCTCTTCTCTACAAGCAGTCATACCCCAACAAAAAGCTCAAGGGTCAAGTAGTTGGCTGGGAACATGAACAGGCAGTGAAAATGGACCCAGATTCAGAGTGAGACTTTGTAATCTTTCTTTGGTGACAAAGAAGACCAAAACATACAGTAAGAAGAAGTCAACAAAGTCAAAGAGCCTACATCAAAAGCCTCCAAGAAAAACATGAACTGGTCTCAGGCCATGGAAGAGCTCAGAAAGGATTTGGAAAAGCAAGTTAGAGAAGTAGAGGAAAAATTGGGAAAAGAAATGAGAGTGATACAAGAAAACCATGAAAAACAAGTCAATGACTTGCTAAAGGAGACACAAAAAACACTGAAGAAAATAATACCTTAAAAAATAGACTAACTCAAATGGCAAAAGAGCTCCAAAAAGCCAATGAGGAGAAGAATGCCTTGAAAGGCAGAATTAGCCAAATGGAAAAGGAGATCCAAAAGAACACTGAAGAAAATACTACCTTAAAAATTAGATTGGAGCTAGTGACTTTATGAGAAATCAAGATATTATAAAACAGAACCAAAGGAATGAAAAAAAATGGAAGACAATGTAAAATATCTCATTGGAAAAACCACTGACCTGGAAAGTAGATTCAGGAAAAATAATTTAAAATTATTTGACTACCTGAAAGCCATGATCAAAAAAAGAGCCTAGATATCAACTTTCAAGAAATTATCAAGGAAAACTTCCCTGATATTCTAGAGCCAGAGGGTAAAATAGAAATTGGAAGAATCCACCAATTGCCTCCTGACAAAGATCCCAAAAAGAAAACTTCTAGGAATATTGTTGCCAAATTTCAGAGCTCCTAGATCAAGGAGAAAACATTACAAGCAGCCACAAAGAAACAATTTGAGTACTGTGGCAACACAATAAGGATAACGCAAGATCTAGCAGCTTCTACATTAAGAGATCAAAGGGCTTGGAATATGATGTTCTGGAAGTCAATGGAGCTAGAATTAAAACTGAGAATCACCTACCCAGCAAAACTGAGTATCATGCTCCAAGGCAAAATATGGATTTTCAATAAAATAGAGGACTTTCAAGCTTTCTCAGTGAAAAGACCAGAGCTGAATAGAAAATTTGACTTTCAAACACAAGAATCAAGAGAAGCATGAAAAGGTAAACAAGAAAGAGAAATCATAAGCGACTTGCTTAAGCGGAACTGTTTTGTTTACATTCCCACATGGAATCATTTCATGAGACCTCAGTATTAGGGGAGCTGAAGGGAACATACATATATACACATAGACAGAGGGCACATGGTGAGTTGAATATGAAGAGATGATATCTAAAAAAATAAAATCAAATTGAGGGTTGAGAGAGGAATATATTGAAAGAGGGAGAAAGGGAGAGATAGGATAGGATAAATTATCTCTCATAAAAGTGGCAAGAAAAAGCAGTTCTGTTGGAAGGCAAGAGGGGATAGGTGAGGGGGAATGAGTGAATCTTGCTCTCATTGGAATTGATCTGAGGAGGGAATAACATACAGACTCAATTGGGTATCTTACCCCACAGGAAAGAAAGAGAAAGGAGATAAAAAAGTGGGGATGATAGAAGGGAGGGCAGATAGGGGGAGGAGGTAATCAAAAGCAAACGCTTTTGAAAAGGAATAGGGTCAAGGGAGAAAATTGAATAAACGGGGATAGGATAGGAAGGAGCCAAATATAGTTAGTCTTTCACAACATGAGTATTGTGGAAGTGTTTTGCATAATGATATATGTGTGGCCTATGTTGAATTGCTTGCCTTCTTAGGGAGGGTGGGTGGGGAGGGAAGAGGGGAGAGAATTTGGAACTCAAAGTTTTAAAAACAGATGTTCAACAACAACAAAAAAAGTTTTTGCACACAACTAGAAAATAAGATACACAAGCAATGGGGCGTAGAAATTTATCTTGCCCTACAAGAAAGTAAGGGAAAAGGGGATGGGGGGGAGTGGGGTGACAGGAGGGAGTGCTGACTGGGGAATGGGGCAATCAGAATATATGCCATCTTGGAGTGGGGGGAGGGTAGAAATGGGGAGAAAATTTGTAATTTAAAGTCTTGTGAAAATCAATGCTGAAAACTGAAAATATTAAATAAATAATAATTAAAAAATAAAAAAGAAAAATACTAGAGAGATGTCAAAATTGAGACAGCTCAGACATCGATATCTGTCATTTAAAACAGGAGGGTGAGCATTCATTACCAAAACTGGGCAAGTATGGAGAGTATTCATAAAGATAAAAATGAATGTCCAAGAGTTAATAGAGGATCATGGAAGTGCCAAGAGGATAGCAGCTTGTAACAGCAGTCAACTTTGTAGGGAAACTGGGTCATTAATCTTTTAAAAAGGAAGGTGCTCATTTGGTCATACTATCTTCTTTTTAAAAACAATTTTGCCCTATTACATAGGTATGATTAAGGTGATTTTGATGTTTTTCCAGGAAGTTACTGCACAGAAGTGGGATGCATCCATCTGCTCCCTCTACAAATCTTTCTGTGGAAATTCTCTTCCTTCCAAGCCTATATCAGAGACCACTTCCTCTGCGATAACTCCCCTGATATACGTCCTCCAACTTGTAGAGCATACTAGACGTATATGGCATGGTCTTTGGCTTCAAGGAATTTCTAATCTAGTTGTGAAGGCAAGATTTATGCAGGTGAATGAAAAACAAAAAAAAAACAATATGAAAAATGTCATTAACTACTAAATGACTGCTTAACTGCTAAATTAACAACTAAATGACAGGGTTCTTAACCATTTTTGTGCCATGGACTTCTTTGGCAATCTTATGAAGCCTATGGACTCCTCAGATTAATGTCTTAAAATCCATAAAATAAAGTATATAGGATTACAAAGAAAATCAATTATGTTGAAATAGTTACGAAAATTTTTTATTATCATTAAAAAGTTATTAAAAACAAAAACAAAAGAGGCTCATAAACCCTAGGCTAAAAACTCCTGATAGGAACAATAAATGCCATGGAGAAGAGTGTTGTGAGCTGGTATGAAGGGGGAAGACTTCATGAAGGAGAGGAGACTTGAGGAAGGCATTGAAAGATGGATCTGAATTGGAGACATGGACTAGGAATAGAATTCTAAATGGAGAAAATAAATTGTGGGCAAAGTCACAGAAGTGGGAAAGAGCAAGGCATGCTTGGAAGACAATGAATAGCACAGCCTGAATGGAGCAGAGAATTCATATTGGGGCATAGAGGGAGATACAATTGGAAAGTTGGTTGGGGTTAGATTGTGAATGTTATGCTGAGGAATTTTCACTTCCTGTAGGCAATGGGAAGCCACTGACTGTTGTTGAGAACAGCAGGATCACACAAGGTGAGATTAATCTGATCATATGTAGTGTAGGACTTAGCTGCTTACTTTAGCACTGTAATAGAGCTGCTTTCCAGTTTAGGATAATAAATAGGCTATACACTTGAGTTAATTGTTAAAAATTGAGTAAATGAGAAGTCGTTGGTTTATATGAAAATTGAATTCAGGGAAACATGCATGATGGAAAGATGCAAGTTCTATCCTACCCTTGGTCCTATCCTACCCTAAACTCAGAGTATTAATAGGGTAGTTTCTCTGAGTTAGAATTCTATAATGGAGGGGGAGCATTACGATTTGGGTTCCTTCTCTTCCTCTAAATGTCTTTTTGTTTCTACCACTGCCAAAATTTCTTCCTCCTTCACTCAGTTCTAGGGTAATTTTATCATTCTACTACAAGTGGAAACAAATAAACAAAAATCAAAAACACATTTGCAAAATTCCCAATGTGACAAAGACAGGCAGCTTTTCCTAACAGCAGAAGTTGACATTTATAGAACACATTAAGGTTTTCACAGCACCTTGTAGGCATGGTCTCCTGTGTTCCTTACAAGTATACCTACCTCCTGTGAGGTAGGCGATATTATTATTGCCATTGGACAGATGAAGAAACTGAGGCACAAAAGGGTAAAGTGATTTGCCCAGTCTCACAGCTAAGTAAGTGTCCAAGCCAAGATTCCAACTTGGGTCATTCTGACTCAAAAAAAAAATCCATTGATTTACCCACTAGGTTACACTGCCTCTTTTCTTTGAAATTTCAAGCTTGAATGGACATGAGAAATTGTTTAAGCCTGATCTGTCATAGGTTCACGGCTCTAGAGCTAGAGGCAACTTTGGAAGCTACCTGATCTGACCTCCTTGCTTTCGAGAAGGATAAGGCCAAAAATGAAAAATGATTTCCCTGAGGTCATGTCACTAGTTAGTGGGATAATTGGAACTGGACCCTAGTTCTCCTGACTTCCAACTTACTTGTCTTTTTTTATATCATGTTGCTTTTACTTTTGGCCACAGTTCTAGTCCTATACCCAAAATGTAGAATTGTTGACCTGGAAGGAACTGTGGAAATTATATTGCCCAATGCTGCATATAGATAATGACCTTAAGGGTGAGAAAAGTGAAGTAATATTCCCTAACGCTCCTTGCTTGGTAATATACAACATACTGAATGTTGCAGAAGATGGTATAAAATATAATCTGCTACAATCATTCTCACTAAATACCTCTTTTAAATGTGTTTGCATTTATTTCATCCTTAAATATTTAAACTCAACCAGTGCATTTTATTCTATCGCAAAGAAGCTGCTACGTTTCACACAATGCAGTCAGTGCTCTCTGAGTAAGCACTCAGTCCTTGATGAGGGATGAGTTATGTCACATGTCTGTGACATGAAATTCTCACCAACTTGGCAGACTTCTATTAATAGCATGGTATGTATATAGTTCCACTGCCTAATATCAAAGTCGAACATTTTTCCATCCATCAGTGTAAATGTCTTTGGTGTGGCTTTCAGCAGACCTGATCATATAGTCCTTATTCTAACAATTCAAGAGTTCCCAGCAGGCTTCATAGGGCATTCTTAACACGAATAAGTGAAGTTTATGTGTTTTTAGAATTTCTTATATGACCTACTCATTTTTTCTCCAACAAAGCCAATTGTTGAGCAAAGATTAAGAAATTAAAATAGGATTTCCAGTTGCCAGGTCAGCTTGTCTTTCGTGAATAGAACAGAGGCTCTTCATCTTCTTTGTGTTGTGGATCCCTAAGACAGTCTGGTGAAACTTACAGAACCCTTCCAAGAACAATGTTTTAAATGCAGAAAATAAAATACGTAAGATTATGAAGGAAATCAGAGGCTAGTGAAAACAATGATGTAATTGTTTTCTCATCCAAGTTCACAGATCCCCTGAAATCTATTGTTAGACCCTTGAGGATCTATGAACCATAGCACCCTGAAATAGAATTTTGCTACCACCTTCTCTTCCTCCTCTTCTTCCTCCTCCTCCTCTTCCTCTTTCTCCTCCTCCTCCTCTTCTTCCTCCTCCTTCTTCTATTCATTGGGAACTTCTTTTACTGAGTCTGGGATTTTGCCTAGACTTCTCAAAAGTGCTAAAAAGCTTTGCAAGTTTTCAAATCTTGCCTCAGTAGTATTGGACTCTTACTTCAGATGGTTTAAGCATGAAGCTGTTTCTGGGTGGGAAAAAACCCCAAAATAAAATAAAAACCCAAACCATTTTTGCCACTATTCTTTTGAGACCAAACATTCTTCTCAGCTATTGGTAAATGACCTTGTTCTAGTTCAACAGAGGTCATCCAACAAAGAATAAATTTCACTTTTGTTCTTATCCTCAGAGGAAAGGTCTTTATTAGAAGGAATTCAGGATTATGTAGAAATGGAAAAATTAAACATTCCACTAATTACTGGTCAATCAATCTTTTGTGCAGGAAAATATTTGGCATAACTGTAAGCAAAAGTTAACTAACTCCTAGAAGATATAAGGGGGCAATTAGCTGGTGCAGTGGATAGAGCACTGGTTCTGGAGTCAGGACGACTCATCATCCTGAGTCCAAATCTGCCCTCAGACACTTACTAGCTGAGTGACCCTGGGCAAGTCACTTAATGCTGTTTACCTCAGTTTCCTCATCTGTAAAATGAGCTGGAAAAGGAAATGGCAAGCCATTCCAGTGTCTTTGCCAAGAAAACCCCAAATGGGGTCATAAAGAGTCAGACATGACTGCAAATGACTAAACAACAAAAGAAGATGTAAGGAGGGGTAAAGAAAATAGCCAGCGTGTGCATAGCCCTTTAAATTTGCAATGTCTTTGACATACATTATCTCATTACAGCTTCCTACTAACCCCATTAGGTAGGTACTGCAATTATTATTGTACCCATTTTACAGAGTAGGAAACTGCAACTCAGAGGGGTTAAGCAATTTATCCATGGTCACACAGTCAGCATCAGAGGCAGTATTTGAACCTAGAGTCAAGTAGGTACCTTATCCACTGTACTATTCGGCATACTTCTAAGAAAGGTAAAAAAAATATTAAAAAGTGTTTCTCCAAATTTGAAATAGATTAAAGAGCAATGTAAACATGTTCTGATAAATTAAAATTACTTAAGGCCAGAGCTAGAGAAATTTTTGCAGACACCACATCCAACGCGGTGATTGACCTTTTTGGTGACTGCTAATCTGTAGCAGGTTGGGAGCCACAGAGGAATGGGAGGTTCAGAACGCAGCCAGGATAGAAATTTCTCTTCTTTAATTGCTGGGTTCAACACCTGAAAAATATCAGGCTCAGATCAGATTTGAAGCATAAATCTTGCCTCCCGTGTAGTAGAAAATGTATTCTCATCCCTCTCTCTTGCTCTATTTGTCATTTCTGCTGCCCAAGTTTATCACATGGAAAGTAAGAAGCAATTCTACCTCCTAAATTAGGTTGTCTGGGTGGTGAACGGTAATATGTCTGCAATTTCAATCAGTCAGCAAATTATTCAAGCATACCCCCAGTGAAATCTCAGGGACATTTGCATTCTATTTGCCCTGTGGAAACAGCTGTCGGTAGCACTTTCTTCACAACACAGAGCATGACTTTCACCCACAACAGTTGGGAGCTGAAAAAGACAAGGAAAAACTTTCCCCTTGTCACAGCTGTTAGAAAATGGAGAAATTAGGAGTGGCTGAAATCACCATTCTCTAGTGAAAGTGTTCACATACTCAGTCGGGAAGCATTTTCCCCTGGATTTGGATAAAACCCGTTTCAACTCAAGCAAGTAAAAGCACTAGGTGATTTTTGTGTTGTGTTTAAGGAAAGACAAAGAACAAACTCTTTGTAGTTGGCCCCAACCTATCTTTCCAGACTGATTTCGAATTAGTCTCTTCAACCCCTTCTACTCAACATTCCAAAAATGTTCCTATTCAGGCATTTAGGTGATGCAGTGGATAGAGTGCTAGGCCTGGAATCAGGAAGATGTGAGTTCAAATATAGCCTCAGACAATTACTAGCTATGGGGCTGTAGACAAGTAATTTAACCTTTATCTGTCTCAGTTATCTCAGCTGTAAAATGTGGTAATAAGAGCACCTGCCTCATAGAGTTGTAGTGAGGATTAAATATGGAGGCACTTAATAAATGCTTGTTCCTTCCTCTCTTCCCTTCCCTAATAAATGATATTTCATGTCCCACTTACGTGCCTCTGCAAAATCTTTTCTAAAATTCCCTGGAGTACTACCTGGAATGCACTTCCTCTTTACCTCCACCTCTTAAGAGTCCTAATGTCCTTCAAGGTTCAGTTCAGTTCAGTTCAGTTCAGTTCAGACATCACCTATCTGTCTTGATGTCCCTCTTCAGTAATTATTTTGTATTTGCCGAGTATTTACTCTCTATGTCTTACTGCAGTTGTAAATTTCAATAGCTTAAAAAAAGAAGTTCTATATTTTACATTGATTTATCTGTGTATGTGTAGAGCATAAACTCCATGAAGGCAGAGACTGTTTTATTTCTTGTTTTAAATTTGTTTTATTTTTACCCCTAGGATCTAGTACAGCACCTGGATCACTTATTTAATAAATGTGATTGAATGAATGAATGTGTGAATGAGTGTGTGAATGAGTGAGTGAATGAATGAATGAGTGAATGAACCCTTACGGCTCAGAGTTCTTTCTACTTGACTTTGCTGCCTGCATGCCCTTAATGCTAGTCTCTCCCCCAGTCACTACACCCAGTCCAATTAAGACATATTTGATTATTTCCAAGTCAATAGTGACACTGACCTCTTTGTAGTTGCTGTGACTCCATGGAACCTAGCATGCGCAATCCACAGGCCAGTTGCACTTTGGTACTATTCACTTTTCAGTTTCAATTGTATTCATTCAATCAAGAGCAAGCATGATCTCTTTAGAAATCCTACATCTGCTGTTACACAAGATAGCAGCAGCCATCACTTGTGATCTGAGAACTGGGTGTTGCAAAAAATACCTTCCAAGGTCTCCTATCAGCTCCTTAATGCTACAATTGGTAAAGAAGCACTTAGCTATTGAGTTTCCCAACAGTAATTAAGCACACATTTGCAATTGATAATAAATTTTTATGCTTAAAGACATCCTAACAGCTTACCTGTAGGAGGGCTACCTGCCTTATTTGTCCTCTCTTTCCGTACTGACTCAGGAATTCTTTCAGCTACTGAGTTCCGCCGAATACAGTACTTGGACCACCAGTGTAATAAGTCACTCAAATTCCATGGAGTTATTGAAAACCTCATTATCAGGGAATTAATCTCAGCCATGAATTAAAATATGCAACTCTGCTTTTGTGTGAAAATTATATGTGTTTGTCTAATTTCTTACAAGTTCTAATCAATCAAATGAATGCAAATGGTATGCACAGGAACAAGGTTAGGGAATTATCCTCGAAGTGGATCACTGGAGCCTTAGATTGGAATTAAGCCTAATTTTAGAGCTACATGAAGGAGCATCACATCACACCTCTTCTCCTTCTATCTCTATAGGCACTTTTCCATATGACACTAGTTGCCATCTATGACTATACTACTGATTCTCGAAAATATTTTGTTGAAGAGGCTACCAGAAATACCATGATTTAGCAGAACACAGATATCTAGGTCTCCAGTGGTCATCAGAACAACTCTCTAGAGTTCAGATGAAAGATGTAGGACTTTACTAACCTAGGACAAGCGAGTAATATTTCAGAGAGCATCATGCACAGGGCTGTCAGAATTGGGGATGCCAGAATTGCCAACATGTCGTGGGATTACCATGGAGTTGCCAACTTATAGGTGGTATAATATCTGGAGTAAGGGGCAAGAAGTCGTAAGATCAAAGAAACATAGAGCTAGAGCTGGAGGAATCTGAGAAGGCCTCTGGTTCCATCTTGCCCCTGTCCCACTTTACAGATAAGGAAACTGAGGCCCTTAGAAGTTAACTCATTTCCCCAAGGTGAAAGAGGACATAAGACATTTACGCAGTTGATGCAATATAGAATTTGTTTTGGGCAATTGAGTAAAAGAGAGGAAGCATGGCATTATAGACAGAAAATTGACCTAGGAATCAGGAAGACCTGAGTTCAAGTCCCAGCTCTGACAAATACGGACTGTGTGACTTGGAGTGAGTCACTTAGCCCCTTGGGCCCCCTCTAAGACAACTTGCTGAGACTAGATGGTGCAGGGCAGATGCTCATCAATTCTTGTACCAAAAATCAGAAATCTGGTCCAAAAAAAAGTTTAGTCAAATAACTAACAATCTCTACCAGTTACCAGGTTTCATAGCATTTTATGTTTTAAAATTAATTTTAATTTAAAGAGTTTGCATTCTATCACCTAGTAAGAATTTATAGCATATATTAAATAATATTTACATTCCTCTCTATTACATCATGTGATGTAACCTTTTAAACCACGCTTTGGGATATTGTATTGTAAAACTGAGGATAAATCAGGCTTAAAGGTGATTTCCAGGAAAGACATTACTTCTGTAGAGGATTTTCTAATGAAACAAAAATACAGAATTCAAGGATAGAAACCATAGCTTTGCCACATTCTGAGCATTATCAACGAGATTATCTGCTGCAATCTGTTATAGCAGGTTTCTCAAAACACTTTGAGCCATATGCACCTTGGAACTACAACTTTTCCTGTTGATGTCCTCATAGAGCTGGAAAAAGAACTAGAAATGCCCAAGGAAAAATGTCAAGTAGAGGATTTTTATAAAGAATTTGTGCTTTAGATACTCATGGGGGGTGGAGCCAAGAAGGTGGCTGAAAAGCAGGGACTAG
The DNA here is from genome assembly GCF_011100635.1 of Trichosurus vulpecula. NCBI lineage: Eukaryota > Metazoa > Chordata > Mammalia > Diprotodontia > Phalangeridae > Trichosurus > Trichosurus vulpecula. The sequence continues at coordinate 295,078,773 of NC_050576.1, read as the reverse complement.
CATGAGCTCCATGCTCTGAACCAATTCTAGAACTGCAGAACCCACAAAACAGCAGAGAGAAGCAGGGCTCCAGCCCAGGACAGCCTGGATGGTCTCTGGGTAAGGTCTATCCCACACGGAGCTGGGAGCAGAGCAGAGCAGAGTGGAGCAGAGCCCAGCATGGGCGGTCAGACCAACCAGACCAGGAGCTGGGTGGAGGGTGCCTTAGCACCCTGAATCAGTGAGCTGCAGCAGGCACCAGACTTCTCAACCCACAAACACCAAAGGCAACAGAGAAGGTTAGTGGGAAAAGCTGCGGGAGTGGAAGGAGTTCGAAGATCACTACCACCCTGGGGGCAACGGAGGTGGGGCAGCTACAGAAGTACAGCTGCAGTTGCTTCTGGCCCCAGGCCTACGTGGTGATAGGAATTAAGTGGCGGATCAGAGCAGGAATGCACAGCCTGCTGAAGATCTAAGCCCAGTCCCGGTTGGGGGTTCTTGGGGAAGGAGGAGTGCTGGTGTGGCAGAGCTGGCACAACACCCCCCCCCCAAACGTGGAACATAGAACTCTTTAGTCTACAAGCAGTCATACCCCACTGAAAAACTCAAGGGTTAAGTTAGTTGGTTGGGATTATGGCCAGGCAGCGAAAACGCACCCAGATTTAGTCTCAGACTCTGGAATCCTTCTTTGGTGACAAAGAAGACCAAAACATACAGACAGAAGAAGTCAACAAAGTCAAAGGGCCTACAACAAAAGCCTCCAAGAAAAACATGAACTGGTCTCAGGCCATGGAAGAGCTCAAAAAGGATTTGGAAAAGCAAGTTAGAGAAGTAGAGGAAAAATTGGGAAAAGAAATGAGAATGATGCGAGAAAACCATGAAAAACAAGTCAATGACTTGCTAAAGGGGACCCAAAAAAATGCTGAAAAATACACTGAAGAAAATAACACCTTAAAAAATAGACTAACTCAAATGGCAAAAGAGCTCCAAAAAGCCAATGAGGAGAAGAATGCCTTGAAAGGCAGAATTAGCCAAATGGAAAAGGAGATCCAAAAGACCACTGAAGAAAATACTACCTTAAAAATTAGATTGGAGCAAGTAGAAGCTAGTGACTTGATGAGAAATCAAGATATTATAAAACAGAACCAAAGGAATGAAAAAATGGAAGACAATGTGAAATATCTCTTTGGAAAAACCACTGACCTGGAAAATAGATCCAGGAGAGATAATTTAAAAATTATTGGACTACCTGAAAGCCATGATCCAAAAAAGAGCCTAGATATCATCTTTCAAGAAATTATCAAGGAGAACTGCCCTGATATTCTAGAGCCACAGGGCAAAATAGAAATTGAAAGAATCCATAGATCGCCTCCTCAAATAGATCCCAAAAAGAAATCTCCTAGGAATATTGTCACCAAATTCCAGAGCTCCCAGATCAAGGAGGAAATACTGCAAGCAGCCAGAAAGAAACAATTTGAGTATTGTGGAAACCCAATCAGAATAACCCAAGATCTGGCAGCCTCTACATTAAGAGATTGAAGGGCTTGGGATACAATATTCGGGAGGTCAATGGAGCTAGGATTAAAACATCGAATCACCTACCCAGCAAAACTGAGTATCATGCTCCAAGGCAAAATATGGACTTTCAATAAAATAGAGGATTTTCAAGCTTTCTCAGTGAAAAGACCAGAGCTGAATAGAAAATTTGACTTTCAAACACAAGAATCAAGAGAAGCATAAAAAGGTAATCAAGAAAAAGAAATTTCAAGGGACTTACTAAAGTTGAACTATTTTGTTTACATTCCTACATGGAAAGATGATGTGTATGATTCATGAGACCTCAGTATTAGGATAGCTGAAGGGAATATTCATATATATATATATATGTGTATATGCGAGTATGTATGTATGTATGTATGTATATATGTATGTGTATATATATACGTGTATATATATGTGTGTATATATATATATATATATATATATGGAGAGAGAGAGAGAAAGAGAGAGAGAGAGAGGGTACAGGGTGAGATGAAGATGAAGGGAAGATATCTAAAAAAAATAAAATAAAATTAAGGGATGAGAGAGGGATATATTGAGAGAGGGAGATAGGGAGAGATAGAATGGGGTAAATTATTTCACATAAAAGTGGCAAGAAAAAACAGTTCTGTAGGAAGGGAAGAGAAGTCAGGTGAGGGGGAATGAATGTATCTTGCTCTCATCAGATTTGACCTGAGGAGGGAATACCATACATACTCAATTGGGTAACTTACCCCACAGGAAAAAAGGAGGAAGAAGAAGATAAAAAAGGGAGGGATGATAGAAGGGAGGGCAAATGGGGGTGGAGGTAATCAAAAACAAACACTTTTGAAAGGGGACAGGGTCAAGGGAGAAAATTCAATAAAGGGGGATAGGTTAGGAAGGAGCAAAATATAGTGAGTCTTTCACAACACGAGTATTGTGGAAGGGTTATATATAATGGTACGCATGTAGCCTATGTCGAATTGCTTACCTTCTTAGGGAGGGTGGGTGGGGAGGGAAGAGGGGAGAGAATTTGGAACTCAAAGTTTTAACAACAGATGTTCAACAACAACAAAAAAAGTTTTTGCACACAACTAGAAAATAAGATACACAGGCAATCGGGCGTAGAAATTTATCTTGCCCTACAAGAAAGAAAGGGAAAAGGGTATGGGAGGGGAGTGGGGTGACAGAAGGCAGGGCTGACTGCGGAACAGAATATAGGCCATCTTGGAGTGGGGGGGAGGGTAGAAATGGGGAGAAAATTTGTAATTCAAACTCCTGTGAAAGTCAATGCTGAAAACTAAATATATTAAATAAAAAAATTAAAAAAAAGAATTTGTGCTTTAAATTGTAAATAGTTGTTTTCCTTACATAATCAAAAGAGGAGAGGGTGTTAAATTTCTGCTTATAGTTTCTGTTCTTGATTTGTCAGGTTAATAACCGATTTTAAAAATCTGCTTTCTCTATTATATATACTTAAAAGAAGATCATAAGCTTGGTGATTCTATTTGGGTAGTAGGTACATGAACAATGCCTCCGTGAATAAATAACAGGTTCAAGTACAAGAATGAAGAAATAAAAGGCATTACTAGACATCTTGAATTAGACAAGAGAGAATATAGTCCCTCTATATTCTGTTCTAGTCAGGTCATAAATGGAGCACTATGTGCAGTTCTGGGCAACCCGGTTTAAAAGGATTGATTAAGAAAACTGGGAGTGGCAGCATTGGAGGGGCTCATTTGAGGGCTGTTATATAGAAGAGGGATTAGATTTGTTCTGTTTGGCCTCAAAGATCAGAACCAGGATTACTGGGTGAAAGTTACAAGAGGCAAATGGAGGCTTGATTCCAGGAAAACCTTCTTAGCCATTGGAGCTATCAAAGATGAAGAGGCTGCCTCAGTGCCTGCCAGATTTCTTCAGGGTTAGGGTTAGGGGGTAATTTTGGGGGATAGATTGGACTGGATGGTTGCTGAGGTCCCTTCCAATTCTCAAATTCTGTGAATTTTGTTTCTCCCAACCTGACAAAATCCGTCCTAAGTTTTCTAGAGACAACTTAGTCTCCCATGTATAGCCATAAACATATGCAATATTTCCTATGTTTTGAGTGTACTTTCCCATTCTCTCCACTTATCCAATTCCCATCTGTCCTCCAAAGTTTAATTACTGGCAACAGATTGGATGTGGTGGTGGGGGTTGTGAAAGACAGTAAAGAGTCGAGGATCACACCTGGGTTGCAAGTCTGGATGCCTGGGAGGATGGTGGTTTCATTGATAGTAATAAGTAAGTCAGGAATAAAAGAGGCTTGTGGGCAAAGATAATGAATTCAGTTTTGGACATGATGAGTTTGTTTTGTTTTTATCAAAATTCTTTATTTCACTGGTCATGCCTCCACAGCCATGTGATACTACAGGTCAAAGTTTTATGAAATTACCATTTGGGGTGTCATAGGAAAATCTCTGGGAACGCCAGTAGTGAGATGAAGCAGAGAGTTTGCTCCAGCCACCGTCTTTTGGTGGACAAGAGTGATCTAAATAAACACAAACATCACACCACTATCTTTTACAAAGTGACAAGAAAAGATTCTACTTCCTCTAGGCCAGGGGTAGGGAAGCTGTGGCCTTGAGGCCACATGTGGCCTTCTAGATCCTTAAGTGCAGCCTTTTGACTGAATCCAAAATCGAAATTCAATCAAAAGGCCGCACTTAAGGATCTAGAATGGCCTCAAGGTCTCAGGTTCCCCACTCCTACTCTAGGTACTCATTTTATGCAGCCTTTAGATACTGTTTCTTTTGTACTTGGTAAGAGGGCTGTCTCCGGAAAGAACATTAAAGACAGCAGCAGTAGAAGAAAGTTTGAGAAGGTCTGTTGCTATCCTAAAAATATAAAATATGTAAACAAAATCAGAAGGAGAAAACTTGTTATTTGTGAAGTTGGTATTCATGTATATTTGTAAACTCATAACCACACACAGATATACCAAACACAGAGTATATATTGTAGCCTTTAATGGTCTCTGTTTAATTATGTGGAACATACCATGACTAAGATGTAACTTTGGTCCATTAACCTAGCTCTGGGTTTACAAGCATTGAATTTAATCTTGGGAGTGTGTCACAAATAATTCTTTGTGTTTCATGTCTAGATCTCTACAGAAAACGAAAAAGGGTTGGTGGCTCATATGAAAGCACTGAGCCTGATACGTTAAATAAAGACAAGATGTATGTCACTTAACAGAAAATAACAACATAAAAAACAAAAGCCCCCAAATACGCAAGACAACTTTCTTCTCTCTGGGCCTCTGATGGGGCCTAATTTCCCAGGACTAATTCCTCAAAGCATATGACATTAGTTAGGGTTCAGATTCCCTCACAAAGAGAAAACTCTTGAGTTTGATACTGCATCAACCCCGCCTTTTCTTGAGCCCACTTGGTCCATATATATAGTTCATAGGTTCCCAAAGTGGGTGATACCTCTCCGTGGGGAGAGGGGGCATTGGGATGATCCAGAGGGGTGGTAGTAGCCTCGGGTGCAATTAGGGGGCATTGAATAAAAATAAAGGGGCAGTGGAAGCATAAGGAAAGAGAAGAAAATTTTGAAAAACCATTTGTACATGTTTCATCTGTTGTGTAACAGAATTAAAGTCATAGTTACTGCATTATTTTCCAAATAAACACACAAAATTGCAAGTTATAACTAATCCATGGTCAAGTCCACCAACAGGTCTTAACAAGCAAGGGTTGGCAGGTGAACATATAGTTCATTGTCAGGAAGTCCAGCATTAATCATCGGGAATATGTCTGTGTAATGACTTTTTCACAACATGATACTATATGGGTACATGAAGCAATATTGCATCATCAAAATTTCAATTCAGGGAAAAACTCCACAAATTTACAATAAATTATTAAATTTAAGGTGCATCATTAAACAAAATTTTAAATGACACAAATTTCAAAAACAAACATTAAAGGCTTAAAGAAAGTAGATTTCCTAGGCTCTGAGTAATTTTTCTTTTTTTTTGAAAAGGGGGCAGTAGGCCAAATAAGTTTGGGAACCTCTGATATAGTTCAACATGCTAATAAAAGTCAAGGTACATGTTTGTTCCTCCACATTACAACTCTCTCTCTCTCTCGCTGTTCTTTGGTGTTGGTTCTTGCATGATCCTGGAATTTCTCTACTTTATTTAGGAACTCAACATTGTCCAGAAGCTCCTCTTCTCTCTGCTTGTCCAGTAAGTCCTCTGTTATTTTGCCACTTCTTCCATCTCTTTGGCCATGTGGATCCTCTCTTCCTTGGTATGCACAAGAAGGTTCCTACTTCATGGCAGCCACATGGCTACCTAGTGGGTCCCTATACATATACAGTCTTCCCTTCCAGGGAAGGGAATTTAAATCTCTGTAGCCCTTTTCCTATCTGTACTTCCCAGGTCTTCTAGTCCCAGATCTATGCCATATCCCCTATAGAAAGACATCTACCACCACCTCACCTTATCCTTTCGTCTTGTTATCTTTGACCAGCCTCTTATCAATTATAGCTGCTAAAGAAATTCAGTATTACATTAAAACACCTCTTTCTTATACAGTAATAAACCACTTATTTGGGACTTATTTAGCAATTGTAATTAGGGAGGGGCAACTGGTCAACTTTGACTTAGGGTGCCAGAATTTAGAAGAGCCCAGCAGCATTCCCATTATATCAGTGGCACAGAAACACAATGGAACATAGAACTTGGTTAGCAGGAATAATTAATTAAAATAGAAAGATGCAAGATAGCTTTATCTAAGACCCTTGTTCACCCCAGATGAACTCTTCCACACTATTTCCCTAAATGAATGGTAGCCTTTCTAATGGCCTTCTAATGTCTCAGGGTCTCTGACTCCTTTCTGTAACTCAAGTGACTTTGTTTTGGTATCCGTAGCCTCAAAATAAATTGAGACTTATGGGGGTTAAATGACTTATCCATAGTAAAAACTTGTACATATCAGAGCCAGAACTTGAGTCCAGGTCTCTTAACTTTAAATGTCAAAAACCAGGGTAGGGAAAGCAAAAAAAAATGACCAAAATAAATAGCAAATATCCATACACTAAATTTGATGCACTTCAGTGGGAGTCCATCAGAGTCCTTACTCAAAGTCTCCTTATATTTTATTTTATATTTAATTCTAATAAGCTTGCTCATTTGGTTTCTCAGAACACAAAAATAATTAAAAGCATCAGAAAGGGGGGCAGACTACTTCCTTCATATGCAGTGCTTAAAAAGTAACAGCTGACCACAATGGAAAGAACAGAAAAGCCCTAAGCAAAGGCAACATAGAAACTCCTAAAACACAATCAATTGGGGTCATTTAGTGTAGAGGCAAGTATTCCTACAAGACTTAATAGGAGGTCCTAATGGTATCATTGTATTATTATATAATTACACAATATAATAAGTAAGTGATGTTTATAATATTAACAATTAGTCACTTAGAGAAAGCTACATTCTGTTGAATGTGTTCTGCTTAAGAGAGTAAGGAAAGCATGTAATACATTTTAAATAGATTTCCATAAAAATGAAATAAAGGATAAATTCTTTTAACAGTTTTATGCTGATAGTAACAATCCAAAGTGCTTTTATGATGCCCTGAAGGTTATTTATGGGCCAAAGATGATGCATCTCAACTACGTAGTGCTGATGGAGCCACACTGATTAGTGATAAGGATATGATCCTAGAGAGATGGGATGAATACTTCCATAGTATTTGCAACAGACCATCATCCATCAATACTGAAGCCATTGAGCGGTTACCTCAGGTTAAAGTCAATCCTCCCCTAGCTGAAGCTCCAACTGAAGAAGAGGTTTTGAATGCTATTAGATTCCTTTGGTGTGGCAAAGCACCTGGTGCTGATTCTATTCCAGCTGAGATTCACAAGGTAGGGGATCCATTGCTCATACAAAAGCTGACTGAAATTTTCCAGGTTATGTGGCAAGAGGAGGCTATCCCCCAGGAATTCAAAGAGTTCATTGTCCATCTGTATAAAGGTAAAGGAAATAGATTGTCCTGTGACAATCACAGGGGGATCTCTCTCTTAGTCATTGCTGGCAAGATTCTCACCAGAGTCCTCCTTAATAAGCTGATGCTTCACTTGGAAGATAGTCATCTACCTGAGAACCAGTGTGGCTTCAGAAAGGGCTGGGGAACAATTAATATGGTGTTTGCTGCTCAACAACTCCAGGAGAAATGCCAGGAGCAGAACAGAGGTCTGCACACAACATTTGTAGATCTGACCAAGGCCTTTGATACTGTCATTAGTGAGGGCTTATTGAAAATTAGGTCCAAATTTGGTTGCCCAGAGAAGTTCATCAGCATTGTACATCAATTTCATTATTGGCATGCTTTCCCGGGTTCTGGATAATGGACAATGCTCTTGTGCCTTCCCAGTCACCAATGGAGTAAAACAAGGCTGTGCGCTTGCTTCCTTGCTTTTTAGCATGATGTTTCAGCCGTGTTGCCAAATGCTTTCAGTGAGGATGAACATGGCATCAAGCTCAGCTGCCACAGTGATGGTAAATTCCTCAACTTGAAAAGGCTACAAGCCAAGACCAAAGTGGAGGGAGTGTTGGTGCATGATTTTCTGTTTGCAGATGATTGTGCACTCAGTGCAGCCTCTGAAGCTGAGACGCAACAAAGTATGGATCACTTCTCTGCTGCGTATGCTAATTTTAGCCTAACAATTAACACTAAGAAACACAGGTGCTCCATCAGCCACCACCATACCACCCATATGTGGAACCATCAGTTATAGCAAATGGAGAAGTTTTGAATGCTGTGGATAAGTTCACTTACCTTGGTAGTGCACTTTCCAGGTATGTACACATTGATAATGAGGTTGACACATGCATTGCTAGAGCTAGCTCAGTGTTTGGGAGGCTCCGAAGGAAAGTATGGGAGAGAAGAGGTACTAGACTGACTACCAAACTGAAGGTCTACAGAGCCATCGTGCTGACTTCATTGTTGTATGCCTGTGAAACCTGGGACAGTATACCAGTGCCATGCCAGGAATGGAATTGCTTCCATTTGAATTGTCTTAGGAAGATTCTGAAGATCACCTGGCAGGATAAGATACTAGACACTGAGGTCATTTCTTGGACTAAACTGCCATGCATTCAAATTGTTTTGGAGAGTGCAACCCTGGCCATGTTGTTTGAATGCAAAATGTATGCTTGCCAAAAAGACTATTTTATGGAGAACTCAGACAGAGTAAGCGTTCATATGGTGGTCAGAAGAAGCGATACAAGGACACTCTCAAGCTCGCTCTTACAAACTTTGGAATTGTGTTACATGGGAGACACTGGCATAGGACTGCTCAGCATGGCGTGCCCTCATCAGAGAAGGTGCTGTGCTCTATGAGCAAAGCAGAATTGGGACAGCTCAAAGGAAATGTGGGATGTGCAAATATAATGAACACACCTAAAATGTTCACATGGACTATTTGTGCCCAATATGTGGTAAAGCATTCTGAGCTTGTATTGGTCTGATCAGCCACAGTCAGACAGACTGAAACTTGACCCTAGCATAGTGATATCATTTTGGTCCTCTTCAAAAATGAAGGACATCAACCAACTGTAATCTGGATAGTTAAAAAAATCCTCATCCCTGAGAATTACACACAGTTGTGGTTTTACTATTAACTAGAAACAGGTAAGATTTTCACTGAATTTAGTGGGAAGATATTTGTCTTTCCCATAGTATTATCTTTTTAAATAAAATTATTTTCAATAAATGAACCATTTCTCTCTTTCTCCCACCACTCTCCGTTGGAAAAGAGAAAAAAGAATACATTTGTAACAAATATGTATAGTTAGGGAAAAAAAATTCCTTCATTGTCCATGACCAAAATCAAAAATGCCTTAATCTGCTCTTTTACTCCATCACTTTTCTTTAAGGGGAGAAGAAGATAGCATGTTTCATCATCAGTCTTCTGGAGTAGTGTTTGATTGTTGCATTGACCAATTCTTAAGTCTAAGTTGTTTGTCTTTATAGTACTGTTATTTTTGTATAAATTGTGCCAGTTCTGCTTACTCTACAATGTGTAAATTCATATGTCTTGCTGGGTTTCTTTGAAATCATCCTCTTTATCATTTCTGAGATGATGATAGTATTTAAACAAATTCATATACCATAACTTATTCAGCCATTCCATTCCTCTGATGGGTACTCATTAATTTCAAATTCTTTGCCACCATGGAAAGAACTGATGTAAATATCTTTGTCCATGTGTGTATGTTGCATGTATATATGTTCTTTCCCTTCCTCTTTGATGTCTTTGGGGTATAAACCTCAGAGTGGTATAGCTGGATCAAAGGGTATACATAATTTAACAATTTGGGGGGGCATAGTTCCAAATTACTTTCCAGGATGGCTGGACCAATCCATAGCTGCACCAAATGTACATTACTGTACCTGTTTCCTTAAACCCTTCCAGCATTTTTCTTTTTTGTTAACTTTGTCAACTTCGAGTGTGAAGGATCCTCAGGGCTGTTTTAATTCCATTTCCATAATTGTTTTTTTTTTTTTGGAAGAGGGAGGTGAGGCAATCGGGGTTAAGTGACTTGCCCAATTTCACACAGCTAGTAAGTGTCAAGCGTCTGAGGCCATATTTCAGCTTAGGTCTTCCTGACTTCAGGGTGGGTGCTCTATTCACGGCGCCACCTAGCTCCTCCATAATTGTTCATGATTGAGCATCTTTTTTCATATGCTTATTGATAGCTTGGATTTCTTCCTCTGAAAACTGGCTGTTCATATCTCCTTTGACCATTTGTCTCCTATTATTTTTAGTGTTTAATTAATATATTAAATATTGAAGTACTAATCTTCAAGTAAAAGGCCAATGGGTTTAAGAAAGCCTTTTGAATTAAGGCTGTCAATGATGGGAAATTAACAAAAGTCCATAGACCTTAGGAAGGTGGTTGGTGAAAAGGGTCTATAGGCTCCCTTTTATATGCCAATACAAAGGAATAACTTCTCCCTAAATCACTCTCGGTGGCACAGTGGATAGAGCACCTGGCCTTAAGTCAGTCATCTTTCTAAGTTCAAATCGTGCCTCAGACACTTACCAGTTGTGTGACCCAGGACAAGTCCTGTTTGCCTCAGTTTCCTCAACTGTAAAATAAGCTGGAGACGGAAATGGCAAAACCACTCTAGTATCTTGGCCAAGAAAACCTCAAATGGGGTCACCAAGAGTTGGACATGACCGAAAAATGACTGAATGACAACAACAAATTGTTTGTCCTTCAAAGGCGGAGCCCAACCAATTCATCTTGGACACAGACCCCATTGGTGACCTATTCCAGGAGACTCCACAGGGATGTAAGGCACTTCATAAGAAGCTGATACTGCACAAAAACTCACAAACCTATAAGCTCATCGAGACAATATGAGAAATCTCTCATTCAAGTACCTACAGGGCCATAAATATTAAATGTGATTAAAAATCCAACTCAGGACATGAGGGAGGGGAGTTTTCAGAGGCTGCATCAGCCATAAGAAAGGGGGAAATGCTCTACAACATGAATAATATATTCTATAGTGTCATGACATACAGAGAAACATGTAAAAACATTATAAAAAATCTAAGGACAACAGGCGTAACTAATTCTTGACAGGGATCTTTGTTGTTTGTCATTCAGTCATGTTTGACTCTTCGTGACCGCATTTGGGGTTTTCTTGGCAGAGATGCTGGAAATGTTTGTCATTTCCTTCTCTAGATAATTTTATAGATAGGAAACTGAGGCAAACAGGGCAAGTGACTTGCCCAGGACCACACAGCTAGTAAGTGTCTCAAGCTAGATTTAAATTCAGGAAGATGAGACTTCCTGATTCCAGATCTGGTGTTCTATCCACTGCAGCAACTGGCTGCCCCATGACAGTAGTCTAAGTGGCCTTAAAAGTTAATAGTCCATAAACATATATTGAGTTAAATTAATTAGACTCCAGTTGTAAAAAAAATTAATAGCAATTCACACAAAAACTACATGATGTAGTGGGCTGAAAATTGGATTTATTGGCAGTTCAAATTACAACTCTCTGGTATTTGCAAGCTGTGTGACCTTGGTCAAGTTATGTTACCTTTCTGGGTCTGATTCCTTATCTGTAAAATCAAGAGATTGGCTGAATGATCTGTGAGATCCTTTCTATCTTTAAATCCCACAATCCCTCGATTAACTAAATAAATTTCTTATAGAATTTTTAAAGTCTCTAGTGGGGTTTTTTTTAACAGATATTTTCTCCTTCTAAAAAATGTGGTGGTCAGCGCTCTAACTGGAAAACATAGGGGGAAGGAACAACAGGGGCAATTAGCTGACAAAAATACCCCAGTTAACTGCTTCATGAAGAAGAAATAGTTATTATGGGGAAGGCAATAAAAATGGAGAACTGAAGATTGCAATAAAGTTACTTTTACTGATGACATAGTTTTTCATTCAAGTCTATACTAAAATCATCATAGAAGCAGTTAAGGTAAAACAGAAATCTTTATTTGATGGTAACACTTCCAGGCATAAAAATATGTGAGTGATTTTTAATGTCCAATGAGCCTAGAATGGCCTTGTCTCGCTCCTGTGGAAGGAATGAGGAATTCTGAAAAAAATACTGAAATATCGGGAAGCAGAATTATTCCAGAATTCCAGATATTCCCAATTGGAGCTGGAATATTGGAACATGACCTTGGACCATGCTATGTGTCAGGAAAAGCTAAGGAATTTATCATTTGCTTTAGTGACCTATGGACTCACCTGATTCAAAATCCAATTGAAAATTCTTGTTGTTATAATCAAAGCAGGACTTGGAAAGGTACAGTTAACAACCAAAGTGATAAAAGTGCAGTTTCAAGATAAAAAAATCAAAGAATGTGTGTCAAAATCTTGTGAACTTCAGTATCAAGTCATGTAAAATAAGTTATTGCATCCAAAGGGGAACATACTGAATATTTTTAAAGATATAAAAAATTGTAAGGTTTAGTGCATGAATCAATATATTTAATTATTTTACTTTATGCCATGTAATTTATTGCATACTATGAAGACAGATAAGTTGGTTATGTGATAAAGGCAAGGAATGAAGTTTGGTCAGCCAGAATGCTTCTGGGGGATCCTTACTGCACCTCTGACCCTCTCCCTTACCCCTCAGCAGGCTTTGTATTATCTTTAAAAATCACATATTAACATTGTCTGTGTTCTATTGTATTTTTATTTATTTTGGTAAATATTTATTAATTACATTTGCTATCTGTAACCCTGTACCTGGGAATGTTAGGTTGCTTGTTTGACACCTCTGCCCTAGGGCATAGTTTGTACTGCCCCCAGTCAAAACATAACAAAATAAAAGAAACATAAACTCTGTATGTAATTTCTCTCTTTACTTCTCAATATATGATGCTTAAAACAAATAAACAAGCAACTGTTCTGTATTACCATTTGCAAAAAAAAAAAAATTGTTCTGTATAACCACCTGCATCAATAGGATGATCATAAGTCTGTGTCTTTTAAAAAAAGGAAAAAGAAAAGCCTTATAACAAATGAATATTACCATACTAATCAAGAGGATAAAAACAAAGGAGACTATATTCTCTCTCATCTGTCATTCATTAATGTGAGGCTTTGAGAGCCACCTGGCCTGGTTTATTTTAGTCTGGCTCTTTGAAACATCTCCTTTAGGACACGAGAGAGAGCTGGTGTTCTGAAAGGGAACTCTCCCTTGCTTCCCTAGGAGTTGGTACTCAGTAGGATGTGCTGACTCAGGGAGATGTCAGTCAAATCTACTGTAAAACGAAATGAAAAAATAATAACTTTAGTCTCTTTAGGAATGGAAAGTCTTCAAATTAAAATACATCTAAGCTCTAACAAAGGATGCATATTTAAAAACAATTCTTATTTTTAAGGCAAATTAAATATATAAAAACAGCTTTTCAATATTGGTATTCTCCTGGTGGCTCTATATGGCTAGGAATCATGGGACACAAGAATCTCAGAAGTGATCCAAAGGGTGATGGAAAGACATAAATTAGGTGCAAGGAGGCTGAGATTTTGACTTTTGACCAAGAAGTTGTATTAGTGATAATGTCAAGCAATGAGTGGCCAGAAAAGAAGGTGGGCTGGTCATGTAATGTGAGGGAAAGTTAACACATCGCCAGCCTTAGGGCTGCACTGGTATCCACAAAATACTATAAGATGTACATGAAGGTCTCCAATGTAGTGGGGTAGATCTGCTAGGAATTTAATGGACAATATAATAATAATTATGGTTAACATTTATATAATACTTTTCAGTTTTGCAAAGTACTTTACATATATTATCTCATTTAATCCTTATAATAACCCTATGTTAGTAGGTGCTATTATTATCCCCATTTTACAGATGAGAAAATTGAGGCTGGGAGAGGTTAAATGACTTGTCCAGGGTCATACAACTGTTCAAATCCTGAGGCAGGATTTGAACTCAAGTCTTCTTAACTCCAGGACTAGCACTCTATCTACCATGCCACCTAGCTTTCATTTCTTTTAGCATCATTCCCCTGTCCAAAAACCTTCAATACTCTCCATTTTCAAGTAAATAAAGTAAATGCACTCTTTAGTCTGGCATTCAAGGCCCTCTGTGCACTGGTCTCCATCCTGCCTATATATATATATATGTATATATGTATGTATGTATGTATGTATGTATGTATGTATATAGGCTAATTTTCTGCTTCTCATCTCCCTACCTGTAGCCTGTGATTCAGTCAAACTGGATTCTTTTCATTTCCCTGGGTATAATCCCCACTGCCCAAGGCACGAGGCCATGGCCTTGCTGTTCCCTCTGTCTCATCCCAGGTTCAGCGCTCTCTCCATTTTGTCCCAAACTGCTATCCCTTGACATGAATAACAGGATGTAAAGGCTTGAGTGGGTTGTGATCTCACCAATGCCATCACATATCCATTGAGGAATTGCAGAATGTATGTATACGCTGCTCACCTATAACTTAGGCTTCATTACCCCATGATTCTGTCCAAAGTTGTAGATGACAGTCTAGATCATAACAGTCCTTATTTCCTCAATGTACTTGTTTGGTATCCATAAATTATTATAACATTAAAAAGGAAGTTTTATATTTAGAATACAGTGGAGGGGGGAGGAATAGAGGGAAATATCTGAAAAAAAGAACCATAAGTATCTCAATAACTGCAATTTGGATAATAATGAAAGGTAACAAAAAACCACAAAGTAGTTTTTTATTAAGACATTTAAACTAATTTACTTTGCATTTTTGGTCATGGTCATTTTTCTTTAATGGTCACATAAAATGCTTAGAGCTAAAATGACTTTAGTGATCATCTATTTTTGATCCCTCATTTTAGATATGTGGAACATAGGGCTCAGAGAAAAATCTTTGCTCGATACCAATAGTTTCCATATTCTTACTATATTGGCACAGCGCCTCTTTTTCAAAGAACTCAGAGAGCTTTGCAGAGTTATTTCAATATTAATCATTATGCCTATTCTCTTTGGCCTTGATAAAACTTGCCAACTATTATTCAGAGGAAGCCAGGAGAGAATAGTTATTGGAGCAGAAAGAGACCATAGTCATTTTATAATATTTTTTAGAGTACTTCTAGTTTTTTTTGTCTATAACATATAGAAGTTTTATCAGGTCAAAATGAACTCAAAGAAAAAAAACAACCTATGAATTTGTTATTATCTATCAAGGTTTTCTGTTTTTATGACAGAAGGTACAATTTTTCGATGTTATACTTACATGCTCTACAATTTTTAGGGTTCTGGAGATTAATCAATAAACATTTATTAAATACCTACCATATTCCAAATATTATGTCAGGTGCTGGAGATAGAAAGTAAAATATGTTATAATCCCAGCTGTCAAGAAAATTAGAGTCTAACGATGCCCATGAATGAGGAAGTATACATGTTTTGTACAATGTTTACGTTTTCAAAAGACTTTTCTAATGCAGACTATTGGTACTTCTTTACAATGTATAATCTTAGAGCAGTGGTTCTCAAATTTTCCATTCTCAGAATCTCTTTAAGCTCCTAAAAATTATTAAGGACATCCTCCCAAAGAGTTTCTGTTTGTGTGGGTTGTACCTATTGATATTTGCCACATTAGAAATCAAAATGTTTTAGTGTTATCATGAAAATGATTTTGGCCTCAGGGACATACAGAAAGGGTCTTGAGACCCCTACAAGGCTGCCAGACCACACGTTGAGAACTCCTGCCCAAATGGAGTCAAGAAAAGTCTTGTATGACTGAAATGACTAGACAACAACAAAAGCTGTAAAAAGTTGTTTGAGGCACTGAGAGGTTAATTGAATTACCTAGGGCCACACAGACAGAAACTTCCTGTCAAAATTGGGCTTTGAACCTGGGTTTATCTGTCTCCAACCTCAGTTCTCTATCCAGATTGACATGCTGCCTTTCCTATGAGAAAACAACAACAGCAAAATGACAACTCGATCTTTTCTTTTGAGATTTTAACATTATTTTTAAAAATACAATCTACATTGTTTTTAAAAAAATACTGCATCTATCTCAGTCTCCCTAAAGGATCCATTCAGTAGCCTCCAGAGAGCCATAGGAACTCACATGTTATTATCTCAAAATTGGACAATTATAATATTAAGTTTTGTCTTTGGTTATGTATCGTTTTACCAAATAGACTTTTTAAAAAGTAACTTTATATGATCTTTTACCAACATTTTTCATTTGCATTGTTGTAGAGATATTTTTTACTTATCCTGCAGTTATTGATACAAAAGAAATCACTCACTGATGTGTACCTCCAAATTCCTCCTGCCCAAACATAGAAACTGAAGTATTATTGATATAGCCTTAGACAACACTGACATTCATTTTAGAAGAAAAGATTCTTCGGGGTGGGGTGGGCAGATGGCAGCTGGAAAACAGGGACTTGCTTAAGCTCTCCCCAGGTCCCTCCAAACACCTATAAAAATGTCTCTGAACAACTTCTAGAGCTGCAGAACCCACAAAATAGCAGAGGGAAGCAAGGCTCTAGCCCAGGAAGCCTGGATGGTCACTGGGAAGGGTCTTTTGCATGGAGCTGGGAACGGGGCGGAGCACAGTCCAGCATGGGCCACGCCAGGACCAACCAGACCAGGAGCCAGGCTGAATAGGCCACAGGGCCTTAAATCATTGATCTGTGGTAGTTACTAGACTTCTCAACCCACAAATGCCAAAGACAATATAGCAGGTTAGTGGAAAAACTGCTGGATCCAAGTGAGAGGAGTGTGTGGTGGTTGGCCCCAGCCCTGGGGCAGTGGAGGTGGTGCAGTTCTGAAGCTGCTTACAGAGCTCCAGCTGGGGTTGTTTCCAGCCCCAGGCCTACCTGATGGGAGGAATTAAGTGGCAGATCAGAGCGGAAGTGCAGAGCCTGCTTTGCCCTGCTTGGATCTGGGTCTTGGTCCAGGCTGGCAGTTCTTGAGGGAGAAGGAATGCTGGTGTGGCAGAGCTTGCTGTGTAGAAGTAGGTTGAAAAACAGTAGCACAGCCCCTAAAGCTTGGGACAAAGTACTCTCTACTCTACAAGTAGTCATACCCTGACAAAAAGCTCAAGGGTCAAGTAATTGGGTGGGAACACAAACAGGCAGTGAAAACAGACTCAGATCCAGACTCAGACTTTAGAATCTTTTTTTGGTGACAAAGAGGATCAAAACATACAGCCAGAAGAAGTCAACAAAATCAAAGAGCCTACATCAAAAGCCTCCAAGAAAAATATGAATTGGTCTCAGGCCATGGAAGAGTTCAAAAAGGATATGGAAAAGCAAGTAAGAGAAGTAGAGGAAAAATTGGGAAGAGAAATGAGAGAGATGCGAGAAAAACGTGAAAAACAAGTCAATGACTTGCTAAAGGAGACACAAAAAATACTGAAGAAAATAATACCTTAAAAAATAGACTAACTCAAATGGCAAAAGAGCTCCAAAAAGCCAATGAAGAGAAGAATACCTTGAAAGGCAGAATTAGCCAAATGGAAAAGGAGGTCCAAAAGACCACCGAAGAAAATACTACCTTAAAAATTAGATTGGGGCAAGTGAAAGCCAGTGACTTTATGAGAAATCAAGATATTATAAAACAGAACCAAAGGAATGGAAAATGGAAGACAATGTGAAATATATCATTGGAAAAACCACTCACCTGGAAAGTAGATCCAGGAGAGATAATTTAAAAATTATTGGACTACCTGAAAGCCATGATCAAAAAAGAGCCTAGTCATTATCTTTCAAAAATTATCAAGGAAAATTGCCCTGATATTCTAGAGCCACAGGGCAAAATAGAAATTAAAAGAAACCATGAATTGCCTTTTGAAAAAGATCCCAAAAAGAAAACTCCTGGGAACATTGTCACCAAATTGCAGAGTTCCTAGATCAAGGAGAAAATGCTGTGAGCAGGCAGAAAGAAACAATTTGAGTATTGTGGAAACACAATTAGGATAACACAAGATCTAGTAGCTTCTACATTAAAGGATTGAAGGGCTTGGATTATGATATTCTGGAGGTCAAAGGAGTTAGGATTAAAACCAAGAATCACCTACGCAACAAAACTGAGTATAATGCTCCAAGGCAAGATATGGATTTTCAATAAAATAGAGGACTTTCAAGCTTTCTCAGTGAAAGACAATAGTTGAATAGAAAATTTGACTTTCAAACACAAGAATCAAGAGAAGCATGAAAAGGTAAACAAGAAAGAGAAATCATAAGGGACTTACTAAAGTGGAACTGTTTTGTTTACATTCCTACATGGAAAGATGATGCGTATAATTCATGAAACCTTTCTCAGTATTAGGGTAGTTGAAGGGAATATACATACATATAGACGGACGGCGCAGGGTGAGTTGAATATGAAGGGATGATACCTAGAAACATAAAATCAAATTAAGGGATGAGAGAGGAATATATTGAGAGAGGAAGAAAGGGAGAGATAAAATGGGGTCAATTATCTCACATAAAAGTGGCAAGAAAAAGCAGTTCTCTTGGAAGGGAAGAGGGGGCAGGTGAAAGGGAATGAGTGAATCTTGGTCTCATCAGATTTGACTTGAGGAGGGAATAGCATACACACTCAATTGGGTATTTTACCCCACAGTGTTTCAACAATCCGGCTAGCAGCAGCTGTGGGGGTGCAAAACCAACACAAGCCCAACAACAAGAATGCTGCCAGCATAGATTCTTTTGATCTGCTTTGCCAATGAAAGCAATGTTAAGGGGTTAACAAGCTTACTTTGATCCAGCATACAAATATCACTCACTTAGTTCAGGGGGAAAAGCCAGCACCCTGAACTTCAGAGCAAATACAAACAAATTACAAACAGACCAAATACAATTCATAGTTACCAAGAAAATCAAGTCTGGACATCTGAGCAAGCTGGAGGGCTCTTAACTACAGCTGCCCGGAGTCTCCACATCGCCTCGCCAAAAAGAGTGAGAGCTCTAAGCAAATGGCTCTGTCTTCCCTTTTATTATACTGTTTCAGACATCATCAAACTTCATCTGAGCGACTAGAACTTAGGCTCCTATGACTGGCTCTGGAGTTAGCACCTCCCCTGAGGACCCTGGGAGCTTCACACCCATATAGGCTTAGCACCTAGTAATTAGGGGTTTGGGGCAAATTTAGGAGCAAAGATCTAATTGGGCCTCCCTTAGTTAGCCACACCTTGGGTGCCACCTTAGTTACCAATCCACACCCACATAGGTTTAGTACCTAATAGGGGTTTGGGCCTGGGGGTTAACACCTAGTAAGACTCAATGAAATACAATGAATTAATCAAAGGAAACAAAAGCCAAACTCTTCAAGGATCCCCAATACACTCAGGAAAGTAGGGGGAAGGGGATAAAAAAGGGGGACAATAGAAGGGTAGGCAGATAGGGGGAGGAGGTAATCAAAAGCAAACACTTTTGAAAAGGGACAGGGTCAAGGGAGAAAATTGAATAAAGGGGGACAGGATAGGATGGAGCGAAATATAGTTAGTCTTTCACAACATGAGTATTGTGGAAGTGTTTTGCATAATGATATATGTGTGGCCTATGTTGAATTGCTTGCCTTCCTAGGGCAGGTGGGTAGGGAGGGAAGAAGGGAGAGAATTTGGAACTCAAATTTTTAAAAGCAGATGTTCAAAAAAAAGGTGTTTTTGCATGCAAGTGGAAAATAAGATATACAGGCAATGGGGCATAGAAATCTATCTTGCCCTGCAAGAAAGTAAGGGGAAAGGGGATGGGGGGAAGTGGGATGACAGTAGGGAGGGCTGACTGGGGAATGGGGCAATCAGAATATATGCCATGTTGGAGTGATTAAATAATAAAATATGGAATTCCATTAAAAAGAAAAAAAGAAAAGATTCTTCAAAACAAGGGCATATTATCTGATGGATTATTAGTGAGACAATTTCATTTTCCTAATGCAGAAACAGCTAATGAATGATATCTACTACATATTTTTTATAATTTACTATTTAAATTAGTTATGATGCAGAAGCAAAAATTAATAAGTACTTCAATCTTTAATTCAAATAACACATGTACACACATAACTTCTCTTAGGTCTTAGACAAGATGATGTCAGAAAGATTTTCCCGTGAAGTATTTTCCCATAAAAGTGTCAAATCACACATAAGAAACCAACTTTTAAAGAAAACTGTATATATGCCTTTTGTTTGGTGTCCTAAATATAATGTGCAATTTCATTATTGTGAATTTGTAAAGAGCAAAATTTTATTTCTTTTCATAAATGTGGATCCATGACAGAAAAACTTCCAATGCATTTATATACTAATATGCTATGCTAATATATAGTATATATACACTATATACTAATATAAATGTGGGATGTACTGGTCAATGTTAACAAGCTCTCTCTCCATCCCCATAAAATATATGCAGGATGCATGTTTAAGTTGAATCTGCATATTTTCCACCACTTTCTTAATTCTGGGCAACCAACAAAACAATAAATCAAGCCCTGATCTTGTTCCCAATGCCAAGGTGACAATAAAAACTTAACAGTAGGGTCTTGAGAGGTCCTCAAAGTTTCTTTTATATTCTAATGCCATAGATTTTGCTTCTATATATGTTTGCAAAAACAATTTTGAAAAGGGTGGTGTGTGGTGGAAAGGGCACTGGATTTAGAGGCAGAACGATCATGATTTAAATCCCACTTCTATCATGAGTTTTATGTGATCATAGGTCATCAGTTAACTTATCTGCCCTTTACTGATAAGGAAACTGAGGATAGGAGAGAGTAAGGGACTTGCCCATGATCCCATAAGTGTAAATCTATAATCCTCATTTGGAAAATAAGATCAATGATACCTGTAGTACAAATTTACAAACAAATGATACCTTGTAGTACAAACTCATTTAAATGTCAGCTGGTATTATGATGTTCCCCACCAGGAATAGACCCCAAACAGGCAAATATAACACGGAAGAAGACATCCTCAATGTCTCTATTTCTGACCGAGTAGAGATTTAGAACCAACTTTTTAATAATTGATTTTTATGAAGGTTTACTCTTAGAAATGGGCAGCTAGGTAGCACAGCAGATAGAGCACCAGGCCTGGAATCAGGAAAAATCTGAGTTCAAATCCAGCCTCAGACATTTACTAGCTTGGTGAGCCTGGGGAAATCACTTAACTGCCTCAGTTTTCTCATATGTAAAATGAGAAAGAAAAGGCAAACCACTCCAGTATTTTTGCAAGAACACCACAAATGGGGTCATGAAGAGTCAGACATGACTGAAATGACTGAAGAAAAACTCTTAAAACAAAAACAAAAAACAAGCACCTTGAAAGCCAAGTTGAAAGAATACTATAAAAAACAATTTTAAATTTTAAATTCTTGGTCCAAAGCACCTTTGAGTTTGGCCAGCTTCTTTTGCTGTCAGCCAACAGTAACACATGGAATGTGAGGCACTCACTGCTACAGGCTCTCTGAGGGAGCAATGAGAGTCAGCTTTTCTTTAGGATACAGCACTCCCAGTGAGAAAATTCCCTCCAGTAACTGCTTTGCAACTTAGGAAGTGGCCCAGGACACTGAGTGGTTGTGACTTGTCTGGCACCCCATAAAAGAAGTGCTGCACAGTGCCTAGAACAGAGTAGGCGTCTAATAAGGGTCTTTTGGCTGACTGATTGAGAAAGTATTTCTAGAACACTGTCAAATAGTAGTGGAGGAATGGGGAATCTTTGCTTGATTTATTAGGAAGGTTTCTAGTGTTTTGCTTAGACACATTTTTTTCCAAATATGTTCTTTTAGTCTCTTTGCTAATGTTGTGTTAAAGAATTGGCTTTGGGGCAGCTAGGTGGTACAGTGAGTAGAGTACCAGCCCTGGAGTCAGGAGGAGCTGAATTCAAATACGGCTTCAGACACTTGACACTGTGACCTTGGGCAAGTCACTTAACCCCAATTGCCCTGCCTTCTCCACCTCCAAAAAAAAAAAAAAGAATTGACTTCAATATTCATTATTGGGCTATTTCTCTCTTTTTCTGCTTTATCTTTTCCTGTTTAGGGCATAAGGACTAAATTTGTTTCTATAAAATAATTTTGGTAACGATCTTTCTTAATTATTGAGAATAACTTATAGCTACTAATTGCTCTTCAAATATTTTATATGTCACTTGTGTGGCTATCCGGACCAGAGTTTTGCATTATTTTCCTATTGGTAGTTCATTTATGGATTGATCTATTCCCTTTTCTGAGATCAGGTTTTTAAAATTTATTTTTCTTTGGTTAAATTTGAGGGTTTTTTTTGTAGGTAATTGTCCATTTCCTTCAAATTTTCATTTTTCTGAAATACAGTTATAGATATGTTTCTCATAATTCTTTTTATTTCCTCTCCATAATGCATTTACTTTGTTCGTTTTTAATTTCAGAAATTGACTATATTTTTAAAGAAATATAGTTCAAAAGAAATTGTAAATGTTTTTGTTTACAAAAGGCTGTTTTCAGAGGAGACTCTAAATCTTATGTGCAATGATAATCTGGTCCATTGAAAGTATCTTTACGTATAGCACTGGACACACATCCAAACTATCATCAAATCTTGTTTGTAATTTTATACTATTTTTATATTATGTATAAGTAAGTATGTATATACATTCATATGTGCATGTGTATGGATATCTGCTCCATTCACGCTATGATTCAGCTACATTGACCCACTTACTGTTCCTTGCACATAACACTCCCTTCTGATCTCCCTGTCTTTAAATTGGCTGTCCTCGGTATCTAGAATACTTTCCCTCTTCCACTTCGTTTCCCTAGCTTTCTTCAAGACTCAGCCTAAATCCCGCCTTTTTCAATAGGCCTTTCTCAGAACCCACAGCTGTTCATGCCTGCCCTTCTGAGATTAACTTTCATCTACTCTGTATCCATCTTGAATGTTTCTTATTTTCATGAATGTCTCCCTCATTAAAATGTGAGCCCCTGGAGGTCAGAGACCGATTTTGTCCTTTTTTGTATCCTCAGATTGGCAAAAAAAATGCTCATTGACTGATGTATGAGGTGGTTACTTACTATGCTGAAAGGTATATATTTATAAAAGCTGTGGGAAGAGGAAATAAATTAAAACTAAATATAATTGGGTGAAAGTATCACCAAATTGTACCTTCTTTCTATTTCCCTATGGAACCAGGCCAGCTTTCACGCACTAGTTCCTCACAGATGCACCAAACTAATGCTGATCGTCAGCAAACCATGGGCTCTGCTGGTTCCCAGATGCTTCTCATGGTATAGGAGCGAACCTGTATCCGCTGTGCCATCTGCCATCTCTCACTCTTGTCAAATTATATTTTATAGTGTCATTTGATGAAGTTATGCAGCATTACACAGCAAGCTGTGATAGAAAGCAACATGGGAAAGGAGTGGGTGGCCCAGGTAATTCACCACTCGCTCACCCAGTTTCCTCAGCTCTTCATTCTTCTGTCATTAGGAGATTATCCATGAAAGTGAGAAATGGCTAGACTTAGTAGGCCCTCAGTAGTTATGAGTAAGTCATTGTCTCTGAAGGATCTGCAATGTGAGCATCATAGGTTTTTTTCCCATGTTTAATGAACTGGGACACTTTGGTTTTCATATCTAATTTTTTAGCTTTGGGATCCATCTTACAAATTAGAACATAATATACAGAGATATTATGTTCCAATTTGTGTATATATGTATTTGTGTTTATATATTTATATATGTTTATATGTAATATGTATAGAAACTATACATTCAGATACATATATAAACATAGATTAGCTATAGTCATAGATTAGATATAGCTATAGCTATACATATATAGCAGCTCAGTGGTGCAATGAACAGAGCACCACACCTGGACTCAGGAACCTCAGACACTTACCAGCTGTGTGATCCTGGGCAAATCACTTAACCTTGTTTGCCTCAGTTCCCTCATCTGTAAAATTAGCTGGAGAAGGAAATGACAAATCATTCCAATATCTTTACCAGGAAAACTTCAAATGAGGTCAGAAAGAGTCAGACATGACTGAAATGATTGCACTGAACTCTCTCTCTCTCTCCCATATATATGTGTGTGTGTGTATATATATATATATATATGTATGTATATGTATATATATATATGTCCTTCAATTATTTCACACTTAAAGAGATTAAAATCTTAAGGCACAATTTAAAATAAGACTTTGAAAATTACCTTCCTGTAATCTTGTTAGAAATTCACAGGAGTTTGTGTTTTAGAATAAGGAATCCAATTAAACAAGAATTTATTAAGCACCTACTATGTGGAAGACACTACGTTTTAAGGATATAAAGTTTAAAAGAAAACAGTCCCTGTAATCAAGGAGCTTATAGTTCTTATGAAATATTACCTGAACACATATTAGTAAATGCAAATCAGTGTGTTTGGGGAGTAAGGGTATTTGAGGGGAAAGGTCTTCTATAGGTGGTGGCATCTGAGGGAAGCCTAGAGGGATTTTACTGGGCAAAGGTGAAGAGGGAAAGAATTCCAGGCATAAGAGACAGTTTGTGCAGTCATGGAAGGCAGCGTTGTATTGTCACAATCTATAGGTTTATTGAATGAAGTGGTCATTGTGTATGTCCTCTCCTTTCTCGTTTATATGCAGCCTGCCAAAAATGAAGACCTAAATTTTGGGGACCTGGAGATTTTAAGAGTCCACCTATTTTAGGCTATTTTATATTAATCAAAATTAACAACCTTGGATCTCATTGAATTCTTAAATTTCTTCTTAAAGTAGTAATTTAATAGAACTTATTCTTAAAGTAGTAATGGCTTTAGTCTTTGTTATAACTTCTAGGGCAATTAGACTACAACAAGGCCACAACAAAACTCACTCCTTTGTTTGCCAATGTTGGGAAGAAAGATGAGTTTTTATAAGGTGATTCCTGTGGGACCTTTCTCCCGAATCTGGGCCATGGCAAGGTTACGCTTTGGGAAACTTAACCTGGGTACAATAACATCAACCAATCCTACTTTAATAATATGCCTCAATGGATCTGAGGATTGCAACCTCTCCATGTCCTCTGTGTGCATCTCATGCCCGTGTCTTCCCTAGGATCCTCTATATGTGGTCTACAAATGTATCTAGAGCCTTCTTTTAATTTATCCCATTCTGTTTTATCCTTATAACAACTCTGGGAAGTAGACACTATTATTATTATCATCTTACAGATGTGGAAACTGAGGCTGACAGAGGTTATTCTACTCAATAGCATCATACAGCTGGCTAACAAGGTGGCTGAGGCCAGATTGGACCTCAAGTCTTCCTGAGTCTAACTCTAGAACTCTAGCCACTGTGCTCCCTAGGACCTCTAAAAAACACATTACATGAGTTTCTAGCTGACCCATCTCTTTGCCTGGATAAACATTTCTTGGATAACATCTTTTATACTGCTTCCTGTACATAAAATGTCACTTGCAATGTGTTGTAGCTTTCTTAAAGGCATGTCTCTTGATTGACCTTGGGATTACTCACAACTGTGATGCTTCAGAGACTAGCATTCCATAATTCACAGCCACCTAGTATCACTAAAATAATATTTAAAAGACAGGTCTTTGTTTCAAAGAAAAGCTTGTAGTCCTGAAAAGTCCAGTATAATTTCTCAAATACAATCCAGTCTGCTCTATTTCCTCTTTTCAATTCTTCTTTCATCTGTAAGGCCTGTCCAAAATAAATGTTCTGATGAACCAGCTCAAACAGCCTTTTTCATCCACTTATTTTTTCCTGTATTGATTGTTGTCCTAAGCTTTTGCATGGTTGTGAATCTCATTTTAGAAGGCTCTTAGTATAATCAGTACAATGTCATCCATGTACAGAAGCTCACACGTCTATCTGACAAGTATTTTCGCTTTATATCTTACTTAATATGAACAACCAGAGGATCATCAAGCATATTTAATTACCTGTATATTAACAGAAGCATAGAGGGCACCTTGTTGGAGAAGAGACTTTAAGGCTGAATTTTGCTCCATTGAATCAAAATTACATTGTAATCAACTGTAACTATATTGGAATCTTGTATTATTGGTACATTTCAGTAAATTACATAACTAGAAATGTTATCCATCATAGAACTGCCTGTTCCCTTCTCATATTTTCATCAAGGATACCATGGACATAGGTGTAGATCATTCTTAACAATTTCATGGAGGAAATTCCTCCCCTTGCTATTTTTGACAATGTTGCTCATATTCCCGGAAAAATAGCTGCTTGAACAAGGTTCTAATGGGTTGCTAGCTATGTCTCAAAATGCTTCAGAATATCATTTAAATCAATGACTAACTAGAATTTTAGTACTTATTATGTACCTCTACGCTAGGTGTTAGGGATTCAAAGACAAAAAAAATTAATTTAAAAAATTAAGTGATAATTTATGCACAAGAAGAGGTATAAAATGACTATCTGGGAATGAATTAGGGTCTGCTAGTTTGCTCTGAAAAAAAGACATAAATGCCTCCTAAGAGGCAAATATGTTCTATGATCCTCAAAAAACCAACCCAACTCTTCATGTTACCATTTCCTCAAGCTACCGTTCAACATCCTTTCACAAATGCCTAGAAAAAGCTGCCTTCACTCATTGCTTCCACTTTCTGTCTTTTCACTCACTTTCCCATCCCTTGTAATCTCACTTCCAGCTTCATCATTCACCTGACAGTATTCTCTCCATGGTTACCAAGGATTCCTTAATTGTCAAATCTGCAGGCCTCTTTTCAGTCCTCATCATTCTTGACATCTCTATAGCAGTTGACAGAGTTGATCACTCCATCTTCTAGGATCCTCTCTCCTTCCTGGGTATTCATGACCCAGTCCTTCCCTGGCTCTCTTGTCTGATTGATTTTCCTCAGTCTCCTTTTCTGGATTGTGATGCTTGTCCTGCCCTTAAGTGTGGTTTTATCCTATAGCTCTATCATGAGCCCTCATCTCTACACATTTTCTATCAGTAATTTTATCAGCTCCCATAGGTTCAACTATCATCTATAAACAGATAAGTCCCAGTTCTATGTATTCAACTGTAACCTTTCTCCTGAGCTCTAGTCCTACAACACTAACTGTCCATTGGGCAATTTTAACTGGATGTGCTGTATGCATCTCAAACTCAATATGTCCAAAACATAAACCATTCTCTATCCCTCCCCACCAAAAACCCCCATCTTTCCTTACTTCTCTATTTCAATCAAAGGCACTACCATCTTGTCACTAGGTAGCTCTATTTCTCCAATCCACACTGCACATAGCTGTCAAAATGATATTCTTTTTTTAATTAAATTTTATTTTACCAGAACACAAATACAAAATAGAGAAAAGAAACAAAGACATATCATCAAGTTAAATATTGAAACTTAAATATGAAGTAAGAAAGAAAAAAAAGCCTGTCATGTGCATACCAGAACATAGGAGAGGATTCAAAATATGTAACAATAAATTTTCATTTCAAGAAAGCCTGTATGATAAATAACACACCTTGTGTTGAGAATTGTCTATCTTTTCTTTGCTTCCTTGTGTTTTCTTTTGTTCTCTGCTGTGTACTTTTTAACTTTGCTCTTTTTTCACCTCCCCCCTTCCCCTCAGAAGGCTACAATATAATTTAGATATTTCTTGATATATACATACACATACAGATATATACATACACTTATACATATATACATGCATATACAGACATA
Source organism: Trichosurus vulpecula (assembly GCF_011100635.1). Classification (NCBI taxonomy): domain Eukaryota; kingdom Metazoa; phylum Chordata; class Mammalia; order Diprotodontia; family Phalangeridae; genus Trichosurus; species Trichosurus vulpecula. The sequence continues at coordinate 295,051,090 of NC_050576.1, read as the reverse complement.
TACTTTCCCAAACATAATCTACTCCTGATCTTTGTTTTTATGTTTGTAGATATCTTTTGTTTCCTATCCTTCCTGACTCCTTATTTTACTTCTACCCACTACATCACCTTCCTATTACTTGCCTACCCCCCTCCTCCACCAACCACCCTGCCCTCCTATTACTTGCCTTCCCCCATCTAAGGATCCCTCCCTTATCCCCCCATTTCCATTAATCTAAACTCCCTTTACCTATTCCCTCATTCTCCCCTCTGAAAATTCCTCCCTTGTCCTAATCCCTCCCTTGTCCTCTCCCCCTTCACTAAACCCCTTCCATTTTATTTCTTCTAAGTTTAGAAGACTTTTATACTCTTCTAAATATATATGTATTATTCCCTCTTAAACCCATTCCCGATAAAAGTAGGTTACCAGAACTACCAACCGTCCTCCCCCATCTAAATCCTCTGTATCCTTTCTTCTTCTTGCACCTCTTTTGAACAAAATAGTTACTGTTTTTTAGCTGTTTCTAAATGGTTTTACTTTTTAAATTCATATCACAGTCAGGTTTATCCCCCTCTTTCTTATAAGCTCGACAATTATTAATAAGAATGTTAGACATACGTTTTACATTTTATGTTATATAAAAGGTAAGCAGTCTGTTCTTGTAGTCAGTCTTTGGTATGTACCTTATGTGTCATTTAGTTCTTGTATGTCCAATCTTCTATAAAGTTGAGGTTTTTTTTTAACAAACTCTTGAAAGTCTGGGGGTTTGTCAAATGTCCATTTTTTTCATTCAAGGTAATACTGAAAATTGAAGGGTATGATATTTTTGGCTGGAGCCCCAGGTCTTTTGGTCTTTGATATATTGTGTTCCAAGACCTGTGGTCCTTTAATGTCTCTGCTGCTAGGTCTTGTGTAATACTAATTGTAGCACCATCATATTTAAATTGTTTTAATCTTGATGCTTTTAATATTTTATCCTTGATCTGGGGATTTTGGAATTTGACTATGATATTCCTATGAGTTTTTCCTCATAGGATCTCTTTTAAGTGGTGTTCGATGAAATTTTTTCTATTTCTACTTCCCTGCCTTGTTCTAAAGCTTCAGGACAATTTTCTTTAATTATTTCTTGTATTATTGTATCAAGATTCTTTTTTGATCATAACTTTCGGTTACTCCGATTATTTTTATATTTTCTCTTCTTGATCTATTCTCCGAATCTATTGTTTTTCTTATAAGATATTCCACTTTCTCTTCTATTTTTTTCATTATTCATGTTTTGTTTAATTATTTCTTGATCTCTTATAATTTCAGTGACTTCACTTTGCCCAATTCTAATTTTCAAGGTATCATTTTCTTCCTTAAGATTCTGGATCTCCTTTTCTAATTGGTTGACTTTCCTTTCATAACCTTCTTGTTTTTCTTGGATTATTTTTTTTTAGTTTTTCCTCCATCTCCGTCATTTGATTTTTAAAGTCTTTTTAAAGATCTTCTATAAATTATTTTTGGGCGAGTGACCATTTAACATTGCTCTTTGAAGATTTCTTTACTTCAATGTCCTCCTCTGAGGATGAACCCCAGTCATCTCTATTCCTGTAATAGGTTTCTATGGTTGGATTCTTTCTCCATTGCCTATGCCTTTTTTTATGGTAATAGCTTGATTTTTATATTGACCTCTAGCCCTGGGTTATGGGAAATGGTGCCTCTTGCCCTGGATCTTCAGTTCCCTCTAGCCTGGAACCAAAGCCAAACCTCCAAACCTCCAAGCCAGGGGCTTTCCACCCCACTGCTTCTGCACTCACCGGGCATGTGTTGGTTCCTTCTCACCCCCACTGCTCTTCACAGCACCGCTGGGTCTGGCGTTCCTCATCAGGAGAGGTTCCTGTGATCTTCCAGGGCTCAAATGCATGACTCCCCTCACTATCCTAGTGTAAAAAGTTCCAGTGATCGGGGCTGAGGCAGCCTCTCAAACCAACTAACCCCAGGGCTTGCCGTTTGTCATTAAAACTGAACCTAGCCTAGAGGTGCTTACTCTTCCCGGGGACCAAACTAGTCCTGGGGTTCTCCTTCAGATCTTCTCAGACTGTCCCTGGAATATCCTGGTTGTGACCCTATTCTTCTTTGTCTCCACCCCACTTTGTTTGCCCTAAGGTGTGTGTGAGGTAAATAAAATGTGAAGACTTCACAGGGAAGATATGTATAAATATATCTATATCTATATCTATATCCATATCTATATCTATATCTATATACATATACATACATACACACGCATATATATACACATATATGTGTGTATGCATATATATATATGTGTGTGTGTGTGTGTGTGTGTGTGTGTGTATATATATATATATATCCTAAGAAATGTTTAAAAATCAAGAAATAGAGAAGTGGAAAAATTCTGAGGCCATGAGAGTCTGATGGCTCAGCCTCTGGGAGAGTTTACTCTGAAACTTTTCTTTCTTCTGGTTCTGATTTAAAGACTTGCTCAGTAAGAATAGGGTCACTGTGACCTGTTTTCCTTTACTGTAAAAGTACTGTAGAAGAATGGAGAGGGTCTCCCTCTCCCCTTATCCTATTCTCCTTCTTTAGATTTATAGATGTCACCTCAGTTGTAATCATTAACTAAGGGAATGGGAATTGGAGTTTCTGTGCCTCGATTTCCGGGTTCTTTGTCTAGCTTTCATGCTCAGATTGTAAGCCCACCTACCAGCCAATGGTGAGAAGGGTCAGAGGTGGGTGGGAATTCTCTTGTGTTAGGTATAATTATGGGTGCTTTGCCTTTTGTAAGGCACCTCCCTTGCTGGATTTGTTCTGGGGGGGGGGGAGGAGGGGATGCCCAATTCTGGAGAATTGAATAAAATTTATTTCTGTTCCCATCCTGAGATGGCTCCCTATTAACTTTTAATTGGTGAGGGTCTTTCCCACACAGTTGCTATTTTAACTCTTTTGTCGGGGAAAATCTTAAGAGCTTGGAATTTTCTGACCTACTCCACCGTCTTCCCTGAATCCTCTCCCAAATTGATATTTTTAAAGCAAAAGTCTGACCACATCTCTTTGCTGATCAAAAAATTTCAGAGGCTCCCATCTGATTTCAGGAAAAAATTAAAACTCTTTCATCTGTCATTTAAAGACATTCACTATCTGTCTCCAGCCTACTTTTTCAACTTGTTGTCCACTGGGAAAGCATCTCACATTTAGTGTACCAAATGGTTAAATTAATGTATAGAAGGTTTAAAAGCTATGTAATTCTTATTACCATCTTTTCCATTATTCTGCCACAGTCACTGCAAAAGTGGAAAGGAATTAGCCAGATCAGACATCATTTTATATTTATTTGTATTTCTTAGGTTGCTGTGGTCAAAAAATTAATAAGTTCATGGTAGCCTGCTGGTAATGATCTTCCATGGAGAGTCGGGTCCTTGGGCAGCAGACACAGTCTATCTGTGCTATCTGAACTAGCTGTACTTGAAGCCTTGCCAACATGGTTGGCAACCTGCCTGAGCTTATGTTCTGCTGGTGGAAGCCTAAAGGGCCCAAGGTAATTTCCTCAAAACACCAAGCCATAGGACAACATTATAAAGCACTGGAACCTTTACTTAAATGTTAAGTCTTGTAAGTGGAGAGGGGGAAAGAAATAATTGCATATAGGGATTGGACTTGTTACTTCGTTGACATAGGGAATTCTGAGATGAAGAAATTCCCTCTACTAATGCAGGTCAGCACCTTCTTATATGCCACTTATACTTTTAGAGAGCTGCCTAGAGCTCTGAAAGATTAAGTGAGTTATGCAGGGTCACTCAGCCAGTATGTGTCAGAGATTGGACTTGAACCCATGTCTTCCAGACTCCAAGGCCAGCTTTCTATCCACTATACTATGCTGTCTCTCAAGCTGCTTGTATGTATATGAATATAGTCATTTAACAATCATTAATATCGAGTCTAATATTAAGTTATATTGGCATCTTTGGGAAGGAAGAGCAAATATCATTCAATGCATTATATATTGATATGCTTAGTACAAGAAGAGAGAGGAAATGTTACTCAGTTCCTTTATATTCTCCTCCTCATGCAAAGAGCTTCAAAAAACATGAATTTGTCTCTTTTGATGCAATCCTGAGATCTGAAAAGTCTGAATCTCTACTACTGTGCTGCGGCAAAATGCAAGTGGGGGAGGGAGGTGTCTGAAACCTGATAGTAACACCTAGTTTGTCAAGGTCCATTTTAGGAACTTTCTTTAAGGGAATAACCAATATTGGCACAAAGAGGAAGCTGAATGGCAATTCATTTTATCTATACTACAATGTAAAGAATTAAAGACCTGTCTGTGACCATAGGATATATAGAGAGAGTGACGGGAGGCAGTGAGGGATGTCATCCTTTCTTCCATCTGATCTACAAAGTAGAAATAGAATATCCAGAAGCCAAAGGCAGCCCTTGTAATCTTGATACTAGGAATACTTCCAAAGTTTAAAACCATCATCATTTTAAAAGCACACTTTTATGTAAGAAAAAAATCCATTTACCAAAAACTTGGACAAAATTTAAACCTTAAATTTTCAATAATATATAACTGAAATCCACAAAGTGCCATGCTGATTTTATACAAAATTTCCCCACATTTCACCTCTGTTTAGTAATATGAACACCAGTGTAATTTAGATGTCCATTCCCAAATTTATGATAATATTCTATTTCTTAAAAATAGGTTATCTAAAATGTTCATACCTTTTGACCCAGAGATTCCATTACTGGGCTACCCTCAAGGAGGCCATTGATGAGAAAGTCCCCATATGTACCAAAGTATTTATAGCAGAACTTTTTGTAATAATGAAGAATTGAAAACAAACTAGATGCTCATCAATTGGGAGAATGACTAAGCAAACTGTGGTACACAAATGTAATGGGGTATTACTGCGCTGTAAGAAATGATAAATATGATGAATGCAGAGGAGCAATTTTTACGTGAAATGACACAGAGTGAAGTAGAGTGTACATGACTACAAGAATGTTTAAGTGGGAAAAGCAACCCACACATATATACACACACGCATGAACAAAAAAAAAGAATGGTGCAAAAATATAAAGAACAAACAAGGCTTTAAAGAAGAGATATGAGAAGACACCCCCACTCCACCTGTTTGAAGAAGTGGGGATTCCACAAGTGTTTTACAATGTACGTATTTTCAGACTTGTTCCATATATTGATCAGTTATACTCCTTTTTCCTCTTAGTTTTGTTTTCTTTCTTTTTTTCTTTAGAAAATGTTTGTTTGTGGTATGGGCTCTCTGTGAAAGGAAAAAGGATAGATAATGGGGGAAACTATGGTGATATAAAAACCTCCAAAAGACATCAATTAAAACTTGTTAAAAATAAAAAATAAGTAGTCTATTATTGACTGCCACATTAATAGTTTCTTGTTACATTTTGTTTTTTCCTATTTCAATATACTTTCATTTTAAGACATGAAGTACCCAGGTCACAGGATTAAATGATTTAGAAATGGAAAGAAATTTATTGATCATTTAGTCCAAGCTCCTCATTTAAACAGTTGAAGAAACTGAGGGTAAGTGAACTGAAGTATACCAGGTCTCTAAGATCTTAAAAGTAAGAGAGGCAGCATCTTTTGACTCCAAGTTTAGTGCTCTTTCCACTAGTTCATATTGACCTTAAGTAGTATATAAAAAAGATGTCTATTCATTTCCAAACATAATGAAAACTCAATCTCCTAAGGCCTCTAATATGATTTAGGTATATCACAAAATAAAATGATAGTAAATCTTCCAACAGCGCTTTCCTAAGCATATTGTTTCATTTAGCTTCCCACTGCATAAGGAAAAGTAAGCATATTTTACAAAGGAAAGATCTAAAGCATACTCACATTTAAGTGAGTTGCTTAAGGGAAACAGGGAAGCCAGCATGAGGATTTTGATTAATTTGCAGGGTTTGCCAACAGCTAGAGAAGGAAATGGCAAACCTCTCCAGTATCTTTGCCAAGAAAACTGCATGGACATTATGATCACTGAGGTCACAAGAAGTCAGAGCTGACTGAATGATTGAACAACAAAAACAACGCAGAAAATTCGTAAATGAATTTCCAAGTAATTTTTATGTGACTTCTCACAATTTTCATGTTTCTTTAATAAATGCCATTGAGAACGTATTTCATTTAACTATAGAGATGTATCATAGGCTTTCTCCCAAATTTCTGAGTCAGTAGGAGAAGTATATCATCCTTCAACACTTCAATTACATGGTTATAGATATGCTCTATTCCGTTCATATTTAAGATTATTACCTTTCTAGGTTTCCCAGGAAAAGTCTTCTGGTCACATATATGGCTGGAAATAATCCAGGAATTTATAGTAGGAAAAAGCTGAATTGAAGATAATTGCGATGGAATTCCATTGTGGCACTTTCCTGTGAAGTTAGCTCTTTGTTCTGACTGCCCAGCAACTGCATGCAAAAGAGGTCAGGTGGAAGCTGCACTGTTTAAGCATTCTGAACAATACATTCATTAGTAATAAAGGTCTTGAATGATTAAAGACCACTTCTTGATCTCTTCAAAGGACGATTTTCCTCATTGTTTGTATTGCAAGGGAGGTAAATAAAGCACCTTCCATAGCTGTCTTAGAGACTATAGAAATTGTGGTGACTGTTGGGTGACCATTGGGACTGGAAAAAAGGAAGGTGATCTTTCAGGAAGGTAACCCAACACAAGAATCTGGTCTAATAATTGTATTTCATTTAATATAGAATAACTACATATTAGTGTTTTCATAATAATGTGATTATATATTTGGTAAAATGCAGCAAAAATAATACAAGCCTCCAAAATGGCAATATTTGTTTGTGAAAAACATATGTTTCTATGGACCAGTTTTGTAATGTGATTTGAGCATTTGCTATTTTCCATTAGTTCAGAATAATTAAAAAGAAATTTTTTCACTAAAATGTTTTGCAATGATTACAGTGTATAAGGGTGACCAGATTTCTCCCTTGTTTGAAATAATTTTTTAACTTCAGATCTTGCTAATCAAAGGATTTGAAAGAACTTCCACATCTTCCCAGATCCCTGATAACTAGTAGTCAGCATTATTCTTCCTTATTAAAGCTGAAAAGACAAAGCACAGGCATACTATATCCTAGGTAGTGAGAGTAGAGAATACAGGGTATGTAATTACTAGATGATATGCTCTTGGGATTTTTTTCCTAATTCAAGATATCTATGTACTTAACCTTTTCCACTTGTAGATATTGATGATGAAAGATGTATTTTTAAAGTGATCACAATTATCAGCATTTTCCCTCCTAAAAAAAACAACAACCCACACCTATAGTATCAGAGATTTAGAAAGGGAAAGGACCTCAGAGGCTGTACGTTTCTGGGCTGGGCTTGACTTTGGCCAGTTCCCTTGTAGTTTAGATTTGAAAAATGGAATAAAATGAGACACTTGTAGGTCATTTAATAGATAACCAAAAAAGTTTACTTTATCATAGGAGAAGGATATTCATCAAAGATAGTCATTGAGGATACCTTGATTTGATTCAACTGAGGGAAGCTCCTTTGCCAAAGATTAGAGCTGACCTTGGAGCAACTTGGCCTAGCTTTGTACTCAGATGATGAGGAAGTAACATCAAGAGTCTGAGCCTTTAGTCTCCTGAGCCAACCAAATGTCAAGGAAGGTCTCAAAACCTTTTAAGGTAAAACTAGCCTAACGTGCATGAGGGGAGGAGATAGGATATTGCTCTTACTACAGAGGCCATATAATGTATACAATTTATGTGTGGACAGATAGATAGATAGATAGATAGATAGATAGATAGACAGACAGATAGATAGAATGTATAGAAACAGCTCAATATTGCTGTTTTTGAAACTAAAACTTGAAAAGCTTTCCCTTTTTCTCATTTCTGGGTAAATTATATTTTTTATAAACAAAAATGTAAAAAAACCAACATATGAGTGTATGTATGTATTATGTATTTTTTCCTCATAAAAGCTATGTCAGTTTGAGTGATTGTGGGTCAGAGTAAAGAGTATATTCAGAATTTTATGTTCTAGAATATTTGAACAAACAGGCATTGAAGATTTGTGAAAAAATGAATTTTACACATCTTTGTGAATACTGTGAAACTGGGATTTTGGGGGGTGTATGTAAGGTGGATTTATTATTCTTTTTTTAAGATACTAGTTTCCAGGGTCCATGGCCATAACACTCTATCAGTTCCCAGGATCATGGTCTGTAAACATCTCCACCATGCTTGTGCATTATGTTATAATCTTTTTTGGTGAAATATGATTTATTTTTTGTTTATAATCTTAAGATAATGAAAACATTTGAGTTCAGTTGGTAAACACCCATTGCATGTGCACTATGCTAAATCATCATGATATTGCTATAATTAATGAAAACTTGTGAGGCTATTACTGGCAAATTGCCTTGTCTGTTACCCTTCAAATCAAGCAAGTACTGGTGAGTAAGTGGGGAACCCTCGGGGGAATTTGACAGTGTAATGCTGTACTTGCCTCAACTGGCTCGCATTGAGGCTTAGGGGGAACGCACAAGCTTGAATGTTGTGCGTGCCTTGATCGACCCCCATCAAGACTTGGGGAGATTTGTGAATGTGGAGTTATATTCTTACTCTGTATATTCTCACTAGTGAGAAGAGTAATTGGGGGATATTGTAGGAGTTGGTGCTCCCACTATCAGCAACCCCCTTGAGAGGACTAGAATAAAATAAGCTTATTTAAGCCCTTTTTATGGCTCTGTTTCTGTCTTCCTATCTGCCCAGATCAAGAGTGAACCTGCTAAAGAGGCTCTCCTGTGTCCTTACAGGAGGTCTCCGAACAAGTAACTTAACCTCTCTAGGCCTCTGTTTCCTTATCTTTAAAATAAGAGAGCTAGCCTACATGTCCTTTAAAGTCTTTTCTAGCTTCAAATCTGTTATTCCACTGCTAGTGAATTCAGTCTCTTAAGAAAAATTAGTTTTAAAAAAGTGGAGGGAGTTATGGGTTCTGCCAATATAACATCCTGAAGTTGTGAAATGAAAGTATTGAATACAGAAGAGTAAGTTAGTCTGTTGGAAAACAATTTAAGCAATCAGGCTTAAGTGAGAGTGCTATCAATGGGAATGAAAAGATATACCTAGTAGTGGTGAAGTGAGAAGTACTGACTGATATGGTATGGGGATATGCACGGAAAAAGCAAGAGTCAAAGATGACCCCAAGATTTCAAGTGTTAGAATTACCCTTTAAGGTGTCCAAGTGGAGAAATAATTGGACATCATGCAGGCGTTGCCTGCCTTCTACTCACTGAATATTAACTTCAATCATAGCAATTTGGATGTTTGTGGTGAAAAATACTCCTTAGGCGCTCGTTGGGTATGTGATTAGAACCCAGATCAGGGAAGTATTAAATGCTGGCCTTGGAAAAGGAAAGCCTAGAGAGGGTTCAAGGAAACACAGTGAAAGTGTTTGTGTTTTCATAATTTTACTGCCCAATTAGATAGCTCATTCATCTTTCACACTTAGCCTGACAAATTTATATTTTTATCATAAAAATTCTAATTTGGCATTTAACATTTTGAAATTACATAATTTTTTTTTCATTTAGAATCAATGAATGTTAGAGTGAGGCAGGAGCTCAGAGATCAAGGTCCAACCCCCTAATTTGACAGATGAGGGAACTGAAACCCAGAAAGGTAAGTAAACATGCCCCAGGTCATCCAACTAGTTAGCATCGATGTCAGAAGTAGAATCCAGTATGCCTCCTATTATCCCTAACTTCTTATTAGTTTTCCTGATTATTATATTTTATTTTTTCCATTTTTTTCAAATTACATGCAAAAACAATTTTTGACATTCATTAAAATTTTTTATCACTATCTCTCTCTTCATCTAAGTATTTGTTCATTTATTCATATTTATTGATTCATTTGTCTGCTTATCGGTTGATTGGCTCTGACTGGTAAGGAAGCTCCCTTTATCAGTGGTGACCAGCTATTTGGCACGTTGGACAGAGTGCTGGGCCTAGAGTCAGGAAAACCTGAGTTCAAATCCAACTTCAGGTACTTACTGTGTGACCTTGGGTAACTAATTTATCCTCTGTTTGCCTCAGTTTTCTCACCTGTAAAATGAGACTAATGATGGCACCTAGCTCACAAGGTTGTTGTGAGGACAGTGCTTGGCCCAGGGTAGGTGCTATATAAATGCTATTACTAACATTAGCAGCAGCAACTGAGTTTCCTGGGGGCCCTGAAAGATTGAGGAGTTTGTCTAGGGACCTGAACCAAAGTCTCAGGTTCTCTAGTCACCATTTCTTATTACCTTTCAGAATAGGGTTTACACAAAGTGAAAAATGTTTTATTCACATACTGCCTTACTCTGAGAAGCATTCTGCCTTTCTACTACTATGTCTATACCTGTGTGTAGGATGTGAATAATAGGCACATACATTCTTCATGTCATTATCAGGATATAAATATGATTAGCAGAGGGATGACCATTGTTCAAATATTTTCCATTTTCAGTTATTTGTCTAGGATAAGATTAAGATCACAGAAAGTTGGGCTGAATATTACCCAGAGGTAGTGTTGCATAGGGGATGGAGAGTTAAGAAGATCTGGATTCAAGTCCAAACTCTGGCCACACACTTGCTGTGTGACCTTAGACAAGTCACCTAACCTCTAAGTGTCCCCAAGAAGCTCTCGAAAACTATAAGTAGCAACGCAGCTGCCAATATACCTTAGTAAAGGGAGTTTCCTCACCATGCCAATGAAATCACAGGTATGATGCCCAACTCCCACCCCTACCCCCAACCAACTCCTCGTCAAACTCATCTAGTTCAGTTCTCTAACTTCATAGGTGAGAAGACTGATGTCCTGAGAAGTGTGACTTGCTTCAAACGACCCAGATAATTCCAGGACTCAAACCCATGTCTTCTGACTCCATATTTATTTATACCATACTAAGAATTCAGACTTCTTAATTGTTTCCCTGAGACAACGTGGACTAATTAAAATAAGAAAGAGTGGACACTGGGGGGAAAGGGTTGGGGGGAGAGTTAATTTCATATCTTTAGACAAGGTACTTTAGAGTGGCAGCATTTTAAGTAATGATTTTTATTTATGGACTTTAAAACAAAAATTTCCCTTCTAATATTGTTCAGTATCTTTCAGAGGCTGAGGACAATATCAAGGAGAGTGTAAGTGAAGGAGGCTTGTGGCCGGAAATGGGCTTGTTCATTAGTTTTTCCAGCAGAGTTTCTGTCATTCTACACCGTTATGAGAAATGCATTGTCAGCAATAATGCTGGGAAATAGACATAATTATTTGTTTGCAAAAATATTAAGACGGATGTTTGGTTTAAAAAGTAACTAAACTGTTGTGTTTTAGAAATGCTACATTTCACTACATCTATGAAGTAACATAAATCTCTGAGATTGTCTCCTTTAATTAAGACTTTCAGAAGGATGCGTATACCCTAACAGCCATTTACAAAATATTCAAAAGGGACAGACATTAGAAGATTTAAAATGATCTGTGAGTGGGCATGTGGAAGTTCTTAATTGACACTTTAAAAAGAATTATTAATTTTCCTTCAAATTTTATGTGGATCTTGATTTGCCTTCTGCAGTTCTCAGTTAATGAAAATCTAGGCAACAGTCTCAACTATATTACACACTTTATTATATTTTTGTTTCAAAATATACATGTAAATAATTTGAAAATAAATATTACATTACTACTTACAAATGAAATAACAAAAGTGTAGGCCAGTACAGATGGGAAACAGGTTCCTTTTGACAATTCATTAATGTTGCCACTCACATAGTTACCTGTTGTAATATTTTAAAACTCATCTAAATCTCTCATCCCTGTATTTTTCCCCAAGTGTAGACATATGTAACCCCCTGCTACATCATATCTTGTTCCAAACAATGTAATTCTTCGCCTGCATTTTTCTTTTAGTTATCCGGGGATTCATTTTCAGCTCCTGAGGGGAAAAGAATGAGGCAATTTAAGTACTTGTAAGCAGTTTAAGTACTTGTTTGGCTACCTATGCTCTGGCTCAACTTTCTGTTTTGTGGATTCCAGTCTGTTAGCTGATACTCTATCAATAACAGTCAGTGATATTTGCACAGCATTTTAAAATTTGGGAAGAATTTTACATACATTATCTCGTTTTATTTTCACAACAACTCAGTGAGGTAGGCATGGCAGATGGTATTTTTTCCATTTTGCAGATAGGAAAACTGAGGGTTAGGGAGGTTAAAGGAGTTGCCCAATGTCATAGAGCTTGTAAATGTCAAGGGTAGGATTCAAACTCAGGTGTCTTCTGTCTCTGAATCTAGCTTTTTCCAACTTTATTTACACTAGCATGATTAGCTCTTAGAATGTAAGACCTACAGTACTGCTGTAAAAACCAAGCCAAAACCTTCTAGAATGCCAACAATTTCCAGGCTATGACATGGATCCCACTCTGGATTGGTTCCCACTCGTGGTTTGTAGTTAACTCTATTCTCCATTCTGGATCTACCCTGCTACCTGTTTCAATTCACCACACCAATCACAATCCCAAAGTGATCAGTCCCATTCCTGGACCCAAAGGTTTGACACAGAGGTTAAACTGCCAGAATACACAGAGGAAGGGAAAGCTGGGAAGGGTGGGATGATGAGTTCCTTGAACAGTCAGTTATTCAAATGCCTGCCTGCATGTAGGGTGTTGTTTGGCTGTCTAGAACTGGATTAAGGAATCTAAAGTTCAGGGCTTTGCCTCAGCCTACCGATTAATTTCATCTACCCCAAGAAAAACATACATTTTTAAAAAGTGGCCTGTGATAAGGGCACTTTAATCTATTTCAAGAAAGAAATGTTAATGCATATGATAATATAATGTTGTTGTTTAGTCATTTTCCGTCATGTCTGACTCTTCATGATCCCAGTTTGGGGTTTTCTTGGCAAAGATACTAGAATGGTTTGCCATTTACTTCTCCAGCTCATTTAACAGATGAGGAAACTGAGGCAAACAGTGTGAAGCGACTTGCCCAGGGTCACATAGCTAGTAAATGTCTGAGGCCAGATTTGAACTCAGGTCTTCCAGACTCCAGACCTGTCCCTCTCTCTACTGTGCCACCTAGCTTCTCCTATAATGTTATTGCCTTCTACCTCTTTTGTATATACTCATAAGCATGCTGTCTCCTTAAATGTTAACTCGTTTAGGGCAGGAACTAATTTTTGTCTTTGTATCTGCCATTCCTAAGACATTGTCTGCTTAATAAATACTTGTTGATTGAGGCATGTTCTGATACAATGGATCTTTGGATAATTTTTGCATTAGCATTGCTATACACTACTAATTTTCTAATTAATTTGTGGCTTTTAAATCTTTTTAGTGCTTTTATTGTATGGCTCACAATTGATGTTTTTTCTAAGAGTTAATTAAAAGTCCATGACAGACAAAGTCTTCCTGGCTTATGGTTAGCACTGTGTAGGGTCTGGATGGCAACAGAAATGAAAACTCCTAAAGACCATCTGAAGTGATCACAGACTAGATGTGAAGATCTGGATGTGACCACAGAATCATCATAGATCCCTTATACACTGAACTTTCTTGAGTGGAATTTTATACTTACTGAAATTTATTACATAGAAAAGCTTCAGAATATGTAACCTGGAATCTGGGCTTCTCTGCAGGTAATAATGGGTTCCTTTTCTTATTTATTAATTTTAATTTGGCTTCTCACTGCTGTTAGCTAGACTATATTAATGTGAAGCTGGTCTCAGAGCAGCTCCCTCTTCCCTCATCCCCCACAGACCAGGTCCATAACATTTATGCACTATTTCCTTGGAGGGGAGAACAGGTAGACCTGAGGGACTTGGTGGGAAGGACTCCAGTCCCAAGGAGCAGAACTTCATTTCTGACAACTTGATTCCATTGGACCACTTTTCCAAACAGCAATTAACAGAGACCCCAGCAGGCCGTCTCTCAATATCAGCTTTAATTATGTCTTATCACCTACCTTCTAGGGGTTCTTGGCTACTATGAGCATCTGAGACTTCTAGAGAACCTGCGCTGAAAAATTCTAGGCAAAAAAATGAGATGCGATGAAAAGAATAAACTCGACATTTACAAGAAATCATTGAACACACCCTCATTCCCCACCATTTCTTCCCCTTTTTTATGTTCTATGGCCTTTTAGAAATCACAGATTTCTAGATCAGTCGCAGCCTCCTAAGCAAGTGGCTTTGGCACTGTCTCCTGCCCCTGAGCAATGGCAGGATACACGGGAGCTGCAAAAAACATCCTAAGCAGCGACCGTTGGGATTCACTCCCTTAGTGCTCCACTTGTGATTCAGGGAGTCTCGGAAATGAAGTAGCAGGAATGGAAAGAAAAGAGTCTAGATTCAGAGCTGGAGGGCCCTTAGAGACCATCCAGCCCAACCGCCTTATTCTATAAATGAGAAAACTGAGGGCCATTCAAACAATTTTTTGATGTATAATTTTTAGGGGTAAGAAACTAAGCACATAAGCATGCATTAATTATAACATACAGAAGTATTTTCATTTCATGTGAAATCAATTTTAAAACTGATTAGCTCAAATTCAGTATTCTTTTTCCTTATATGAACAAAAGTTACCTTTGTCAAAAGAGAACTTAAAAAGTAGATAATTCTCTCTCTCCTCTCTCCTCTCTCTCTCTCTCTCCCCCTCTCTCTCTCTCTCTCTCTCTCTCCTCCCCCTACATATAGCACTTAGTACAGTGCCTAGCACATAGTAGATGCTTAATAAATGTGTATATATATATATATATATATATGTATATGTGATATACATATATATGTATGTATGTTTGTTGTTCAGTTGTTTCAGTTGTATCTGACGCTTTGTGATCCCTTTGGGGGTTTTCTTGGCAAATATACTGGAGTGGTTTGCCATTTTCTAATCCAGTTCATTTTACAAATGAGTAAACTAAGGCAAAAAGGGTTAAGTGACTTGCCCAGTATCACACAGCTATCAATTTCTCTGAGACCTGCTTTGAACTCAGATCTTCCTGACACCAGGTCTGGGGCTCTATCCACTGTGCCACCTAGTTGCCCATATATATGTAAATATGGCTATGTATACACATACAGATCCCATATACATAAAGAAATTACATGGTTTGGGTATTCAGAAAATAATGTTAGTAATAAATAACTTGGATTTAAACTCACTGCTCACGTTCTTCATCATCAACTACATCCTTAACCCTCTACCATTTCGAGGACATTCCCTTCATTCTCCTGAAACTACTACGTGACATGTCACCAATGACCTCTAAATCAGTAAATCTAATGGCTTTTTTCTCAGTCTTTCTGGTCCTTGACTTCTCGGTAGAATGCTACTTTTTATTCATCACTTTAGCCTTTCTGAAAACTCCCTTCTCCCTTGAATCCTCTCTTATACCCATCTGTTCCCCCTCTGACCTCTCTGATATCACATTTTCAAGCTTCGCTCTGTTCTTAGACCCCAGAAATGTTCATAACCCTCTTTATCTTCAATTTTTCTCTCACTTGGAGAGCCCATGCATTTGCACACACTTTCAATGATCAGTGAAAGACTCTTAAAAATCTGAATTTTTCAGTCCTGAACTTCAGTCCTAAATTTCTGGTTGGCTGGCAGACATTAATACCCACATTTCCTAGCATCATTTCAAACACTATGTCTTAAAGTAACCTTTTTACCTGAGGCAGCTAGAGGCACAGCAGCTGGAGCACTGAGCCTGGAGTCCAAAGATTTTTTTCCTTCAAAGAATGGCTCATCTCTTTCACTTCTTTTCCCCCCTCCCTCAGGCCCTAGCCAGCCACCCCTGAACTATTGCAATGGGTCTCCTCCATGTTCTTCCTGCTCCAATCTCTCCCAATTCCTATCCATCTTATGTACTGTGACAAGACAAATTTTTCTAAACCACTTCAATTATGTCAGTTTCCATTTTAAATATCCATGCCTCCCAAACCCCTACTGTTACCAAGACCAGACTCCTTAACCTGGACTTTCACAATCTCAGTTTACTTTTTCAGTTTTACTTTCAGGTAATTCATTTTCTCCAACCTTCCGCTCTGGCATAAACCCGTTCATTGCTCCCCAAATAATGACTTGTACTTTCAATGGGTTTTGTACATGTCTCCCTCTATCTAAAATGCTACTTCCCTTCTCTTTTCTCCTTTCTGCTTTTGGGACTCAGCACAATCCCTTGGAAAAGGAAGTCTTCACAGGCTGCACCAGATGACATTGGTCTCTCCTTCCTCTGAACACCTACTGCTTGCATCATTCACTTAGCAACTAATATATGCTTTTGGTGCTACTGCATTTAGTAGTTATATCATAATGTCATTTAACTTTTCATATATTTAGGTCTTATTTTCTCAGCTTGATTAGGATAATTTTCTCAAGGGTAGAAACCAAATCTAGGATATACAGGGTGTCCCAAAAGTCTTAAGGCAGTTGTAGCTATTAAAGCTTTTAAAGCTTAAAGCTACAGTAAATGTAGGGTTGTCCCAAACATCTTAGTGCAGTTTTAAACTATTAAAACAATTAAAGCTTGAAATTGAGTTAAGACTTTGGGATATCCTTGTTTGTATTCGCTACAATGCCTTGCACATAGTACGCACTAAATTAATGACAATTGTTTCCTTCGACAATGCTTTTCTTCTGAAGAATGAAAAATATTTCAAATATATCTTGTCATTTCTGTTATAAGGATCAGAGAGAGATATTCTTTGATCCCATTTTATGAGCAAGGAACAGATTTGTATATTTATTCCCACAAAACTGAGTTTTAGTATTTGGGGATGAAAATGGGTAATTTTTAATTAAATCAATTACTACCAGTTTGCTCCTTTTGATCGTCTTCCTTGTTTTCATCAATTTGGATTCTGACTCTGTTTTCACGTGGTAAGAGTTCACCTACTAAAATATATAAAGTAAATAAAAATGAAAAGTTTAAAAATATATGAAAAAACCATCATATTCTTTATACTTTATAATAGTGGCTGTTTAATTTCTTGAGTTTGCCATGAATTGCCCAGAGTGGTAGGAGTCTACGATATTTGATATCCAACCCCCCTAGGAAATTACAATGAGAGGGGAAGAAGTTAGAAGTGAGTAATAAGAAAAATATGGGAAAGGAGGGCTTTAGGGAGACTAAAATTACCCAAGATTTCAGGAAGAAGAAAACTCAAAGACCATGAAGATAAATAACCAAGTCAATAGGAAAAACAGTAACCACAGAAGGAAATATGGCTTCTAGATCTATTAAATGAGTATAGGAATCTGCAGATAAATACCATAAAACAAAGGACAATGATCTAGAACATGATGAGACAGAGAACTCTCTGAAATTTGAGGAGAACAGGGAACTACAATATGCTATTTCTGATTGGTTCAAAAAAGAAATGAGAATTATGAGAGCAGATTTTATGGCCTGCACAGCAAAAATAATGGGCAGAATAGAAAAAAAAGTAATCTTTGATGGCAAATCTCACCAAAGAAACAAAGAGAAGACTAGAGATTGGGGATGCAAATATACAGAAGTGAAGGATAATCTTGAAGAAGGGAAGCAAAAAACAATAACATTAGAAAAAAAATATGCTTGCCATACAAGCAAAACATACTGATTTTGAAGACAGAATGCATAGACAACTTAAGGATCATAGATCTCCCATAAGAACATGACAAGACAAAAAAACCTTAACACTATAGCGAAGGGAATAATGGAAGAGAACAGCCCCGAACTTCTGTATATAGAAAATGGAATTCCAACTGAAAGAATTCACAAATCACCTCCAGGAAAACAGCCGAGGCAGCAAACTCCAAGACACATAGTAGTTTCCTTTAATTATTCATTCGGTTCATTACTGAGAGCTTGTACCACACTCTCATAGACTCTGAGAGCACAGCCACCATACCTTAGAGTGCTATAGAACTATTATTGTTGTTGTTATCATTATTCTTGTTATGAGACATCAGAGTAGATCCTTAGTGAACTAAGTTTTAAAAATAATAAAATATAGCTGGGCAATACATATTTTAAACATCTCTTATGATAATTTCTTTTGTGACAACATTTTTAAAAATTCCACCTAAAATTTTACCTGGAACGTATGGCTGGTAAGATAATACTTCTCCAAGTGCAATTAGTTTTTCCTGTTAAAAAAAAGACATGATTACAGCACAGATACTATAATCGACGATCACTAATTTTTTGGTCCCAACTGGAGATTTACCTAGTATAAAACTACTGGTATGGAAAGCCCTTTTGCCAATGGAGATCATCAGTGGTTGGGCAACTCATGTCATCTGGGGTCTGTAGAGCTTAAGTGACATGCACATGCTCATACAGCTACTATGCACAAGAAGAAAATCTTGAATCTTGGTCCTTCTGATCAAAAGACCTAGTTCTCTATACATTATGCTATGTTACCTCTTAATAATCACTATTATTAATGTAGTCACTTTTTAAAATAAAATATTTTGCTTACTATTTTAAATAGCTAAATACAGAGCATATAAATGGCATTGAGATAATTTGATTACAAAGTAATCAAACATTTCTTCACAAACATTCTAGAAAGGATATACTGGAATAAGTGGTGTCATTCAAAGTCATCACTCTGGGACGCTACACACCAATTCCTTGGAGGCAGGTGGCACAATTCCAGGAGTGTTGCTCAGAGAGCATTGGGATCTCCTTTGAGATGGTCTTCAGAGAGGATTCCATGAAGCTTTCTCCAAGTTCTCAGCTGGAAGAAATCCCTCTGGCCTTTTATTTATTGTAGCATGTCATCTATACATCTCTTATACATTTAGCATCTCCTATTTGTGTATGTCTTATGTCTCATATAGTACACTGAAGATCCTTGAGGGGAGAAATGATGTGTTTATGAAGCTGCCATTTCAAGAGGCATCATAGTATAAGACATTGGGGATCATAGCTCTAGAATTAGAGGAGGCCTCAGAGCCCATCTAGTCCAACTCTTCTATTTCGTAGAAGAAGCAGCTGAGGCACAAAGGGGTTAGTCCAAGATCACACAAGTATGAAAGCCTCAGAGGTGGGATTTGAACCTAGGTTATCCAATTCCAAAACCAGTATTCTTTGTATACCGTGTTCCCTCCCAAAAGGTTGTCCTTGGAGTCAAGATGACTTGGGTTAAAGGTCCAGCCCTGACACATAGAGGTTGTGTAATCTTGGTCCAGTCACCTAATCCATCAGTGTCTTTAGATGACTCTCTAAGACTCTAAGTTGCAGATAAGTTGCTAATCTACACCAGTGGAGGGAGTTTCCACACTGAGAGTACCCCATAGGCATGAAATCATAGATTCAGATAAAAAAAAACCAGAAATCTTTGCTAGGAAGAAATGAACTGGGCACTGAGTCTATTTTAAACTAGTACAATACCAAGAGAGCTAAATTCAAGCCCTTATCCCCTGTCACCTAGACTGTTAATAATTTACCTCATAATTTGAGATATCTCATAATTTGATCATATCTCATTACTATCTTATAATTTGATCTCCCCTCCTTAACCATCATCCTGCACAAAGCTAGATGATTTTCCTAAAGTAAAGGTCTAATCATGCTCAACAAACTATAGTGACTTTGTTACATTTAGGATAAAAAAAAAATCCTCTCTTCAGCTAGAGAATGCAAGGGAATTGGTTTTGAAAACCCAAGACCTTATCATACAAAAGGAGTGGATAACAAGGCATTAAACTAACAGTAAAACTGCTTCCATGCCAGGTCATCCCTTTTTAAGGTACATACAAGTCACCTGAGTGAATAAAAAAGGGAGTAAGATCATCGTTGGAAGAATTATGGGTCACACCCCTGGGGACCTAACTGATAATTAGTTAGATGAATCCAGGAGGTCAGACTTGATGAAGAAACCAGCTGTGGATGCAACAGATAGAAAACAGTGGCATATGAAAACCTGAGACACAGAATTTTTGGGTAATTAATAATCAATTTATTCATTAGGCTAGCTTATAATCAATAAATTGGTCAGTGGTTTCTCTTGGTGTCCAAAGCCCCCAAGAGAGACCCTGGAATGCCTCAAATCTCTTCTGAAAGAGAACTTCCCTAACAAGTGAAACTCAACCCTGAATGATCAACATATAATACGGCTAAAAGGCTAAAAGTCTTCAGCTCCTCCAGCTGAGAATATGGCTTGATCATGAGACTCAGCCACCTCAAAACATCTGGGTAGGGGAAGCCATCCCCATTGGACCTCACTGGCTGATTTTCTCCTTCGTGAGCTGGGTTGCCCTAAACTCTAATGGAGGGGATCAAAGACAGGGGTTCTGCCCCAGGCAGAGGCTCACCCAGAGAAGATTCTATTAATACTGTAAACAGAAGTTAGGTCTCCAAGTTGGGCAGGGTCCTAATGAGCATGTGCATGGAGGGCTGGGAGCAATCTCATCAGTCAGCCATGCATGGCCTTCAGAGGCTGACTATCCTTTTCAGGAGTTGAGTTTTAACAGAAATAAAAGGAAAAGAGTGTGTCAGAAATTAATAATTAATTATTAATATAATAGTATAATACTAATTTCTCTCATAGTACATGATATGGAAAAGAAGAGACCGCCAGAAGTTGTATGGAGCTGAGAATGAACACATAGGCAGAAGCAGATGCCACAGAGAAGGGAGCCAGCATTGAAAGTGAGGATGTTTGGGCCAGGCACAAACAATGTTGGAACAGAGGCTCTGTCCTAGTACTAAAGAACTGGGTTCTTCCCTGACTGGTGGCTCCTAGAATTGTGTCATCTGCCTCCAAGGCTTAGCTGTTTAAGACCTTGCAAGGAAGGGTATGGCCAACTTATAACCCAGCCAACTGCATTGCTCTTTCTGAATCCATCAGAGAGAGAGAGAGGCGAAGTTCATACTTTATAAAGGGATCGTGGGATATTGTCTTTGTTACCACATCAACACCTTGTCATCTGTGACTATATCATCCAAGCTGGGATATGTGTGGGATCAAATTCTGCCTCCCCCACCCCCAATTACATTAGCAAAATTAATATCTTTGTATCTCTTCCGAAATTACCTGTTCGAGATCGTGGGCTATTGCCCCTTTAATATCTTCAGTTAATTCAGTATCAGGCAAATCCGTCTGAGGAAACCATACTCCATTCACGCATTTTGCTGGCATGGAAAACACCATTCCCTCAGGTGTGCCAAATTCACCTGGAGGGTCCCCACAAGACAGTGAATAATAAATGCAATTAGTTTTTTCTTCTTCACGGCCCTACGAATATGCAAAATTATAAAATGACTCACAATAAATGTTTTTGATGATGATTATGCTGAATTACAGAAGGTAATCTCTTCTACCAGCTTTATGTTTATTATTTAGTTCTACTGGAACTCAGTCAGTTATTGATTGTCTATGCCTGGATTAGGCATATGTAGATTTAGTGAGAGCAGAAATTGTGGGCTCTGGGACCTACTACCTAGTTGGCCCCATGACCATTTTCTCCTGCCCACGTTTCCTGAGCTGACAGTCTATGTTTCCCACGTCACCTCTCATGAGGTCCTGTCTGTTTGCATTCTTTGCCTATATTCTAATCCATAAGCCAAATTATATGATTTGAAAGGGAAAGAGCAGGGACCACAGGCATGGCGATTTTCCAAGTAAATACTGAATGCTCATTAAAACAATCATTACAACCTGGCTATGGCAGGTGATGGGAAAGTTATTGGTAGTGAGCACTCAACATTCACTAAGTTGGCTCCTTTTAGGTAGAATATTTTTTGTTTGTCAAATGAGAAATTGTGGCTGGCTTCCCAGCAGGGTTGTGCAATGGAAAAAGCCTTCTTCTGTGAATGAGCAGACCTGGATTTTAACCGCTGCTCTTCTGCCAAAGGCAGTACTTGTACGACTTAGCTTAGGCAGATGGTTTTGCCTCGCATTTTTTAATATGGCAGGGTCATACTAGATGCTTTTCAAGATGACTTCCAATTCTAACATTCTATGGATCGTTTTTGCTCTTGTCCACAAGAATAAACAGGAGGACTTCAGTAAGGAGACATAGATCTAAAAGAGTACAAAATACTGGAATTGCCCACAACTCCAAATACTTCCTTAGGACAGCCTCTCATCTCTATGCTGTATTCACTCCTGGATTTCTCAGAGAAAGTGCCAAACTGCCTCACCTGCTTGTTGATACTTGGAATCCCTTTAAGAAGATTACAAAGCCATTCCTTTTACAATTAGACATAAAACATAAAATGGAACTCAATAACACATTCGCACTCATTTGTAAGTTACTGATATCAGATCTTTTCATAAGAGCAGATGTTGGTAGGGGAATTACAGAACAGAGTCCCTGGAGATCTGAAAGAGATAAGATAGAGGACCCCAGAGCAGTAAAAAGGAAAGCTGAGGCTGCTGAACTTGGGCCTACTTCAACATTCTGCCTACTGGGAGTCATGCCAGATTCTGTATCCCATACTCAGATGGAACTCCTGCAGGGAGGAAATTCCTAGGAGGTATAAGCTACTCTCTTGTAATTATCTGTGATCTACTGACATGAGTGAATGACAAATAAGAAATGATAAAAATAAGATAGCACCAAGCAGTAAGGAGCATTAGAAAGGGCACCGTGTTTGGAACTAAGTCTGCTCCTGCTATCTAGGTGACTTCAGATGGGTCATTTAATTTCTGTAGAACCCAGTAACCTCATCTATAAAATAAGTGCGCTGGGCCAGGCGATCTCCCAAAGAGAGCAATCAGAATGGGCAAGGGCTTCAAGATCATGCCAGAAGAGGCTCTGCTGAAGGAACTAGGGGTGTCTACTTTGCTGAGAAGAAGGCTTCAGGGCAGAGTTGTAGCTACCCACTTTTCAGGGGCAACTGGTAGTAGGCTCAGGGAAATCTTGGGGACAGACGTTAGGGAGATGCCTCCTTGGGACAAAAGGCCCTATTGTGGGGAAAGATCCCAGAATACCACCCTGCATCCGGGAAGAGACCCCTTGACGCCCTGAAGCTGCTGCTGAGAAGTCACTACCAGGGGATGAAGCAAGGTGGACCAAAGATATGCTAGAGGTTGGGTGGTCTGGAAAAAATCCCTTATCCCCTGACCAAGTTACAGCTCTGCATTGGAAATAGGGTGATCAGTGATAGTTGTTTTGAAGTATTTCAAAGGCTGTTATAGGGGAGGGGCATTGCACTGGCTCTCTTTGGCACCAGAAGTCAGAACGTGAAGAGATCATTACAAGTTGCAGAGGCAGATTTAGGCTTGAGGTAAGGAAGAACCTACTAACAACTGCTGTTAATTCAGTCATTTTCAGTTATGTCTGATTTTTTGTGACCCCATACGGGGTTTTCTTGGCAACATTTCCCTCTCCAGCTCATTTTACAGATGAGGAAACTGAGGCAAATAGGGTTAGTGACTTGCCCAGAGTCACACAGCTAGTAAGTGTCTGGATTTGAACTCAGGAAGATGAGTATACCTAACTCCTGGCCCTGGCACTCTATCCACTGCCCCACCTTGCTGCCCTTTATTAACAAATAGAGTTGCCTAAAAAAAAGCAGAATGGCTTCCCTCAGGAGGTAGTGGGTTCCCCCTTCACTCAAGGTCCCCAGGGCAAGGCTGAATGATTCTTTGTCAGGCATGTTTTAGAGGTTATCCTTGTTCAGGTGAGGGCTGAACCAAAGGCTTCTGGGGTCCAGTCTAACAGATTTTGACATTCTCTCAGGTAGCTTCAGTTCAAAATCCTAGGAGCCTCTGGTCTATAATAGCTCCTCGTAAAGTTAAGGATTCTGATCACTGATCTCACCCAACGCTCTTTATCACATTAATGAGCAAATTATATATTCAATTAAAGCTTTATCTTTTATTTATATCCCTAAAATAGAAATATAAAAGTATTTTATTTTTCAGTATACTGAAGTATGTAACTTAGGGAGTCTTCAATTTACAAATAAGTTGTGTTCTATAATTAATTACAAAGTCAGTAATTTAGTACTCAGAATGAGAGTTGTTTTCTTAGGGAGGTAGGGTGAGGATGGTTTCCACAAGAAGTAAGTTAATGAATAACCATTTATTTTCTATCTCTATAACATTTAAAGGGCTAAACCAGAGCTGTGAAACTCAATGTAGCCCTAGCCCTTGCATGCAGTTAGAACCAGATTAAAAGGTAATTGGGAAATGTTGAACAAAATAAATAAAAATAAAATTTTTGTTGTTCAATTGTGTCTGACTCTGTGACCTCATTTGGGGTTTCCTTGGCAAAGATACTGGAGTAGTTTGCCATTCCCTCCTCCAGCTCATTTTACAGATGAGGAAACTGAGGTAAATAGGGTCAAGCAACTTGCCCAAGGTCACACAGCTAGTAAGTGTCTGAAGCCAGATTTGAACTCAGGAAGAGGAGTCTTTCTGACTCCAAGCCTGGTGCTCTATCCACTTCGCCACCTCACTGCCAAAAATAGAATACAAAACAGACAATGTTAATTTGTGGTTTTCTAAGTCAATATGTGGCCCATCGAGATCCATTTCTATTTGAGTTTGATACTACTAGAATAAACAACGCCTACATGAGAGGCCCAGGCTGAAAGGAAGATGGAGGCATCATGAGGGCTGACATGCTCAAATCTTTCCGAATCCAGGGAGACCTAGGGAACAGGAGGCCTTTCTATCTCCTCCTCCACCAAATTCTAGACTGGGGAAGTTAAAGGAAAAGAATCAAACACCTGATGGAGCTTTGTTCATATGTAAGGGGAGTATAAACAGTGGTGGGAATTCAACCCGTTCACAGTGGTTCGGTAGGACCGGTGCCTAATTTTCGGTTGAGTTCAGCGAACTAGCAATTAGCAGGGGTGGGACCTGTGAACCAGTTGTTAGTGGGGGCGGGGCCCATGCGGCACCCCCCCCCCCTCCACATCAGTGGCAGCGGCGCCTCTGCTGGGTTCCTTGGGCAACTGGTTGTTAATTTATTTGAATCCTACCACTGAGTATACAGGAGTATGCTGGCTGCCCTCTGCACAGGATAAAGAAAGAAAAATCTTATTATAGTGAGAAACAAAGATTCACCTTCACTCATTATTCCAAGAGAGAAAATCTCTCCTGGAGGAGAATCGTGGTACCAGAACTTCAGTGTGGTGGCTATACAGTGTGCGGATGAAATACCCCTTTGGAAATGCCCTATCAAACTCCACTGGTTGAGGGAGTTCCCGAACTCTTTGGTAATCCATTCACTGCAAGAAGAGAAAGCAATCATTTTACTGGAATACAATGCTCCTATAAAAGCAAAAGTAACAAAAACAATTCAAAAGTCTGGAAAACTGAAAAGTAAACCTAAGTACAATCCCACACTAACACTACCCAGAGAGATAGGCCACACGCTAGCTTTATATTCTCTATGATTGTCTGTGTAGATTATAAGTTACGTGACAGCAGGACATATGCCTCAGTTACTTTTGTATTTTTGCAGGTACATTGCACATTTTTTTGTTTTGCAGAGAGTGGACAAATAATAAATAATTGTTGAATGATTGATACTAAAGCGTTACATAAGTCTGTAGGCAGAGTTAGTCCCTATTTAAAGAGTGTATTTTCTAACACATCGTGGAAAAATGCACACTATGGAATACATTTTTACCCATTATTGCCTAATAATTCAAGAATGTATCATTTTGTCACTGTGGGCATTCTCTCCATTGAAACAATAGGTAGATGTTTAAGAGTGTTATGGCCAAGAAATTCATGACTCTGTCATCCACCTAGCCAAATATATTTTTTAAAAAATCGTACACAATCCAGATCACAGTCATACATCTCTATCAGAATATGTTAAAGCATGCAGTGCACATCGGGTAATGCTGCAGTCCTACAGAAAGTAGTCACAAAGTTGATTCTGTAAGATGACAGACGTCATTTATCACTGCCCATGCCTCTGTTGTGTGGGGCTGGATTCCGACTGTCCTAGGACTAGAATAGAAGGACATAATTTTTAAAAAATGTATCCCAGGAAGAACTTCTCCCAGGCCAAAAGGAGTCAAATGAATTAGATCAAAACTCCGAACATTTTTGTGATCTTTTCCCATTTGCCCTTAACCCCAAAACAATTACATATGATTGAAAATATTTTCAGTGAGAAGTTTTAGAAAATTACACACACACACACACACACACACACACACACAATTAACATGGGAATATAGTTCATAGTTAAATATAAAAACTATAGTGGCCAGGCTTTTGATCCATATGGATATATTTATCTATTCACTTCAATTGGTATAAATATGGGGAAGCTGGCTTGTTAAATCACATTTTTGCAGAACTAAAGATATTTGAAAATTATTTTAGAGGCTCTGATAATTTTATCATCTATTAATATATAATTAGTATACAATATTTAAAATGTACCATACCTATCAAATATCAAGTTTAATAGGTAACGTGAATAGCTTGGAGGTCCCCAAATAGCACTGTCATATCTGAAAACTTTTGCTTTCTTCAGGTCAATGTAGCGAGAGCCAGTAATATTACCCCAAATTATCACATCTTTGATATCTAGAACAAAAGGACTCAATTAACAAAAATAACAATGTATGTAAAAATAGAAAATACACCACCTGAGAGCTACTTCATTGGGATCTTAACCTAGGGAAATTACTCTTTAAAATATATGAGAGGATCCCGCTAATCTTTTATTTCCTTGTACTGCATCCCCTCCTTTTTAAAGGTATTGGAAAATTTTTATTCATCATCCAATACAACATATATTAAAACTCTGTCCAAAACCATAATATAATAAATGTTTTTGGTAGAACTAAACATCAATTTCATCAAAACAATAGAATATCCACAGAATTTGACAAAATGAAATAATTAGTAAATAAACATTGAATTCTGTACATGGTTAAAAACTCTATTCTAAATATATAAATATGTGTATCTGTATTTAAACATTGCACTTTTTATCTAGTTCTATTAGGGAAATACTGGGCCACCTACGTGACAGAAGAGTATTTTACAACATGGCTAGAACTGTTATCTTTTGGTTGTATAGCCCCCTTTTAAAAAAAGGTTTTATTAATGAATTTTGTTTTTATATCACAATTATTTCTAGAAACATAACCCTTCCTCTATAACCCCAAACCTTACCCTGAAAGGAAAGCCTCTCTTGTAATATAGTTAAAATTAAAGTTAAATGTTAGGCAAAACTAGTTCCTTCATCTGGCAATGAATATAGCCCTCTACCCTACAGATCTTCTCTCTTTGCTGAGAAGATGGAGTTATATTTCATTATCTGTTTTTTTCTTCATTATTTGCTTTTTCATTTACTAAGTGTTTGGTTTCGTTGTTATTGACCATTTTATTTATGTTGTTTTAGTCAATATGTATATTGTTCTTTTGGTTCTGTTTATTTCACTGCTACATCAGTTAATACAAATCTTCTCATGTTCCTGTGACTCCTCATAATCATTATTTCTTACGATAACATTCTGTTACATTCACATGCCAAAGTTCGCATAAGCATTCATAGGAACATAGATGCATAGAGGGCATTTTAGACACCTCAGAGGCCATAAAGTTCACCTTCCGTATTTTACAGATACAAAAACTAAGGCATTTCCCCAATTAATGAGTGCTTCATTTTCCCCTCAGTTCTTGGTTACCACAAGAAGCATTTCCATTAATATTTTGGTATTTGTTGGAACTTTTTTTTTGTCTTTAACTTCTTTGGAATAAATACTCAACAATAAGACTGCTGGGTCAAATGGCATGAACAGGTTAGTAGCTTTTGTATAATTTCAAGTTGACATTCAAAATGAGACCAATTCATAGCTTCAACAACAGCGCATTTGTGTGTCAGTCCTCCCTAGCAAGAGAGGCACAATAGTCTCTCTAACATGAATTGCCCACGTTTTCTCTAATATTTGCCATTTTGCAGGGTGTGACATGAAACTTCAAACTTATTTTAATTATATTTGTCTCTATTAGTAATTTGGAGCATGTCTTCATAGGTCTTCATATTATAGACTTCAATTCTTCTGAAAAAAAAAGGCCACTTATCTGTTAAGGACTGTCTCTTGGTCGTCTATATTTGCATCAGTTCTCTACTCTTAGATATCATAGCTTTATCAATGATATTTGAACAAATATTTTTTCTTCGCTGTACATTTTCTTTTCTTATTCTATCTGAAATGATTTTGTTTCTGTGTAAAAGCTTTTTCACTTTATATTTCAAAACTGCCTATTTTTTGGCTTTTGTTATGTTTTCTATTTCCTGTTCATTTGGTTTAAGAATTCTCCTTAGTTAGAGTGAAGAAAGAAATATTTCCTACAAAACTATTTCCTCCCAGCTCGAGAGGGTTCACAGCTGATGAAATTCATTAATATATTTGACCAGGGACCAGACCACTGTACAATGCCCAGGTATAAGGGAATTCAGTGTAAAGACTGTAAGTAACTCTAATCTTGAACTAGTGGTATTAGTGATGGTAAGTTCCTTCATCCCCCATCACCCAATCCAGGTAATTCCTTCCAACCAGCATAAGTCAGTGGCCAAAAGGTCATAAATGCCAACTTGCCCCAGAAGTCCCAGTTTTTATTCCTACCATCTCTGCAATTAAAGAGGTGAGACCAGGGAAGGCCCAGATGTCAGCTGCACTGTTTTTGGAGGCATGATCATGTCTCAGTGATGGAATAAGATAATCCTGCTGATCTATACCCAGCACTTCCAGACCCTGAAGTTCCTACAAAGTGTTCCTTTAACTTCTGGATAAGCTGACTAGACCTTGAAGTGAAACTGGATGGACAAAGGCTGGTGGTGGTGTTGTCAGAGGCCCTAACTTCTGAAACAGGCATAGCCTTAAGGAAAGGGGAATGGTGTTGGTAGGAAAACTCCCACAGAGAACAATTGGGCCCAAAGCCATTCATATTTCATCATGGGTCTCTATGTGGGTGACCACTAGATCTATAATCCAGTCCCTGACTCTTTCCTGAGCTCTGGTACCACATCTCCAACTGCTGATCACATTGTTCAAACTGGATATTCCATAGACACTTCAAACTCATCATGTCTAAAAAGCTCATCATCTTTCCCCCTAAACTCACCCCTCTTCTGAACTTCCATATTTCTGTTGAGAGCACAACCATCCTTCCAGTTACCTAGGTTCATAATCTCAGTCTTCCTTGACTCCTCTCATTACTTTTTACCCCACATATCAGTCGCCAAGTCTTATCAACTCTACGTCCATAACCTTCTCACATCCTTCCAATTTTCTCGACTTACACAGTCATCACCCTAGTTTATGCCTACATAAATTCTCTCCTGAACTATTCTATAACCTGTTCATTGGTCTCCTTGTCTCAAATTTCTCCCAACTCCAATCCAGCCTCCACATAGCCACCAAAGTGACTTTTCTAAAGTATAAGTCTCACTATGTCATTCTGACGCTCAGTAAACTCCACTGGCTCGCTACTACCTGTAGAATAAAAAATAATAAATAATCCTCTGTTTGGCATGGAAAGCCCATTACAACTTGGCTCTGGCCTGTCTTCCCAGCCTTCTTGTGTATGACTCTTCTTCACCCATTCAATGTGGCCTTCTTGCTGGTCCTGAGACATAATATGCCTCCTCTTGTCTCGTGCCTTTTCACAGGTTACCTTTCATAGCTGGAATGAACTTTCTCATCATCTCCATCTCTTACTCTCTTAGAATCTCTAATTTCCTTTAAAGCACATCCCAAGGGTCACCTTCTACACAAGACCTTTCTGGATCCCTCTGATTACTAGTGCCCTCATTCCCAAAATTTATCTTGAATTTATGTATTTATTTGGTATATATTTAGGGGTGGTACAGTGAATGGACCATTGGGCCTAGACTTAGGAAGGCCTGAGTTCAAAACTGGTCTCAGACACTTACTAGCTGTGTGACCCTGGGCAAATCATTTAATCTTGTTTGCCTCAGTTTCCTCATCTATAAAATGCAAATAATAAATAGTATCTACAGGGTTGTTGCAAGGATCAATTGTAAAATGCTTACTTAGCATAGTACCTAACACATGGTGTGATATAAACGTCAGGTATTATTATTTGTATCTGGTCTCCTGCAATAGATTTTGAGTACCTTGAGGGCAAGAATTGTTTGGGATTTTTTTGTCTTTGTATCCTCAACACCTAGGCAAATAGTACGTTCTTAACAAATACTTATTATTGAATGTGAAGTAGCAAACAAAATAAAAAAACCACTGTACATTTCAATGCAAGTTTACAAAAGCTGAAAACATCCTCGAAAACATATAGAAAATAAAATTTTAATTCAAAATGGAGTTCGAATTTTGAAAATTAGCCATTTGCTGCTTACAGGTGCTGAAGTTTTACATATAACAAAAGCAAGCTGCTTTATGCCTCCCAAAAGTATTTATCTAAAGATCAGTATAATATTTACATGTGGAAATGTAACAGGATTTAGTCTTTCTAAAGCACGAATCTTTATGATGGATATTAGGTTACTTTGATAAATTCTGGTTCACTTCGGCATTGGTTCTGGTAGTTACACTGATAGGGGCAGCTAGGTTGGCAGAGAGGATAGAGTGCTGGCTCTGGAATCCTGAAAACTAATCTGTCCGAGTTCAAATCCAGCTTCAGACACTTACTGGCTATATGACCCTGGGCAAATCACTTACCTCTGTTTGCCTCAGTTTCCTCATCTGTAAAATGAGGAGGCAAAGAAAATGGCAAACCTCTCCAGTATCTTTGCCAAGAAAACCCTAAATAAGGTCATGAAGACTCAGACACGACTGAACAACAACAAAAATTACATTGATATTTTAGATTGGATGGGATAGAAATATTACTTTCTAGAGCTTTCTTGTTGTTAAAGTAATGGATGCAGCTTTTATTATCATTTGTTAAGGGATTCAGAGTCTGTGGGTTCCAATAGTTCAGGACAAGCCCATATTTTATAGGTTTTCTCATTTTGCCTGAAATAATGCTTCTCATGTCCTTGAATGCCCACTGGACACTGTTGTTTACCCTTTCCCTAAGGACCCGGTTTACTCAGATTCTGTCTACTGTGATCTCATTGAATGTCGGAGACCAACTAATCCAGGTAGTGAGTGAAAGAGGCAGGATTTGAACCTTCCCCATAGCTTCTGAATCCAAAGACAGCATTTTTTATACTGCATCTTGTTGCCACTAGTAATACTCTTATTTTCCAACCCATTTGTGCACCCACTTAACTTCCATGCTTGCCATTTCGATAACTAGTAAGGGTGATGGCTGCTAATACAAAAAAAAAAAACCACCAGAACAAAAGAAAACAAAAAAACATTTAAACATCCATTAAACACCATAAACTATCCTTTTATTCATCAAGTACCTACTATGCGAAAGCCTCCATGCTAGCTGCTCCTTACATACTCAACATGCCATTAATTTTCCACATTTCATTATATCTTCCATAAAGCATTTGTTGAATATTGTACTTTGGTTTTGTATTATAGTTATACGTGCACATATTATTTCTCATCAATAGACTATGAGCTCCGTGAGAAAAAAGGCCATTTATTTTTGTATCAGCTCCAGCATCTAGAACAGAGCTTTGCTCATGGGAGATGTCCAATAAATGTTTGTTGAATTGGATGAAATTAGATACATACAAAGGGGAACTTAGGAGACTTAAGGAATTAGGTTCAAAGTCTATAAAAAATGAAGAAAGAGCACATTAATCACACACACTGGTTCTATGCAGATTTTGTGATATGGCACACAACCTTAAATATATAAATAAATACATGCATATATATGTGTGTGTGTGTATGAAAATAAAAGCATTAAATTATTTTTAAAATCCAATCATCAACATTTTAACATAGTGCACTAGAATTTTCAAAATTATAATGTATGACTTAAGAAAATTTAGTTCATATTCCCAAAGGGCTATAAAGATGTGCATACCCTTTGACCCAGCAATACCACTTTTAGGGCTGTATCCCAAAGAGATCAAAGAAGTTGGAAAGGGACCCATATGTACAAAAATATTTATAGCAGCTCTTTTTGTGGTGGCAAAGAATTGGAAATCAAGGGGATACCTATCAATTGGGGAATAGCTAAACAAGTTGTGGTATGTGAATGTAATGGAATACTATTGTGCTATAAGAAATGGGGAGCAGATGGACTTCATAATAACCTGGAAAGACTTACGTGATCTGATGCTGAGCGAGGGGAGCAGAACCAGAACATTATACACGATTACAGACATGCGATATCTGTGATGACTAACTTTGATAGACTTGGTTCTTCTCAGCAATACAAGGTTCAAAGACAGTTCCAAAAGACTCGTGATGGAAAAAGCAATTCATATCCAGAGAAAGAATTACGGAGTCTGAATGCTGATTGAGGTAAACTATTTGCTCTCTTTTTTTCTTTTCTTTTTTCTTTTTTTTTTGGTTTTGTTTCTTCTTTCTCATGATTCATTTCATTGGTTATAGTTCTTCTTTGCAACTTGACTATTGTGTAAATAAGTTTAATGCAAAGGTATATGTGGAACCTATATTGGATTACATGGACTCTTGGGGAGGAGGGGGAGAAAATTTGGAAGTCAAAAAGTTGTGGAACTGAGTGTCGTAAACTAAAAATAAAAAAATAGATTTAAAAAAGTTCAATTCAATTTAGTGTTTTGTAACAGATAGTGTACTGGATTTGAATCAGGAAGAACTGTATTCAAACTCCATCTTTGACACTTAGTAGCTAAGCAATCATGGGCAAGTTACTTTATATATCAAGGCCTTAAATGTTACTTCTGTAAAATGGGGTAGTATTTCTAATACCAATTCCATAAGGTTGTTCTGAGATTCAAAATGTCATGTGGTATAATGTACTTTAAAATATTAATGAGCTATATAAATGGTCAGCAATTCTTATTAATTAATGAACATTTATTTAGCAGCATGGCATAGTGGAGGTAGCACTGCATTTGGGGGATTCCATAAATGCCTCTTGACCTGTGTGACCTTGGATAAGTCACTTAACCTCTCTGCCTGTCAGTTTCTTAATGTATAAAGAGAAGGTATAGACTTGATGGAACCCAGAGTTCCTTCTAGCTATAAGTCTATTAACCTCTAATTCTACCAGGTAGGAGGGGTATGCCAATTCTGGGAAGAGAGGCAAAAATGGAAGGTATACTCTCCCCTCAGGATGCTTACATTCTACTGGGTTACATCATTTCTAGTGATTCATCCATACCTAATTATTTCATATTGTAAACATATAGTCAATATCACTTCATCTTTTCTCACGTTAATTAAAATAAATTAGCCATAAAAATTAATCATACACCAACAGGGGTTTGCAAACTAATCGGAATATACATTAAGATCACAGAATTGGAAATGCTAGAATTGGCAGTAACTTTGGTGCTAACGACCTGAATATCTTCAGTATTCTGTTTCTGTTTCCTCCTCTGTAAAAGGAATGGATTGGCCTGGATGGCCACTTCTAGCTCTCAATCCATGATCCTGTAATAGTCTAGGCCAATTCTCTCATGTGAGCCCTGAGGCCCAGCAAGGTTAAGTATACAGCCCAAAGTCCCTGTGTTGGGGGCACAACCAGGACTGGGGCCCCTGTTTACTGTCCAATTGCCAGTCTCGTACTCCTGCCTCAGAGGGCAGAGTTTTTAGCTGCTCTGAAAACAAAAACACTATCGATTAAAAATACAAATGACTCACCGGATGTTGTTGTTTTCAATTTTCTGGCCAACATGGCTTTTGCCTCATTCTCAATCACCATGGCCACAGCAATGATGTTCCGTGGGTTAATGGATGGTGTATGCATAATGAGCAAACTGGTGGTGAGATTTAGAAAGGTCTTTCCTGCTATAATAACTTTCACGGTTTTGTGAGCATTTTTCTCAATCAGGGATCCAAATAATTGACACAGAGGAAGCCTAGCTTTGATTCTATCTTCTAGAGACTCAGACTCATCCTCAATATTATCATTAAGTATGATGATAACCTCAGCTTCAAAAAAGGCCTCTTCTTTGACTGTGCACACAGAGATTTCCCGCAGAAGAGGTGCTGCCAGGTCTTGGCCCTCCATCACAAGGGTGCTGAGAGTGTCTCCTTTGAAGTCGTTGTTTAGGAGATGGATGCTAATTTCTTTGTCCATACTGAACACTTCTCCATTGACCAGTAATGGAATCAGGTTGTAGCATGTAGGGCAAGATGCACTAATGAAAATAGGATAACTTCATTACAGATGATAAAATGATGTTTTCCCTTAAATCTTTACTCTCACCATACAATTCTTTACATACAGTAAGACTGTATATATTTTTAACATTTTATATTTTACATCCCTTACATTGTCAACATTTTGTTTTTAACATTTTAATTTGTTTTTAATACCCATACAATTCTGTAAATACAGTTAAGACTGTACATATTTTTAAATGAACAAGCATACACCTAGACTTTGGGTGATCTGTTTTAGGTTAGAGTTCTTTGAAAAATAAAGGAAAGAAATTTTGACTCCTACCTTGCACGAGTCATGAGAAGGTAGTCTCAAAATGACAGATACTGCCTTTTTTCAAATGACTGAATTAAAAATTCCTATTTGTAGGGAGCTATTTCTAATAAACAACCATTTTGCTTTGGATATCCTTTTAAATTTTCTCATGTGAAAATAAAAATGGTCAGGTTTCTCTTAACTATTGTTCATGAAAAGTTGTGGAAAATTTTGGAAAAAAATTACTTACTAAGAAATGTGTTTTAAAAATAATCCAAAATTCAGTCAAGACCTAAATTCACTAGCATATTATAGAACTGGGATTTTAAACCATAGCACTAAGTTAGACAATTTAAAACTTACAATAATATAGACATGGGGAACAGGGAGCTATCTCTTTGTAAAGGCTACTGAACAAACAAAATGCTTGGTGAGAATATTGATTTTGTATTCAGGAAATAAAGAAATGTTGAATACTCCTAAATGGTGCTATCTTGTCAGTAAATTTTCATTTATGTGCATTTTAAATGAGTCACTGAAATAAATCTCAAACGTGATATTTGCCTAATCTGTAGTGGAATTAATCATGCACCCTGAAAAAGAAGAATTGCAATGTAGCAAATAGCCTGGCTCTACTTTCCTACCCGGTGATCCAGACCTTTAGTGGATTGATCTCCTTTTTAAGCTCTCTTTCCTCCTGCTCAATCTCTATATGTGTCTCCAAGTTCTCACCAGAAATAAGCAGCATCTCTTGGGTCATCATCTTTGAGGTGACACCATAATAAAGCTAGACAGAGAGAAGAACTAAGTTAGCACAAGAAGACATACAGATACAAAGACTCATTCTGTCTCATATGAATAGAATGGGGGCCCTATTCCACGGTGTACTCTTTCTGCTGCTATAACATCTGGGGGATGTGATGAGCCTGTTTTTGGAAATTCATGATCATGAGTAACAGAGGGGACCTGCCCCCAATTCAAAACATGGCAGGTATTTTATGACAGTTTCCCATCTGCTTACCTCATGGTGATGAAAAGTCTTTATCTGATACTGAGCTGGAATTGAGTATGTATACAAAAGGCATGCACAGGCCAAATCATGGTCTTTTCCCTGGCTACAGGTGAGGAAGAAATGCTGTTAGCCTCCTGGTGGGGAGAGAGGTAACATCAGTGGCCTACTCTCTCTATAAAAGCTGACATATGACCGTAAATTCATGGTGCCTCAGTTTCTTTGCCTGTTTGTGTTTCACATTTCTGCTCGCTGGTATAGGAGACCAAGATAGTAGGCTACCTTGTGAGCTTCAAAAAAAATCAGAAATGCCACTAGAGAACCAGAAGTTAGAGTACATAACAGAGTTTGCTGGCAACAAATGAGGAACTAGCCATGAGAAACAAGCTGCTAGACCAAAGCCAGTATTTTTAGATTGACCCAGCCAAAATGCTGTGCCCTCAAGCAAGGGAGAAATTTCTCCAAAGGCTGTGCCACACCAGAAGTGAGAGTTCCCCTTAAACCTCTTCGGGGAAAGAGAGTAGGAGCTTTACTCTGGGGACCCAACTTGTCAGTGGAGTTGGAGTTGAGAGAATGAGCTCTAGAGCTAGGTACATTGGCTACATGAAGAAGAAAGAAGAGACGAGAACTTTTTAAAATTGACTGTATTTTCAAAATAAATGTAATAGTGTGAGGCAGAACAAATAACATTTAAACAGATGTTAACTGTCTAACAAGCTTATTACCTGGGCATGCTCCAAGAACTCATTAAATCCTCCCAGAAGAAGACCCTTTCCCCCACGGTCTAGTAATTCTCTCCAAATGATAGGAGAACGTTTGTGACTCCATTTATTCTTCCTACACAGCTCTTTCAGCCATTTCTATTGAAAAAATATGCCAAGGAAAGCTTAATGTGATGAAATTTACTTAAAATCTAATTTTTCTAAGTTTAAATGCTACCCTTTCCAACTTATAAAAGATGTCTTAGTGTTCTTTAAAAAGTATACCTCAAATTTTAAAATGTAACTGAATTACAAATTAGGTAGAAAAGGAAAATATACTTTACATTTATCTTTAAAAAATGTTTTAAAAATATTTTCTTTTCAGTTTGATATTCTTTCCCTCACTTCAACACCTCCCTCACCCATTGAGAAGGCAAGAAATATGATACTCATTATACATACCAAGTCATATAAAACATAGTTCCACGTTAGGCACAAAAAATCAAGAAAAAGAAAGTGAAATTAACCTTTATTTATCAAACCAGTAGTTATTCAGATTGGTCAGTAGACCTTGCTTAGATTGGTCAGTAGAATTAAAATGTCAAGAGATACTAAATATTTTTTAAATGAGACTATAGAACTTCATTTTCTACCTTAAGTGTTATGTTTAAAAAGAAATATAACTATTTTTTAAACTATGCACTAATTTCATGAGCTCATTTGCCCTTTGCTCTTGCTCAGACTTTTAAGAAAAGCTACTTGTCTCAGTTTAGTGGGGATGTTGAATTTTGTCAGGTTCAGAAAGTCAAGAGTAACACAGAGATTATGTTGTAATTATCTGGTGAATCCAATTTATGCTTATTTAAAAATAAAATCAAATGATCAGGTTTGTGTGGCCCTTGTCTCTAAAAGCCAAATTCTAAGTTAAGGGGGACAGTTCAATGTTCATTTGGGGGAAGTACACTTGGAGCCTTTAAAGTACATGCAGTAAAACTGCTCAAAATATTTGGACCTCATGATTAAGTCCTTTTGATATTTGAGTGACTAAATTCTTACTCAATGTCACCATGATCTTCCATAAGCCCTCCCGACTGCCACTATCAAAGGCTTTGATTAGTCTGACAAACATTGTCTACAGACCTCTGTTCTGCTCCTGGCATTCTCTTGGAGTTGTCAGGCCACTAACACCATCTCAACTGTTTTGTGGCCCTTTCTAAAGCCATGCTGACTCTCAGGAAGGTGATCATCTTTCCCATGAGTAATCAGCTGATTGAGAAGGATTCCAGCAAGGATCTTGCCAGCAATGACTAGGAAAGAGATCCCCCTGGGCCTGTCACAGGACAGCCTGTTTTCTTTTCCATTCTAGAGATGAATAATGGGAGCATCCTTAAGCTGCTGGGGGATGACTTCCTCTTGCCATGTAACTTGGAAGATTTCAGTCAGCTTCTGCACAAACAATCTACCCCCTGCCTTGTAGATCTCTGCTGGTATGGAATTAACACCAGGTGCTTTTGCTGCTTACTCAAGCGGAGCCTGATGGCATTCAGTGCCTCTTCTTCACTTGGAGGTTGAGCTAGAGAAGAACTGATTACCACCTGAGGCATATGATCAGCAGCTTTGGCATTGATTGATGACAATCTGTTAAGAACACTATGGAAATGTTCAACTTATCTCATCTGTTCAGTGTGACTCCAGCGTGAACCCTGTGGAGTTCTTGTTTCTCAGTGAATTTCCTTATCATTTTTGTCAAACCAAACTTGATGTTTACAGGTGTCCTGGGCCAGATGCGCAAATGTAGCACTGTATACCAAGTCTCTGAAAGCTGTCTACTCCTGTTCTGCTCCACTGTTGCTGACTGTGTGCTGAATCAGCTTTCCCTCCAAGTCAGCAACAAACTAACTGTTCATGCACAGAGAAATGCTCTTAGCAGATGGTCAAAATTGGGTTGCCCAGAGAAGTTCATCAGCATTGCACTCCAGTTTCATGATGGCCGGCTCATGTGGGTTCTGGATGAAGGACAATGCTCTCATGCTTTCCTGGTTGCCAATGGAGTGAAGCAGGGTTATGCGTTTGCTCCCATGCTCTTCAGCATGATGTTTGCTGTGATGTTGTAGGATGTCTTCAACGAGGATGAAAATGGCATCTAGATCAGCTTCTGCACTAATGGTAAACTATGTAATTTGAATAGGCTACAAGCCAAGACCAAAGTGAAAGGGGAGTTGGTTGAAAAGGGACCTTTTGTTTGCAGATGACTGTACATTCAATGCAACCTCTGAGGCCAAGATGCAACAGAGTACGGATTGATTCTTTGCTGCTTGTGCTAATTTTGGCCTAACAATTAACACCAACATAGGTTCTCCACCAGCCAGCACCACACCATCCATACATGAAACCATCAGTTATAGCAAATATATAAATTTTGAATGCTGTGGATAAGTTCACTTACCTTGACAATATACTTTCCACATAGATGAGGAAGTTGATGCATTCGTTGCCCAAGTTAGCTCAGTGTTTGGGAGGCTCCAAAGGAAATTGTGGGAGAGAAGAGGTGTTAGACTGCCTACCAAACTGAAGGTCTACAGAGCTAATGTGCTGACCTGTGAAACCTGGGCAGTCTACCAGCATCATGCCAGGACACTGAATCACTTCCATTTGAATTGTCTTAGGAAGATTCTGAAGATCACCTGGCAGGATAAGGTACCGGACGTGGAGGTCCTTTCTCAAGCTGAATGGCCAAGCATTCAAACTCTACTAGAGAGCATGAAATTCTGATGAATGGCCACATTGTACAAATGCCAATGCTTACTTACCCAAAAGACTATTTTTATGAAGAACCTGAACAAGGTAAGTGCTCACAGGGTGGTCGGAAGAAGCAGTATAAGGACACTCTCAAAGTCTCTCTGAAGAACTTTAATATTGACTGTGAGACATGAGAAACATTGGCACTGGACTGTCCAGTGTGGCATGCCTGCTTCAAAGAAGGCACTATATTCTATGAGCAAAGTAGAATCATAGAAGCACAAAGGAAATGTGAGCTGTGCAAATCCAGAGCCTCTTCCACTCCAAATGTTCTAATGGAGCACTTGTGCCTGATCTGGGGTAGTGCCTTCTGAATTCACATTGGACTGATCAGTCACCGCAGAACACACTGTACCCTGATTCCAACATTGTGGTATCATGGTCTTTGAAAACAAAGGACAAACAACAACTAAACTCTGTTAAATTGTGGTTTAAGGCATATCCACCTTAAACTGAGTTCTAGTCTGTAGCAAATAATAATTTAAAGAGGTCTCAGACCAAAAAAAAGACAGCGGTTTCACAAATAACAACTGGTTTCCTCAAAAGACATTCAAAATAAAATCTGAAGACTTCTGAAGGAAGACAAGTATTAAGAAGCACTAATAAGTGATAAATACTGAATTCCTAGGGGAAACTAAATTTGTTATCTTTACCAATTAGAAACCACATGTATTTCCATGAGTCATATTAAAACATTTAAATTGGGGTAGAAAAGTTGATCTGAAGAAATTTGCAAGAAAAATCACCACCTGTCTACATGAATAAGCAAAACTTTATTACAGAAAACTAATCTGAAATAGCCAGCTTAACAATTACAATCAAATTTGGATATGATGACTTTTAGTGAATCTAACAGACTCTAATAGTTTCTTACCTCCCAAACATCAGGGCGTTGAGTAATTTTGTGTATCCGGAAATCGGGTAGATTTTTCTGCAGATAATCTGCCAGAAGTTCTGCCTTAGCAAAGTATGGGCAAGCTGCACTACCTGAGAGATCAAATCAGTAGGAGGACAGTTTATGTACTCTGGTGTTGGTATTCTACATTGTTATTCGCAGGTTGCAAATCCCATTTTTGTATTTATGTACATACAAATCAGGTAGAATTCAATTGAATTTAACTATTTATTGAGCACCTACTGTGTGTAAGGCAATTTGATAGGTTATAAGGATACAAAAACAAAAAGAAAATGTGCCTGTGTTCAAAGAGCTTCCATTTTCTTAGTTGGCAGTGGGAAGAATGCAGCATGTACAAAATAAATATAATACAATGTAATATTAGAGCATTAAAAATTAGTACAATCAAGAGAGGCTTCGTGGAGGAGAGAACCTGAGTTGAGCCTTGAAAGAAGACTAGAAAGGCACAGATGTGGCCAGTGCACACTCCAGGCAGAAGGGAATAATCTGTGTGTGTGCAAGGAAGCAAGGGTGGGCTTTTTGAATAGAGATGAATCAGAGAAATGAAAGAATACATTTCAGAGACATTCCCTCTAGTTTTCAACTGCTTTTCTCTTGGATTCCTTCCCAATTGACATTCCAGCCTTAAGGACTGAATAGCTCTTGTCAATCTAGGCACTTCCTTTTGAGTCAAGCCAATAAACATTTATTAAGTGCTTATGCCGTGATTTAGTACAGACACTGTGCTAAGCTAGAAATACAAATACAAGAAAGACAATCCCTGTGCTCAAGGAGCTTCCTTTCTAATGGGGGAAGACAATGTATGAAAAAGGAAGCTAGATAGAACCAAGAGTGTTGCAGATATCTGGCCAGAGGAGTTTGTAAAGAAAGTCTAGGCCCTAGGGGAGAGTCAGGAATGCAACCTGGAAAAGAATGAAGACTTGAGTGGCCTGGGCATGGCCTTTAAAATGGAGGTTCTAGGAAGAGCCAGCCAATCAGAAGGAGGAGCTGCAGGGGTGGAGGTAAGTATTTCTAACGTGTGTAGTCTGGGATTGTAGTGACCTTCCAGAGTTGGAGAGCTTTCTGGGGTATTGAACACCTTAGGTGAGTACAGTGAATTACAAAGTTTAGACATAAGTCAGAAAACCAAGTTTGGAGTCTTGGCTTTCTCAGTTATGTCACTTTGGGCAACTCATTTCTCAGTCCCTCTCCGTTTCTTGATGTAAAAGGAAACGGTTAGACAAGATAGTCTGTAACGAAGTGTCAAACTCAAATTGAAATGGGGCCATTAAGCAGTACATAAAGATCCCTGCTTACAGCATATTGACTTAGAAAACCACATTATAGAACATTATGTTCTATTATACTTTTATTTATTTTGTGAAATATTTCCCAATTATATTTGAATCTGGTTCCAATCAAACTCAGGAGTGTTGTGAGCCACACATGTTTGACACCTTTGCTCCGAGATGCTAAAGCTAAAATAATAAGACATCCTATATGAGAGACAGCACACTACAGAGGAAACGTGAATTTAAAAGATCTGCTCTGCCGCTAACTAGCTAATGACCTACTCTTCCATTCTGGGCCTTCATCTGTAAAATGTGTTTGGACTAAATGATATTTTGTTCCATGAACAAGACACTATCTTTTTGTTCCAAGTATTTTCTCTGGCTGTCCCCCATGCCCGAAATGTTCTCCCTCTCCTCATTTCCACCAACTGGATTCCCTAGCTTCCTTTAAATCCCAGCTAAAATACCATCTTTTACCAGAAACCTTTCCCAGTCTTTCTTAACTCTAGTGCCTTCCCTTTGTTAATTATTTCCTATTTATCCTGCATATAGCTTGCTTTGTATATATTTGTCTGCATGTCATCTCCCTGGTTAGATTGTGAGCTCCTTGAGGTCAGGGACTGTCTTTTGCCTCTTATGTTCTTCAGCATTTAGCACAGTGCCTGGCACAAAGTAGCCACTTAATAAATATTTGTTGATTGATTATCTATCTATAGTAAAGCTGTGTCACCTATGACACAACCCTTATCACTACATTCATATGCTGGCAGAGTACAAGCCCCAGCTGGTCCCACTAGACTGGAAGGGCTTCAATAACAGGCCTGGTGATAGATTGCATTCCTTTCACCTGAGAACCAAGCTAGTTAAGCTTGTAGACACAGCAAAAGGTTGAATTTTTTGGTCACTCTGAAGAATCATCTACTAATTTGCAGAGGGACTTGGAGTTGGTAGAGGGGGTACTCATACTGACAAAACTGTAGATAGGTCTTTGAAGTATGCAAGGACACTGTCCTCAACCTACCCCAGAGGAGGGAGCATTCAAATCAGATTCTTTATGTTCTAAAACCTACGAATTTGTCCAAGGAACAAAGGTTCAAGCCAAAGTGAAAATAGGACCAGGCCATTCTGGACTCCTCTAATTTACCCAAGAACATGTACAAATCATTCACATCTTCCCTCAAATATTCACCGAACATGAGGTGTTGCACCAAACATATTCACAATACATTTCCTAGACTATGGTAGCTAACATCCCAAGATGACACTACCGACATTCATCAGGAGCTCTTCACTTTTTTTTTGTGCCATGGATACAGAGGCCTTTGGCACTCTGGTGAAGCCTGTGAAACTTTCCCCAGAATATTTTTAATTGCATAAAATAAAATGACTAGGATTACAAAGGAAGCTAATTATACTGAAATGGTTATCAAACTGTTTTTTAAATGAATCCATGGACTCCAGTCTCAAGCTCTTTCTCTTTATTTGATGTGGAAACCTCTTCCTTTGAACTATAATGCTTGGAAGGAGAAAAATTTGGGGATGGAAATTTTGGAAAACTGGAGGGGAGAACCTAGAGAAGAGGTTCCCAAATTATTTGGCCTGCTGCTCTCTTTAAAAAAAAATTACTCAGTACCCTCTTGGAAAGAGAGAGAGAGGGAGGGACAGAGAGAGAGGGAGGGAGAGGGAGGTAGAGAGAGGGAGAGAGAGAGAGAGAGGGAGAGAGACAGAGAGAGAGAGAGAGAGAGATGTTGCTAAAGCAGTAAAATAATTCTTGCTGGAGAAAATGAGACTTTAGCTAGGCCTTGAAGAATGACTAGGATTTCAGAAAAGCAGAAAAGAGAAGAGATAGAGCATAAGCAGGGGGCAGCTAGGTGGTGCAGTGGATACAGCACTAGGCATGGAGTCAGGACCCTGGGCAGGTCACTTAACCCAATTTGCCTCAGTTTCCTCATCTGCAAAATGAGCTGGAGAAGGAAATGGCAAACCACTTCAATATCTTTGTCAAGAAAACCCCAAAAGGAGTCGCAAAGAGTCAGGGATGACTGAAACAACTGAACGATAACAGTAATACAGCATAAGCAACGGCATGGGCGTAATATGTGCAGAAGATGCTGAGCAAGCCTAGCCTGCAGGAGAGTTGACAATCAAATTGTATAAGGAGTGTAGGATAAAATGATGGACCAAGGAATTTGTAATCGAGGAAATGGGCAATAGGGAGTCATCGTCATGGACGGTTCTTGAGCCTGGCACGATGGAAGTGTGTTCTTAGAATCCTTAGAAGATTACTCTGATGGTGGTGTTTAAGGAAGACTACTCTGGTAGTGTTTGAAGCAGACAAGAAGTAAGGAGAAAATGGAGTCAGGGAGAGCAGCTATTGTAGACAGTGAATATAGAAAAGAAGGGATAATTTAATAAAAACTTTCCATGAAGTAAAAACTGGACTTTGTGACAAATTAGATACAAGGATGATAGAAAAGAAAGAGTTGAAAACAATTCCCAGGCTAAGAGCCTGGAAAACTAGGGGAAGGGGCTACCACACATGGAATAATTTAGTTTGGGGGCAAAGATTACAAACACAACTTTAGATATTGGCTTTCGGTTGTCAATCAGATGGCTTGACAGCTAAAAATAAAGGACTGGAGTAGAGGAAAGAGGTCTGAAATCTAGATATAGATTTGAGGACTGTGTTGAAGCCATGGGAATGACTTAGAGAACCATCCACTGTCATTTACATATAAGGAAACTGAGGCACAAAGAGGTAAAATGACTAAGGCCACACAAGTAGTAAGAAGTAGAACTGAGAGGCAAATCTAGGTCGTCTGGAAGAACATTAAATTTGTTTCCTGGCTTTGCCACTTACTACCTGGGTAAACTTCGGCAAATTATTAAACTTATTTTGGATGTCAATTTCCTCATATGTAAAGTGAGGGGGCTGGCTTAGATGACTAGTAAGACTGCTTCTCCCTCTAAATCACATAAATCCTCTGACTCAAGAATCTAGTGTTTTCCCCCACCATTCTAAGATCTTCGGCATACGGAGACAAGAGCATGGCTTAAATACAAGTGGATGGGTACCGATGAGGAAACTGAGGTTCAGAGAGGTTCTAGCCCCGGAGTGACACAGCTCGCAAAGGGCAGAACAAAGTGGGTCCTTCTCGGGTCCTTCTCCAGGGAACAAGCAGCTACTTCTTTTTTTTCCAAAGAGAAAGGCTGTGAGTAGTCGGACTGCAAGCAGCGGGTCATTGCGATAGAAACTGAGGGATTCGTGTGTGTGTGTGTGTGTGTGTGTGTGTGTGTGTGTGGTGGTGGTGGTGGTGGTGGTGGTGGTGGTGGTGGTGGTGGAGGGGATGTCACTTACCCGCAATAACGAACT
Organism: Trichosurus vulpecula; assembly: GCF_011100635.1. Taxonomy (NCBI): domain Eukaryota; kingdom Metazoa; phylum Chordata; class Mammalia; order Diprotodontia; family Phalangeridae; genus Trichosurus; species Trichosurus vulpecula. The sequence continues at coordinate 295,006,539 of NC_050576.1, read as the reverse complement.
TGGCCATGACCACTGTAGGAAACAGCCGGGATTGGGAGAGAAAGAATAAGGCGGGAGTACAGAGACGCGACGTCGTCTCCTAGCAACCGTAAATGGTGCCGACCTGATTCGTTGCTAAGGAACGCCTACGACGCGTTCTGGAAGCCTCGGGCAAAGAAACTCTGTAGCTCCGTCGTCTGTCTCCCTTTCCCACTCCCCACCTCTCCCTCCGTCCTCCTCCTCCTCCTCCTCCTCCTCCTCTCTCTGTCTCTCGCAAACACACACACACACACACACACACACACAATTTCCTGCTCCGAGGTCCTTGGTCATTGCTGCTGAGATGGCGTCTTTCCCATCAATAACACGCCTTCTTGAAATGATTTGGACACAAAACCCCCGCTAAAACAAAACAAAACAAAACAACCTAGGTTCGAATCTTGATTCTGCCACTTCATTCAACAAGCAATTTATTAAGCTCTTATTATGCTCCCGGTATTTATGGTCGATGCCTGGGATATAAAGGCAAAAGTGAAGCAGTCTTTGCCCTGGAGGAGAGGAAGATCCTGACACAAAACAGTAAAAGCAGAGTGGATACAAAGTAATTTGAAGAGGAGGGAGCGACAATTGCTACTTCGTTAACTTTGGGCGAGTCACAACACAACCTCCATGGGCCTCAGTTGTCTTTGCTGTAATATATAAGAGTTGGATCTTAGGTCCACTGAAATCTTTTCCAACGTGAAGGCCCTCTTTGGCTGAATTTCTGGTCACGGAGGGTTTTTGACCCTCGGAGGAGCCCGTAAGTCTCGCGATACTCGCCATGCGGCAAGAGGAAGTGTCATGGTGGCCTCCAGGATTTCCTTGCTCAACACTCTAAGGTGAGTGGAAGTTGAGCGGTTAAACTTGGGGTTCCGTCTCCGGGGAGGACAGTGACCAGGTTTTCTTTTGGGAAGTGAAATTCTCGGTTCATGCTGGAGTGGAGAGAGCGGGGTAGGTCAGGGTTTCTCGCCGGAGTTCCCCGTGCCCGGCTGGCAAAGCCGGAGCCTCCCCCAGGGAGAATTGCCTGGGGGCTACCGGTCCCAATCGGAGCTGGTGCCCCGAGGGGGCCCAGAGCCTCGGGCCTGCGGAGCTAACATTCCCCCCACCCCCCAAGTTGGGGCAGGAAGCGGGGGCGCAGCGCGCGCGGCCCTCGGGCTTCAGTGTAGCGCGGGGAGTGGGGCTTTTATTCTCCGGGCATCCCCGGGGGAAATCCGGCTGGTTTCTTAATCCTGTCCTCCTCCCCACCTGCGGATCAGGTCCTGAGCCTTTCTCGCCTTCTTTGCCTCTCCTTCCCAAGGCATTTCTCCTTCGAAGGAGTTTAGGAAACACCCACGCTTTTGGTTCCCCTTTCAGCCACAACCACGTGTAACAATCACCCCCTCCCCCATTTACCGTACCTACTATGTTATTCTTAGCATTTCTTGGGTACCAAATGCAGACACTAAAGGCTTCTTCCTTTTTGACATTTTTGAAACATTTGGTACTATAGCCAGCCTTTTCTTTTAGATACTGTTTCACTTCTCAGCTTTCACAGCATTACTTTTACTTCTCTTCTTAGCAGTGCATTTCTTTATCTCTTCTACTGGAACATCATCTCCTTTCTGTCTCTTTAATTGTGACTATACTCTCAGCCCTGTCATGAGCCCTTTTTCCCCTCTACACTCTCTCTTTTGGTCACCCCATCAACCCTCATATGTTCAGTTATGACCTCTGTGCAGATGATTCCCAGATCTTTGCACTTATCACCAATTTCTCACTGGACATCCTGAACTGTATGTCTCATTGACATCTTAAAGTCAATATACTTACAACAGAACCCGGGCCAAAATCCACCTTTTTTCTAAACTTGCCTCTTTCTCTCAGCAGGATCCTTCCAGTCAACAGATTCACACCCTCTGAGTCATCCTCCCTTTTCACCCACTAACCCTACATATACAATCAGTTGTAAATTCTGTGTCCACAATTTCCATCTTCTCTCCGTTCCTAACGCCAACTCCTAGTTTAAGGCCTGGTTCCTCCCACCTGAATAATTGACTTGCCTCCTGTTTGTCCTCTTTGCCTCCTTTCCGCCTTCTCTAGTCCATGCTTGACATACTTGCTAAAGTGATATTCGTAAAGCATAGGTCTGATCATGTACCAAGTACAGACTCTTGTTTATCATTTTAACGTCCTTGGTTCCAACCTACCTTCTAGATATATTACATATTACTCACTTTTACCTGCTCAGTGGTAGAAGCCAAACTAGCCCTCTTGCTCTTCATCACACCACACATGACCTTCCATCTCTCATCTCCATGCCTTTGACAGGTATGTCTCCCATACCTAGAACATGTATCTTGTCATTTCTGACTCTTGGACTCCCTTATTTTCTTCAAAGTTCAGTTCAAGGGCCATGTCCTACATGAAACCTTTTGTGATCACCCAAGCTGATACTCCTCCTCAAATTACCTTGTATATACTTTGCTTCTACTTATATATGTGTATACATATGTATATATTTTACTTACGTGTGTATATTTTGTATTCTACTATAGAATGTAAGTTCCTTGAGGGCAGTGACTATTGCATATACCTAGCACATTTTCTGGTGCTTAGTAGGTGCTTAATAAATGCTTGTTTATCCCAAAATACCAATTGACCTGTCCATTTATTAACTCGTTCTTGTTACATAACCTGTCCAGCCTTCCTTATTTTCCAGTTATACACATACCTTAGATCAGGGTTTCTTAAACTTTTTCTATTCCTGACCCCTTAAGCACTTATTAAACTGAGTTGAGACCCCGTAAACCCACAGTATAAGAAGTGCTGCCTTAGATGACATTTTTTACATCACTTACTATTGTAAGACAACATTATTAATGATTAGGGCTTACATATTTCCTATCTACTTTCTGTTGCTTTTTTGGGTGTATTATCATTTAATTGTCTTATGTCCAGGATGTGATCAAACAACTGCTTGTCATAATCTGGGAAATAAGCATTTTTAGTCCACATATTTTCTCCTATACAGATAATTAAACCAATCTCTTTTGAGTTGCTATGTAATTCATTGAGGAGACTTTGTACTTGTCCTGTGACATGATGCATTTAATATGTCATCTGCATCTAAGAGCATTTGTAAAACCTTGCTATCATGAAGATATCTTGCAAAGGTCCCTCTATAACAGGTTCTTAACTTAGGGTTTGTGAATTTGTTATTTTGGAAAAAAATATTTTGATAACTATACTTCAATATAATTGTGTTTTTATAACACAGTTGCATTCATTATTCTGAGAAAAGGGCCCATAAACTTCACCAGATTGTCAGTGGGGTGTTCGTGATACAAAAAAGGTTAAGAACTTCTGTGCTACATAGTAGCCACTTAATAAATGCATTTTAAATTTTCTGTGGATCTTAAACATGGAATCTTCCATGATATTGGTTAAAATATTTGGTTAACATATATTTCTCAGTTTTATTCTTCATTTGATCTCAGTTCTCAGCTATTGATAATGCTGATGCTTAATACTAATGCTTTGTGACATTGAGTAAGCTTCTTCACTTCTGGATCACATTTTGCTTAAATCTAAGATTAAAAGACTTGGAATAGAAGATCATTGGTGTGGTGGTGGGACTAGGGCATTAGACCTGAAGTCAGGAAGATGTGAGTTCGTATCACACCTCAGACATGTTAGCTGTGTCACACACTCTAGCTGTGTAACCCTGGGCAAAACACTTAACCATTTATGCTTCTTTGTCCTCATCTCTAAAATGATGGGGTTGGAATCTATGGGCTTACAATCTTTAAAATCCCTTGAGGGTGTAATATTCAGTGGTTCTGTTTTATACTTAGTATATTTGGAAGCATTTTATATTTCCTACTTGAAGAAAATCCAAAGATCACCAAAAAAGGTTTGAAAAACAAATCCATGTATTTTGAAGTTTTAAAATTCTGCCATAGCTTATGTGAACAGGGTTGTAAATGGCTAAACCAGAATTAGAAGTCCATATTTCTTGGTTTTACTTGGTAAAACTCGAGGCCTACTATGTACTGTACTAGATTTTATGAAGGATTCAAAAAAGTTCAATAGGTGAACATTGCCCTCAAAGACCTTACAATCTGATTGGAGTGGATCAGCATAGCAGTGAAGGCAGTATGTTGGTTGTTGCTGCTGAAATATTTAGTAGTTAATCAAATTAACACACCAGTAAGCCCACAAGCTCAAATGCATTGTCATGTTTAGTGTTTGCTTTAATTATAGAGTTATTCTATCTCTCCTAGACTCACTCTTCAAAGGTTTGAACGATGTTCTTCTTTTGGACATGTCATCTTCCCTTCTTAGATAGTCTCACCTTATTTATCTTTTTATCTGTTTCCATACCTGCAAATGCACTAAATGCTATAGATACTCATTGTTTTCTGAATGAAGGAAGTAGTTCCAAGCATGTGATATTCTAGAGGAGTGGATTTGGAATCAGAAGACTTGGGTTCAGACACTGTTTTTGCTACTTACTATATGAAGTAGAGAAAATTATTTAACCTTTTGAGCTGCAATTTCTTCATCTGCAGAATGAAGGGGTTGGACAAGATGATCCTAAGGTCTCTGTTAGCTCCAAATCTTATGATCCCAGTCTTTGATGAATTTCTTTCAGAAGTTACCAAGTTGCCACATAGATCCTGTTATGCTTGAACTAGCTAGTTTTCTTTATACTTTGTTTTCATTAAAGAAAACAGTTCACTTTACTGTTAAAAATGTTTATTTCTCAGAGGAATTCTCACTGAACACAGATTTCTGTTAAAAGTCCAGTTTTTCCTCAGTTGGTTTGGTGGTGGTATTTTGAGTCTTTTTACATTCATGAGAATATGAAAGATTGATTTTACTATGTTGTAGTTACACAAATATAATACTACTATAGTACTTTGTTATTTTTTAGCAAATGTGTAAATTAATGATACAAGCATCATCCATTGAAGTCCTGTTCTCATGCCTTATGTTGACATGGAAATGGCCTTATGTTCATGAAGATTGTGCTGCCAGCAAAGCTTTAGCCTATCTTACCAAGCTAGAAATATATCAAATAAAAACCTAGGGATGGGTTTTGTGTTTATCCAAGGGATACCTCATCTAATAAAGTTGAGAAAGGCTCACTACCAGAAGGCTGGCCACTGCTAAATACTTTTTTTTTTTTTAACCACAGCAACCTCTGAAGATGGTCTGTTATGACAGGAGAAGTTGCTGCCCCAATAGGTAAAGTACCTGAACTGACGGAATAGCAGGTTTCTTGAAATAGTACTAAAATATTTTAAAAGAGAAGAATGCTTATGTTTAAGGAATGTACAGTGTCTAGATATAGGATTGAATTGTCTGGATTCTTTTAATGCAAGTCTTTAATGATTGAAGAGGATATTCTAGGTTTATCTCAGCTTGATTTAACAGTGTATTTTCTGTCTGTGTATTTCTTTAAAAACTTTGCTAATCTATCCTATTTTATTTTTAGAGGGAAAACAGTGGACCTCTTCTGGTTTGGCTGGTAGAAGTTATGGCTGTTGGTGGTTTTTACAGGAATCTTAAAGCAATAGCAAAATGAATAAAAAAACAAGTTCCTTTTTATGGAACCTCAGACAGTTGAATCTAAACATTTGTCCATTTGGTTCCTCAAGTATTAGAAGAATGATGAAGGGAGACCATTTGGAGCTTCAGAAACCAAAAATTACCTACCAAAATAGCATATTAAAAAATCTTCTTCTCCTTCAGTCTCTTCAAAAACCTCTATTATCTGTTAGATTTTTCTGTCAAGGTGTGTTAGTTTTTCAGTTGGAAGGCAGTGAAATCCAGAAAAGAAGACTGAACACATTAACATCAGCTTCAGTTGGCAAGCTCCTCTACCCTAGACAACTGTCTTCTGACTCCCAATGCTTTTTCATGTCAGACACAACACCTCACCTTGCTGTTGATGGGCCAAAGAAAATGATGGTTCCTCTTGAACATGATCTCTCTCAAAAGGAAAAGCAGCTAGACTTTGTCAAACACAGGCACCTCATTAAGCATTGTAATTCCATGAGTGATGTATTGGACATATTTTCAAAGTTTCCTAGGTTTTCTAGCTGTAACTATTTCATAAGTATGTGGAAAATTGCTAAAAATATGTCTGAAGACCAGAAGCGTTTTGAAAGACAGTTGCTTTATGAACATCCTGCTTTTAATCAGCTCTGTGACCAAGTAATGAAAGAAGCCAAGACTGTAAAGCTTCAACAGGTGATATTCACTCTGTATGCTTTGATCAAGATCGGAATCCCGCAGAACACTTATCTAGTTCAGGTCTTGCTGAGGGTAGTGCAGGTAAGACAAATGGAATTGAAATCCTTACATGTGTAACCTAGCAAATACATCGTCTTTCCCCCTCAGTACTTTTGAGAAAGGCTCTTTGGACAGTGGAATGTTACTGTTTTTTACACTTACACAGATAATGTATGATGCAATGATCACCTCTAATCCTGTGGTACAGAACCTTTTTTTTAAGAAATGAAATCCTATCTCGACTACTAAACATGCCTAGCTCTACTGCTAAAACTCCATAACAGGTTGATTTTTCTTATCCAATTTTAAGTCGCAATATGGAAAGCAAGGGGAGGAAGGTAGGCCAAGCAGGGTAGGGGGATTACAGGGTAGGGATGGATGAAAAGGAATATAGCTGGGTAGGTGAATCAACAATGATTTAGTTCCTAATACATGTCAGGCACTGCGCTAAATGCTTAGGATACAAATATAATGACTGAAAGAGTCCCTACTTGGAAGAATGCTCACATTCCAAGGGGACGTACAGCAAGCCCATATGTAAACCCATATAGAATAAATACAAAGTAGTTCCCTGCAAGGTAGTTTGGAAGGGAAGTCACTAGTAGTTGGACCAGGGAAGACTTCATGTAGAAAGTGGTACTTGAGTTGTGTCTTGGAGGAGGAGCCAGATTCCAGTATGGCAAGGTGAAGAGTTGGCGCAGTTTGGGCCTAGGGGCTAGGCGTGCAGAGACATGGAAACAAATCGAGTGTCATGTGGAGCAGAGAAAGCTGGAAATAGCATATCGTGAGGCTGGAAAGATAGTTTGGTGTGAAACTGTGAAAGGCTTCAAAAAATAAACAGAGGAGATTATATTTTATCCTAAAGATAATCGAGAGCTGATAGGAGAAACACACACAAATAGTAGCCCTGCCATGGATCACACTATAATTCTTAGAGCTAGTTTTCCTTATTGGGTCACTGAAACAGCCTAAACATATAGCAGAGCAAAGAAAGAAGTGTTGATTAAAATAAAATGTTGGGAGCTAAACTGTTACAATGAGAGAATACTGTTATTTAAAACTCAAATGATGGTTTGGGAAAGTAACTTTATTTGGTGCAGGTGATCAGTCTATTGATTGGTGCCCAGAACTTGAATATATAGGTTTTAATTTAACAGAAGGCTTTCTTTGAAGGTATAGATGCAGATAATAAAAACCATAATTATTGGCACTATGGCAACTTTAATGAAATTCTTTTGAACAAATGGTTGTTATTTGATCCTTTCTTAAAACTCTTTCATACCAAAATAACACTTCACTTCTTGAGGGATCATCAGAATGGGATTATGATAATATTCAGATTGTAAATTTTAAAACTATACAAAGATTTCCTAAACAAAGCATTTGGTTCTACCTGTTGGTGGCTCTGCAATTTTAACTTGGGCTGAAATTAGACTTCCTTCAATTAGGCTTTTTATTCATGTAAGCATAATGAACTTTCTTAAAATCAAGAAAGTCTCTTGAGATTGAACTTTCAAGATCGTACTTTCTAGCTACAAATAATAAATTCTGATTGGTTTTAAAGCTATTGTAGTCTTCTTTGGCTACTAGGGCCCCATTACATTTTGAGATTGGCTTTTCTGTATGGGAAAGTAGAGAGTGCCAGTGAGATCCATGTATTCTTCAGTTTGAAAAAAAATACATATATGTACAGACACATACTCCAATGAGTTAAAGATTTTTTTTGTTGTTACTAGGTTTTTTGTTTTGTTTTTTAGTGAGGTTTTATTTTTTAGATACCATGTTTTTCTCATCTCTGGTTCTCTTGTTCTCACTTTCTTCCTGAAGAGTTAAGTCTTAAAAAAAACAAAAAACCCTTTCGTCTTATCCCTTGCCAGGACCCCCAAATATACTCCAATAAGATCGGTCCGTTAGACCCCTTGCAGAAGTGTGATTATTGCTGTTTTATCTTCCCTGAGGCACTTGTAGTACAACTTGCAACATCCACTCCCTCCACAATATTCAGTTGAAGTGTGTATATGTCCTCTCTCTTGTGAGCCTTAGAACTTTTCATCTTCCTTCTTTATATGTATCTTTTCTACCTGATTGGGGTGTGTGTGTGTGTGTGTGTGCGTGCGTGTGTGCGTGTTTGTGTGTGTGTGTGTGTGTATCTGTGTATTGTGTATCTCTGTGATTGTATTCTGGTCTGTTTCAGTTACTAACCTTTATAATGTGATCTGAGTGATCAAGAAAAGGTTCAAAGATGTTAATTTTCATCTGTGTAAGAAGCAAAAGAAATATGAAATAAATTCACAAAATAAAAATGAATAATTTTTTAAAAAGTCTTGTCTACTAAAAGGGGTAAGCTTCACTTACCTAGAAAATTGCTTTATGAGATTTTTGAGAAATGTGTCATTCTCTGAAGATGATTGATGCATTTTTGGTATTCATAATAAATTATTTAAAATATTGATTCAGTGCACAAGCTGGGGTAAGATGAACTAACACAGAATATTTAGCCATAATCTTTTTATGTCAATATATTTCAATAGGAACGTATCAATGAGTGTGATGAGACATGTCTTTCAGTTTTATCACGTACCTTGGAAGCCATGGGGAAAAGCAAAAATGTGGATGCTCTTCGTGCAGGATTGCGGTAAGGAGACATCTCTGGAGTTTTCAGGGAATTTTCTTTATTTCTTTCAGTTCAATTAATTTAGTTTAGCATCAAGAAGCCTGTTGCATTTGTAGGGCATTTATTCATAAACACAATTTTCAAACCAGTTTAACATCTTGATACTGGATTGAAAAAAAAAACCTTACATAATCATTATTTATGTTAGGATTACTGTTAAAAGGAAGTAGTAATGATGAGAGTCAAATCAAATTCTAAATATTCTACTAATGTACATAAAAAATGTATGATACTCTTTTACTGAGCCACTGTCAGGCCAATCACAGTGATGTTTCATTTCCTTATTCTTCTCAAGTCTTTATCTTTGTGGATCTCATTGATGGTAGCATAGTAGAATGTGGCCAACTTATGTGTCAGGAGACTGGTTCTTGTTCCATGTCTGTCACTAACTATGGTGCCAAACATTATTTAACTTACCTCTGAGGGTCTTATTTTTCTTATCTGTAAAATGAGGGATGAGAGGAGACATAAAAATTTCTAAGGATGATTACCAGATGTAAAATTCTGCAATTCTAAGATTTATTTTCTTTCATAATAGGCTGTTAGTTGATAAGCAAATTTGGACACTAGAACACATCTTGACTCTACAAACCATGATGAAATGTATTGGAAAAGATGCCCCATACCCTCTTAAAAAGAAAATAGAGGTAAAGGAAGAAAAAGAAGCTAAATTTGACTTGTTTCTATTGAGTGTTTGGAGAGAAAGGTGCTTGTGACTAACTTACTCAATTCCTTTCTGAACAGTAAGTAACCAACTGGGCAAGTGATTAAATCAGATATTATTTTCCCATGAGGAATGTTGAAAAATGAGCAAGGACTCTTTCTCTGTTCATCTAAAGAAATGAATTTCTTGTAATGCTTGCTTTATTCTCTGTCCAGACTGCTAATATCAAACTTCGCTAGAGCTCTGTAGCTTACTTAAAGACTTAAAGATCCCAACATATGTGAACACGTGTGTAGCAGAAGTGGGGGCGTTTTCTGCTCATTGTTCCTTCAAAAAGTGGTGTTACTCCTTTTATATCAGTTTACAGTAAACTTCATTAGAAAAGACTTCACTGGAATAATTAGATCTTGTGGGGATTAGTCCTATCTTCAAGTACTTGCTGGTGTCATCATTGACACAACAGCTAGTTTGTATTGAAAATATGGATCCTTGTAATCTTATTCAGACTCCTTTTTCACTCTATTTCTCGGAGTAAGAGAATTTATGTTTTTATTATTACTTTTATTTGATGTGAATATAGGAATTCAACTTTACCTTCTTTCAGATAAAAGCCTTGAAAGAATTAGATAAATTTTCTCCTGTAAATAGCCAGCACATGTTTGGTGCCCTGGCTGCCCTGAACCACCGTTCTGTCATACTCCTGAATGAATGCAGTAAAATGGTTGCTGGTAAGTGACATTTTCCCATTCACTATACTCATATCCCTTAAGTGATGCCTGGTTCAGGTTCAGGACCTTTTGTTTTAACTCCTGAGGAATGTTTGGAGGTGTTTCTTATAGTTGTAAATAGTTTCAGTGTTGATGGCAAATTTCACTGGTTTGGAGGACTTTTTATTTCAAGTGTATGCATTTCTCTGACCCTTGAATTCTGTAATTAGACCGAGTCTTTTTTCTTTCTTAACCTCTTTCTGACAGCTGATATCCATGGATGTCCTTTTTGGATGCTAATGAGTATCCTGCAGTCCTGCAGAGATCTCCAGTACCAAAACTTGGATCTCTTTACAGCAATTGCTGACTATGTAACTACAACTTTTGACATGTGGAAAATGAAACAAGTGAGTGTTCATAACTAACTTTACAGGATAAACTTGGTAACAGTGACTCATTGTCTGTATTGTGCTTCTTGAATTTTTAAAGTTAGGATACCACAAAGCTTGAAATGTCAGACGGAGTGACTTCAAGTGGTTCTTGATGTACCATCTGTCTTTTACAATGTCTGAGTCTAAAAAATGCAAACTAACATCATATGCAGGTGTTTATGATTCTGTTTATTTTTTAAAAAGTGGTCCTCAATAGCTTGCATAGATATTTAATGTTATAGCTGTGATTCTACTGACTTTGGTCAAATGAAGCCTAATTAAGATAGCTTTACAATGAATTCATTTTGCAAAATGTAATTTAGTTATTATGTGGTGATCAGTTAACTGCAGGAGAAATGTAGTTTCTGTTACTTAAAACTTGATACAACCTCCAAAGTTCTGGGTTTTTTTTTTAAATCTCACTTTAAGGACATTAATTGAGTAAGAATTTCCTCTGAAATACAACAGTAGGCAAATGTTATAGCTTTTTAAAAATTTTCTGGTTTTTTTTTTCCCAATGGTGTATGTGGGAAGAAAGCAAGTGATGAAACATTCTATTCAACATTGACATTGAATCTAAAAAAAAAATCATATAATGAAGAAGAGAGGCAAAGAAAGAAATGTGAAACACATTGGGAAATGTGTTTTCATCATAAGAATTTAACCCTGCTAGCACTTTTAGAGATTTATGTCATTCCCAGAGTGTATACCCCTTAAATTCTTAGAGAAAAGGAATGTCAGAAAAGGAAATTGGATATGACGTTCCCTCATGTGCAAGAGTTCAGACAGAATCTAGAGTTGGCTTGTTTATTGTTGAAACATTTTCCAAAACTGTATTTTTTACATATATTTTATGTTTGTATGTTTACATATATTTTCTGAAAAGCAAGAGAGAGACAGAGACTGAGACCTTTATTCTAAAGTGATTTATATTTTCACTGATACAGTAACTACTTTATGACTTTATTTTCCATCAGTAAAAAGTTGTCTACTACCCTTAAATCTTTAGGGGTGTTATGGACCTAAGATGTTTTGAGTTGAGAAGACTCAAGAGAATGAAGGTTAGGAACCAGGATTCTTACTCATTCCACAAAAACAAAACATCAAAAAGAACAGAAGCAGCTAAAAAAAAAAGCCCACACACAGTGGAATAATTTTGGAAATAAAATTCCTATTGTAGAGAGCTTTGCATACTCAGAATGAGTATGCAAAGAAAGTCACTAAAATGGTAATACTCTTTGACCCAGAAAGTGAAGGAAGGGAGGAAGGAAATAAGCATTTATGAAGTACTTGCCATGCACTCGAATATTAACTCATTTGAGACTCACTACAATGCTGGGAGGTAGGTGCTGGTGTTATCCCCATTCCACTGTTGTGGAAACTGAGGAGTACAGAGGTTAAATGACTGGACCAGGTTCACATAGCTAAGTAAGTGTCTGAGGCTGGATACACCAGAATATCTATAGTAATACTTCTTGTGTTAGCAAAATGCATGCTGAAACAAAGTAGATATCCATAGCAACTATGTAGAACCAGGAAAACAATACACACAGTGAATACAACAATATAAATGGATAGAACAACAATTTTAAAAAGTGTCTGTTGTAAACTAAAAATGAAAATTAAAAAAAAAATTAAAAAAAAATGAAGTGAATGCTGTAGAATTATACTGGACTTAACCTAAAAGAAGAGGTGTGAGAAGGCCCCTCCCCTTGTTCTTTGCAGTGGCAGGGAGCTATCAATGTCGAATACTGAATATGTCAGACTTTTTCCCTGTGTTGTTTATTTTACAGAAGTGTCTTTTTTCCCCTCTTAATTACAAAGGATGGCTCTTGGGAGGCAGGGCATTCAGAAGTATAGGTCAGTGATGTTAAACTGGATCCTGTGGGTAACATACTGACTTACGAAACCTCAAATGAACATCATCAGTGGTGTTGCATTTTTATTTATTTTGTTAAATATTTCCCAATTACATTTTGGACACCAGAACACATCTTTACAAACCATGATGAAATGTATTGGAAAATATACCCCATACCCCACAAAATTTGTTTTAATTAAATAATAGAAATAGAAGAAAAGATCAGGTTGAGGATTCTATATTTTTTGTTCTAGAAGGAATAGGGAGCCATTGAAGATTTTTTAATAGAGTAGTGACATGATCAAATCTGTATTTTGGTAATATGAATTTAGTAGTTTTGTGGAGAAAGCATAAGAAAGGAGTGAACCTGAAATCTGGGAGATTGATTTTGAGGCTGATTTGCAGCAATCCAGTGGAAGCAATGAGAACGTTTTATTAGGGCAATGACTATGTAAATGCAAAAAAGAGGATTTACAAGAGAAACAGTGCGGAGAAAGAGTCAACATGACTTTGCAGCTGATTAAATATGAGGGAGAGGAAACAAAAATCAAGTGAAAATCAAAAAAAGATGAACCAACTAAAAATTTTACATGAGCAAAGGACAATGCTGAATAATTAAAAATCTTTTAACCTATTGAATTAACTAAAATATCAGAATCAGTAAAGATGAAAAAAGGAAACCAGAGAAAATGAAATCTTAAGATACTCTGAGAGAGTAAATGACCAAAGAAATTTAGCCAAAATTGGAAATACTAAGAAAGTCAGAAAACTAATTAAAAGAGAGACAAGGCAAGTAAAAATGTATTTACTTAAATTATGGGAAAATCTTTTTATTCCTATATTTTAAAAAACATATTTTACTTTTTCCCCAATTATGTATTAAAACAATTTTTTAACTTTTTTAAAAAAAGTTTTGAGTTCCAAATTCTGTTCCTTCCTGAAACAGTAAACAATCAGATACAGGTTATACATATACAATCATGTAAAACATTTTTGGTTTTTTGGGGGGGCAGGGGGAAGGCAGGGCAATTAGGGTTAAGTGACTTGCCCAAGGCCACACAGCTAGTAAGTGTGTCAAGTGTCTGAGGCCGGATTTGAATTCAAGTCCTCCTGACTCCAGGGACTGTGCTCTACTCACTGTACCACGTAGCTACCCCCAAAACATTTTCTTTTTTTGTACAGGAAGACTCAAATAAGACAAAAAGAATGAAAGAAAGTGAAAAATAGCATGCTTCGGTCTATATTCAAACAATATCAGTTCTTTCTCTGGAGGTGCATAGTATGCGTCATAATCAGTCCTTAGGGATTTTCTTGGAGTATTATTTTGCTGAAAATAGCTAAGTCATTCATAGTTCTTCATCAAATAATATAGCTGTTACTGTGTATAATGTTCTCCTGGTTCTACTCACTTTGTTCAGCATCAGTTCATGTAAGTCTCTCCAGGTTTTTCTAAAAATCATCTTTCTTGTCATTTCTTGTAGCACAATAACATTCCATTACAATCATATACCACAGCTTGTTTAGCTATTCCTCAATTGATGGGCATCCCTTTCCTATTCTTAGCCACTGCAAAAAGAGCTGCTATAAATATTTTTGTACAATTAGGTCTTTTTCCCCGTCCCTTCCCCCCTTTTTAGTGTCTTTGGAATATAGACCTAGTAATGGTATAGATGAATGAAAGGGTATGCACAGTTGTATAGCCCTTTGGGCATAGTTCCAAATTGCTCTCTGGAATGGTTGGATCAGTTCACAAGTTCTCATTGCTTCCATTGGATTACTGCAAATCAGCCTCAAAATCAATCTCCCAGATTTCAGGTTCACTCCTTTAGTTGGTTCATGCATTTAATGTCTTAATTTTCCCACATCCCTTCCAACATTTGTCATTTTCTTTTTCTGTCATATTAGCCAATCTGAGAGGTATGAGGTGATACCTCAGAGTTGTTTTAATTTGTATTTCTCTAATCAATAGCTATTTAGAGCATTTTTTTAATATGACTTTAGATAGCTTTGATTTCTTCCTCTAAAAACTGCCTGTTCATATCCTTTGACCATTTATCAATTGGAGAATGACTTGTATTCTTGTAAATTTGACTCAGTTCTCTATATATTTGAGAAATGAGGCCTCTATCAGAGATACTTGTTATAAATTTTTTTTTCAAAATTTTCTGCTTTCCTTCTACTTTGGTATTGGTTTTGTTTGGCAGAAACCATTTTAATTTTATATAATCAAAATGAGCAATTTTACATTTTGTGATGCTGTCTATATCTTGTTTGGTCCTAAATTCTTCCCTTATCCATTGATCTGATGGGTGAACTAACACATGCTCTCCTAATTTGCTTGTGGTATCACCCTTTATGTCTAAAACTTGTACTGATTTTGACCTTATCTTAGTATACGGTGTGATTTGTTGGTCTGTACCTAGTTTCTGCCATACTGTTTTCTAGTTTTCCTAGCAGTTTTTGTCCCCAAAGCTTGGATCTTGGGTTAATCAAACACTAAATTGCTATGGTCATTTGTTGTATTATATTGTGTACCTAATCTGTTCCACTGAATCACTGTTATTTCTTAGCCAGTACTAAATTGTTTTGATAATTACCACTTTATAATATAGTTTGAGATTCAGTACAGCAAGGCCACCTTCCTTCACATTTCTTTTCACTGATTCCCTTGATATTCTTGACTTTTTGTTTTTTTCAGATGAATTTTGTTATGATTTTTTTTCTAGCTCTATAAAATAATTTTTTGGTCGTTTGATTGGTATGACACTGTCATTTTTATTATATTGGCCTGGCCCACTCATGAACAGTTAATATTTTTCAAGTTGTTTAGATTTGACTTTATTTGTATGAAAATTATTTTCTAACTGTATTCATATAGTTCCTCGGTTTATCTTGGCAGGTTGACTCTCAAGTATTTTGTATTATCTACTGTTGTTTTAAATGGAATTTCTTTTTCTTGAAATGCTGATGATTTATGTCAGTTTATTTTGTATCCTGCAACTTTGCTAAAGTTGTTAATTATTTCAACTAGTTTTTTAGTTGATTCTCTGGGATTCTCTAAGTATACCATCATATCATTTGCAAACTTTCCAGAAGTCGTTAAAAGAGAATGTGTAAGGAAATAAATCACATCTATAATACCTACATACACCCTCCAGTGGAACCAAGGTCAAAGATCATGCACAGGCAGTTTTATGAAGGAAGAAATATAAACAGTAACCAATGGAAAAGAAGCTCAAACTCCTTTATAATCAGAAAAAGGCAAAGCAAGATAACCTTATATTACATTCTACTCACTGGAATACCATTTTGTAGAACCATATGGCAATTTATGAGTCACAAAATTGATTATACCATTTGTGTTAATTATTCCATTGCTGTGACCAACCCAAAAACATTTTCATAAAAAGTAAATGAGAATCTAGTTGTAAAAAATATTTCTGGTTATTCTATTTATAACATCATTTTAAAAAAAGAAATAGCCTATATGACCAAAAAAGTGGAGAATGGCTGAATAAATTGTGGAATTGTAATAGGATGTTATGGTCCTGAAAAAAATTATTATAAAATGTGAAAGAAAATACAAAAAAAATCTGATGATATGGAGGGAAATCAAAAAAGGCAGAACTATAAGGTACTATAAGTTTCAAGACAAGGCCAAAGGTAACAAAACATTGCTTAGGTCTAGAAAGGGACAAACAACAGAAGCATTTTCTTTTCTTTTTTATGATTTGTTAATATAAAAACAATGAAACTCGAACTTTCACTGCAGTCCTGCTTGTTTGTGACTCCTTCTGACTGTCCTGTTCTCTTCCAGACATTTCCAAAGATGCTTTATTTACTTTTTTTTTTTGTTTTAATAACCACATCATCTTCTTCCTTTTCTTATCTCAGTTGAAAGAAGAAGTAATGAAACCCTTAGGTAATCGGGAACCCTAAGTTGTCTGTGTCCAAAAATGTATGTTTCATTCTAGACTTTGAGTCCATAGCCTTTTAATCAATATGTAGAGAGTGTGTTTCATCACTTGTCCTTTGAGATTATGGAGTCATTGCATTGATCAGAGTTCTAATGTTGCTGGTACCGTGTAAATTGTTCTCTTGGTTCTGCTCACTTCATACAGGTCTTCTCAAGGTTTCTCTGGACTCATGCCCTTCATCATTTCTTCAGTCACATTCATATATCATAGTTTGCTCAACCATTTCCCACTTGATGAACACCCCCTACTTCTATTTCTTTGCTGTAACAACACCACCAACAACAGACTATTGATTAAATCCTTTGAGATTTTTATCAGTGTTTCTCATTTCTCTCCGTAGGTTCTTGCTCTTCTACTTGTTTTTGAGTCCTTGAGATTTAGACATATTGGTTTGATGAACTTGTTTCTTAAAAGAGTGGTGGACATATCTCAATCTCTAAATCAGAAAGAAATTTTATGTATTCTTCATATATATTCCTCTCTTAACCACATCTGTGACTCTGAGAACCAACAGTAAGTACTATTTTTTTTTAATTAATGAATTTAATTTAGGTATTTCTATAAGATTCATTATTTTGACTTGGTATTTAGTAATATATTTTTGAATTTCAAGGAGAGGTTTTACTTTCTTGAATCTTCAGGATTATGAGAAGTGCCATGACATTGTGAATAGGTTGGTAGACTTGAAGTCAGGACAGCTAGGGTTCTGATTCTGTGTCATGTGTTTGTTAACTGCATGACCATGGACTTCTTTACCTTTCTGAACTTTATCTTCCTCATCTGTAAAAACTTGTATTATATACTTTATTGGGTTCTTTTGAGGCTCAGATGAAATAATGTAGGTAAAGTGATTGACAAACTGTAAAATGCAGTCTAAATGCCAGTTAGTTCCTGTTCATGTAATACTTCTTCAGCTCATAGCAACTGCCTTACCAGCTATTCATTCTGCTTTTCAGCTCAGAGGGTGAGTATTAAATGTAATTGCTAATATTGGCCCCACACTCTACTTGAATTCTGTAAACAAATATGAGCCCTCTTTGCCTTTACTCCTTGACTTCCCTCTGCATTCCTATTCGTAGTTTTACTTTTCTGTCTTCTGCATTCTGGTCTTGTGCCCTAAGTCTATGAGGCTCATCAGCATATCTGCTGCATACTGGCTTTGTCTCACGGGCCTACCTCACTTCATGTCAGATTGAAACTTGCCAGCCAGGTCTGTGAGCTTTCCTAGTTAGTACCTGGAGAGCAAAAGGTGAGATGAGAAGTGTGCAGTTAATGAGCTGGTTCAGCTGATGATAGAAGGGAATTAAGGTGGTAGTCAAATCTGCTAATAATGGTTTGAATACAGAACAGTCTAGTAAGTTAAGCATCTAGGATGAAGAGCATTAGTGAGTGAAGATTTGAAAGCATCATCCTGTTTTTTTTTTCCTTCCATACAACTCAGAGAAATATATGTGTTGGATAGATCTTTTATATAGAGTAAGTACAGTGTAAGAAAAACTTCACATAGCAGTTGAGATTTGAACTGGACTTTGAGGAATGGGTAGATTATAAGTAAGTTAGAGAAGGGAGAGGGGGAGAAGTGGATATTCTGAGCTAACAGTTTGAGCATCCGTCCTCTTTTCTTCACTCACTCAGCTACCAGGCCAGGCCCTTATCACCGCTTACTTGGACCATTATAGTAAGCTCTTAATTGGTCTCATTTCTCTTTCATTCCTTCTTCAATTCATCCTCTACACTGCCAAAATAAACTTTTTAAAGTTCAGGTCTGACCTTGAAGGAAGGCAGGATTGTATGTAGAAATAACCTAGGATTTGGAATCAGAATACTTGTGTTTGAATCCCAGCTCTGTTACTGTGTGACCTTGGGCAAGTCACTTACCTTTCTGGGCTTGAGTTTCCCTGTCTGTAAAATGAGAGAGGTTGAACTAAACAATTTCTAAGGTCCTTCCCATCTCTAAATGCATTCTCCTAAACCATGTAATTGCTCAAGAAGCTTCAGTGGTTCTTTATTGCCCCTAGTAGTAAAATCTAAACTCTCCTCAGCCTTACTTTCAGCCCTACTCTTCCATACTTTTTCACATACTCTACATTCTAGCCAAACTGGCCGAGGTTCTGTTCTTTAGTCAGCATTCTATATCTGCCTTGCACAGACTGCATTGCTTTCTTGGTATACATTCTCTCCTTACCTTCACTTCTTAGAATCCTTAGCTTCCTTCAGGGCTCAGCTCTGGCACTCTTTCCTATGGAAAGCCTTTTCTGATTTCCCTTATTGCTTACTTAACTTATATTTACCTTTGAAAATGTTAGGTAGAATATAAGTTTCTTGAGGGCAGGGGCTGCTTTGCATTTTGTCTGTTTCCTTTTTGCCCAGTACCCAGCACAAGGCCTTGCGTGTAATAAGTCCTTAATAAATGCTTGTTAAATTGAATTGAGTCAAAAGACACCAAGGTGGTATTGCACAGGATATTTTCAGGGACTGTGAACATCATAATTTGGATGCCACAAAATGACACAAATAAGGAAGGAGAAGAGATAGGACTCAATCATTTTTGAACATACACACATGTATATGTTTATGTATGTACACACACCCAAAAAGTTTTCCCCTCCTTTGTTTTAGTCCATAAGAGATTCAGATGTCCATCTTGCTATTTTTGAAAACCAAGAATAAAAAAAGTGTAGTCTCCTAGGTTAACTCATAAATAAAAAAGTTTCATTTGCCCACAGATTTTTACTAGACCTCAATTTTCGTCTCTACCCTTTCACTCTCGCCTCCTATTCAACCACCTTCTCTAGCTCTTAACACTTCTGTGCTCATTTAAATACCTATAGGGAGAAACATAGCTCCCATTTCTGGATGGCTGGAGCGTGCAATTCCCTGTCCAACATTAGGAACCAGCCATCGTAAGTAGGTCCAATGGGTATAAAGGGTAATAACTGGGAAGTGGTAAGTGTGTTATGTTTCGAAACACCACAGGTATTCTGGACCACATCAGTAAACACACCTGGTAGGGGGGGAGACAGACAGGGAGGGAGAGAGAGAGACAGAGAGAGAGAGAGAATGAGAAAGAGAGAGGTACCTACTTGTATTCATGATTTCCATTTTGCCTTTTCTTTGAGCTTAAAACAGGTGACTATGGAGTTCCTTTGACTTTGTTATGGTGATTTTATTTCTTTCTTATTTCTGATTATAGTCTTTCCTTTCTTTAAAGGTTCTTAGAGGCTATCACAAGTGCTTTGAATACTTATCTTCCAAAAATGTCATCGTTCAGCTTGTTGAAGGCAGTGTACTGCTTTTGTGTGTTGAATCATTTCCCCCAGGAGCCTTTTAATCAACTTTTCCAAGAGAATATCATCAATGAGTTGCTGACGTCAGGTATGAAATTACTGTAAGATATAAGTATGATAGTAATGTGCTTGCATCTCCAAAGTGATCAGAACTTTCTTAGTGCCCTCAATTTGCATTGCAGAATGACTAAGCTAGTTTAATTTGGAGATGCTAGTAAAATTCATGAGTTGGTCTTGAAGTATTAACTAGTAAATCCACTACTAACTTGCTGAAAATAAATTTGGTAATTATGTTAAGATTTCACCAGCAGAGTATTATGAGCACAATCATAATTCTTTTATTTATATTTAAACTACAAAAAGCTAAAGATTAATTTATGTGTACTTTGTACAAGAAGTTTCTATATCAAAGTGTTAAGCTTTTATTTGTGGAATGCATATTATAAGAGTTAAAAAATAGAGAGGTTTATTTATTAATGACTTCTTATGGCCTATTATTAAAATACATCCAGCTAGAAAAATAAACCAAACTATTATCTTTAAGCTTAAATATAAACAGCAATTATGAATTTAGTATTGACTAATTGACATTGGTTAAATCACGTGGTTTTTAAGCCTTCTATTGGTGTACAAAGTAAGGGGGAAAAAAAAACTTTAATTCCTGTTTCCCACATACATCAAAATTTTGGATACCTCTCAGAAACTTCATTTAATCATTTATAAAACTGTGAATTTTACTGACTAGATTTCCACTTTGAGAATTTAGGATTTTGCTAATGTGATAAGACTCGAAAGGTAGGAGGGAGCCATGGTATGAAGGGCTTTAAAAGTGAAGCTGAGGGATTTCGTGCCAAGAGGACTGCCTGAACAGGAGGCAGATGATGCAGTTTCCGCATATCTACTCCTAGCAAAATTAGGAAGTTTCCACTAGAACAAATAATGATCAGGAAATCCAGTGAGAACCAGTAAGTGACATCTTCTACCCCAGAACTGTATGAAAAGTCAACCATAAGCCAACCCAGTCCAATCCAATAAACATTTATTAAGTCATTCCTTATGCCTGGCATTGTGCTAAGCCCTGAGGATATAATTAGAAAAAAAAAACCAAACAGCCTCTGCCCTAAAGAAGCTTACTATCTGAAAGGGGAGACAACACAGAAAAGGCCGCAGGAAAGGGGTATTGGGTAGGAAGAGGACAGCAGCAGGTATCAGGTGTGGGGGCATCTTGTTCCATGTAGTTGAAACCAGACAAGACAGTATATGCAGAGTGAAGTGAGCTGAATGCAGTTTCTGCCCTCTATAAAGCAAGACTTAGGGAGAAATTTGGTATTCCCCCCTCCAGCCCTCCATTCAGAGGGGAGAGGAGATGGAGTCAATCAAGACTTGATATTAACAGCATGCTGGTGAGGTATTAGAAGTGACAAGCTTATCCTAGGAGGGGCATGTTGTTCCACGGAGTTGAAACCAGGCAAGTTAGCAAATACCTAGGAATCGATGGTTAAGGAGATATTGAAGATGAGATAAGCAAGCTCCTAGACGAGAGGGGAGAGCATAGCATCAAGAAAACAAGAGGAGGGGTCTCAGCAAGGAGAAGGGCTACCTATTCATTGTAGACTTGAGCAAAGGAGGATGAGAGTGGGAAATAGTGAAGGATTTTGAAGTGTGGAGTAGAGAACAAGAGCCAAGCCTAGAATGGTTCCCCTCTGTGGAATTTTCTTTTAAATAAAGTAGGAGATTATCCTCTTTGTTGAAAAGAGGGGAGAGTGGGGAGAAGCCAAGATGGTGGCTGGAAAGCAGGGACTTGCCTAGGGCTCTCCTCCAGGACCATCCAAACACTATAAAAAATGGCTCTGAACAAATTCTAGAACTGCAGAACCCACAAAATAGTAGAGGGAAGCAGGCCTCCAGGCCAGGACAGCCTGGATGGTAGCTGGGTAAGGTCTATCATGCACGAAACTGGAAGCAGAGCGGAACAGAGCCGAGTGTGGGCTGCACCCAGACCAACCAGACCAGGAGCTGGGCGGAACAGGCCCTAGCGCCTGAATCAGTGAGCTGTGGCAGTTACCAGACTTCTCAACCCACAAACACCAAAGACAACATATGAGGTTAGTGGGAAAAGCTGCAGGGACAGGTTGAAAGGAGTTCTCGGTTCGGCTACCACCCTGGGGGCAGTGGAGTTGGTGCAGCTACAGAACTACAGCTGCAGTTGCTTCCGGCCCCAGGCCTACCTGGTAGGAGGAGTTAAGTGGCGGATCAGAGCAGGAGTGCACAGCCTGCTTAAGATCTGAGTCAGGTCCCGGTTGGTGGTTCTTGGGGGAGGAGGAGTGCTACTGGGGTAGAGTTTGCTGTGAGAAATAGCTCTGAAAACAACAGCGCATCCCCTCAAGATTGGAACAAAGTACTCTCTACTCTACAAGCAGTCATATCCCGATGAAAAACTCAAGGGTCAAGTAGTTGGCTGGGAACATGGCCAGGCAGTGAAAACGGACTCAGATTCAGACAGTGACTTTGGAATCTTTCTTTGATGACAAGACCAAAACATACAGCCAGAAGAAGTCAACAAAGTCAAAGAGCCTACCTCAAAAGCCTCCAAGAAAAACATGAACTGGCCTCAGGCCATGGAAGAGCTCAAAAAAGATTTGAAAAAGCAAGTTAGAGAAGTAGAGGAAAAATTGGGAAGAGAGATGAGAATGATGCGAGTAAACCATGAAAAACAAGTCAATGACATGCTAAAGGAGACCCAAAATAATACTGAAGAAAATAACAACTTAAAAAATAGACTAAGTCAAGTGGCAAAAGAGCTCCAAAAAGCCAATGAGGAGAAGAATGCCTTGAAAGGCAGAATTAGCCAAGTGGAAAAGGAGGTCCAAAAGACCACTGAAGAAAATACTACCTTAAAAATTAGATTGGAGCAAGTAGAAGCTAGTGATTTTATGAGAAATCAAGATATTATAAAACAGAACCAAAGGAATGAAAAAGTGGAAACCAATGTGAAATATCTCTTTGGAAAAACCACTGGCCTGGAAAATAGATCCAGGAGAGATAATTTAAAAATTATTGGACTACCTGATAGCCATGATCAAAAAAAGAGCCTAGACATCATCTTTCAAGAAATCATCAAGGAGAACTGCCCTGATATTCTAGAGCCAGAGGGTAAAATAGAAATTGAAAGAATTCACCAATCACCTCCTGAAAAAGATCCCCAAAAGAAAACTCCTAGGAATATTGTTGCTAAATTCCAGAGCTCCCAGATCGAGGAGAAAATACTGCAAGCAGCCAGAAAGAAACAATTTGAGTATTGTGGAAAAATAATCAGGATAATACAGGATCTAGCAGCTTCCACATTAAGGGACCGAAGGGCTTGGAATATGATATTCCGGAGGTCAATGGAGCTAGGATTAAAACCAAGAATCACCTACCCAGCAAAACTGAGTATCATGCTCCAAGGCAAAATATGGATTTTCAATAAAATAGAGGACTTTCAAGCTTTCTCAGTGAAAAGACCAGAACTGAATAGAAAATTTGACTCTCAAACACAAGAATCAAAAGAAGTATGAAAAGGTAAACAAGAAAGAGAAATCACAAGGGACTTACTAAAGTTGAACTGTTTTGTTTACATTCCTGTATGG
This sequence comes from Trichosurus vulpecula, assembly GCF_011100635.1. Lineage (NCBI taxonomy): Eukaryota > Metazoa > Chordata > Mammalia > Diprotodontia > Phalangeridae > Trichosurus > Trichosurus vulpecula. The sequence continues at coordinate 294,983,012 of NC_050576.1, read as the reverse complement.
AAAGATGATGTGTATAATTCATGAGACCTCAGTATTAGGGTAGCTGAAGGGAATATACATATATATAGATAGATAGATAGATAGATATAGATATATATATAGAGATATAGATATGGGGGAGAGAGAGAGACAGAAAGAGAGGGCACAGGGTGAATTGAATATGAAGGGATGATATCTAAAAAAAATCAAATCAAGGGATGGGAGAGGAATATATTGAAAGAGGGAGAAAGGGAGAGAGAGAATGGGATAAATTATCTCACATAAAAGTGGCAAGAAATAGCATTTCAGTTGGGAGGGAGGAGGGGGCAGGTGAGGGGGAATGAATGAATTTTGCTCTCATTGGATTTGACCTGAGGAGGGAATAACATACACACTCAATTGGGTATCTTACCCCACGGGAAAGAAGGAGGAAGGAGATAAAAAAGAGGGTACTATAGAAGGGAGGGCAGATAGGGGGAGGGGATAATCAAAAGCAAACACTTTTGAAAAGGGACAGATTCAAGGGAGAAAATTGGATAAAGGGGGATAGGATAGGAAGGAGCAAAATATAGTTAGTGTTTCGCAACATGAGTATTGTGGAAGGGTTTTGCATAATGATATACATGTGACCTATGTTGAATTGCTTGCCTTCTTAGGGAGGGTGAGTGGGGAGGGAAGAGGGGAGAGAATTTGGAACTCAAAATTTTACAAGAAGATGTTCAAAAAAATTTTTTGCATGCAACTAGGAAATAAAATCTACAGGTAGCGGGGCATAGAAATCTATATTGCCCTACAAGAAAGTAAGGGAAAAGGGGATGGGGGGGAGTGGGTGACAGAAGGGAGGGCTGACTGGGGAACGGGGCAATCAGAATATGTGCTGTCTTGGAGTCGGGGGGGAGGGTAGAAATGGGGAGAAAATTTGTAATTCAAACTTGTGAAAATTAATGCTAAAAACTAAACATTTTAAATAAATGAATAATGATTTAAACTCCAAAAGAAAAAAAAAGTAAAGAGAAGAGGGGAAACTAATCAGTTTGGGAGGTTTGGAATAGCCTGTGTGGCGAGTATGATGTCAGTTAGAGAGGAACTAAATTATTGTGGTGTAGTATTGGAGGCCTAAGTAATATTATTACAAACTATTGCAGATTTGTAGTGAATCTGGTTGGCATGGTTGCTTGTCTTTTTCTGACAGCTTCCAGGAGCATGTGAGTAGGAGTGGAGGAGGAGAGTAGAAATATCCCAAATTGAGACTAGCACAATGTGGTTGGGTGTAGAACAAAGGGGCAAGGGATTCAAGAGTAGCTGATAGTATTTGATTGAATAGGTTGAATATGGACAAGAATATAAAGTGAGGGAGATGAGATCAGGGCCCAGTGGTGATGAGATGAGAGAGCTAGGATGGTTGGAGAGATTGGAGAGATTGTAGATCAAGGTGAAGATCTTAAGAATGGATTTAGGAGGATTGAGGTTATTGTAGACCAGGACAATCTGATGGATTGGTTTTTTTGGTTTGAAGAAAATGTGATGTTCATATAACATCCAAGGACATAGAATTGATTCAGTGAGACCCAGTTCCCTGCCTCTGTGTTGATCATGCTGGAATGACCAGTGAGAAGCTTGAGGGAGTAGGACCTGACTCCTAATGAGCTGGCTTTATATATTATCTGCTTGGAAACATTAGTCCCCTGGGCCAAATATGTCTAGAACACAATTTCAATACCTTGTAAGGAAAAACTAGCCTGTTTGCTTTTTGTAGGGACAGAGGAAAAGCTAGGTCAGCCTATCTGGCAGGGCCTTAGGACATCAGTGTTCCTTCTACAGAGGCAGAGAAAGAGATTGAAAGATAGAATGTTGTGGTTGAAGATAGGAACTTCAGAGTTCTGGGTAAAGGGGGTGGATCGGTTTTTAGGTAGTGGTTACATCAAGGCTGTGACCATACCTTTTTGTGGCTAATGTGAAATTAAAGTGGTTATGGGAGTTGGGAACATTGCTAAACTAGGAAGCCAGAGTATCTGAGGGGACATTGATGTGAAAGCCCTGAGTATGATAACAGGAAGTCTGAACTAAGTACTAAATCCTGAGAAAAGAAGACAAAATACTTTGAGGATGGTAGATCACTACAGCAAGAATTTGAACTGGATGACCATAAGGATGAATGGAGTGGACCTCAAAGGAAGAGAGGTTGTTAAGGGCTAGGGGTAAGCCAGGGTGGCAATGTGCCTGAAATGGCAAAGAGATTGATCAGTTGCAATTTGTTGGAAATTGTGTGGAGCGCCAGAGGGTACAATGCCCTAAAGAAGGGCTGTGAGGGATGGGAGTGAGCATGCAGTGAGACATAGGAGGGTGAGACTTTTCTCATTAGCAGACATTGATTTGGAATCACAGTCAAGGAGAACAGTGGTGAGGCCAGCTGAGAGGGGCCACTTTTGTCCGAGGGACTTGAAATAACTGAATGTAGAGTCAGGGTGGACCCCGCCTTTCTTTGTCTCTGACATTCTTCAGGTGTATATACCTAGCAGTGATGTCTCTAGGACATTCTTAGATATTTTCTTAGCATGATTCCAAATTGCTTTCCAGAGTGCTTGGGCCAAATATCAGATATTTGATGCAAAATTTTTCCAGTCAAGAATTTTTTTTTTATTCTCATTGCATCGGTTTTGTTCCTGCGAAAACTTTTTACATTCATGTATTTGGAACTACGTATTTGCTCTTTTAGTAACTTAGAGAAGTTGCTTTTAAGTGTTGAGATCAGAAGCAAGATTTCAGGCCATGAAGATAGGCCTCATTTTCAAGGAGTTTGTCTGAGAAAGGGAAGACAGCTGCTTTACAGTTTTACCAGTAGTTCTTTCAAATAAGGAGTTCTTTCCCAAATAATTCATTCTTGAGATGAGTTCAGTTGTATCTGATTCTTTATTATCTGGTTTGTTTCACTGATCTACTGTTATGTTTTTTAGCCAGTACTTAATAGTTTTGATGGTTATTGCTATTTATTATAATTTGAGGTCTATAAATATTCTTCCCCCTTTTTTCCTGCTTTTTTCCTCCTACATTTCCCTTGAAATTCTAGACTTTTCATATTTTCAAATGATTTCCCCTATGTTTTCTAGGTACTGAAAGTGAGAGGACTGAGTATATGCTCCATCAGGTGAATGCTTGCTTGGAACTTGAAGGCACCTCAGTCCTTAAGTCCACAGCTATAACATTGAGGGAATGCTCTTCAGCCCCATTTCGTTCACATGTAGACATTGAAGAAATGTTGTTAAACCTTTTGGAAAATAAGAGACTATTTTTAAAAAATGTACAGCTGCCACATAATTATTTTGTTGGTAAGGGAATTGTTTACTTCTTTATATTAATATTTTTCTCATTTAAAGAAGAGCTTGTTAACTTATACTGTTAAACTTATAGCCTCTTAGCCAATGGTCTTGTAATTTTCCTAATTAGTTTTGTTCATTAAGTGAATTCTTTTTTTTCCTGGCTATACAAGATACAACATAACAGAGAAGATACACATGCCTACCCTTTCACTTTGGACTTAAAACATAATGTATAACAATGTAAAATGTAACAAACAGCATTTAAAAGGAAGGGTAGAGATACTTAAACAGCAAGAAAATGAAGCAATCCTGTACCAAATTTATGGCACGCTAACAATAACTTATCTTTACAGCCTCTTGGCCCTTTAAAGTTTATGGAGTGCTTTCACATCTCACTAATACAAAGGAGTTCTTGCCTTCTGTCACTGACATCTAAAGTAGGTGCAGCTGATGGGTTTTTTAAAAGCATCTACATGTGAAATGGTAGCCTGTATTAACAGTGCTTGTCCTGTAATTTTCTTGTGAAATAAACAACTCCATAGTGTAAAAGTACTTAATTCAATATCAGTTACTGGAAAATGCTGAGAGGCAAAGTATGAAATGAAGTATCAAACATTCTGTTCTTGGTCAGTCTGCTTGAGGTTTTTCAAACATATCTAAAAACCAGTCTAATCAATTCTGATTTGTTTAAAATCTTGTCATTGTTTTTTAAATTTATTTTACCAGAGCTTAACATTAAAAAGGAACTTAACAAATTTGTGCTTAATTTTCACTGTGGAGCAATGTATTAGCTTTTTCTATAGTACTTAGAATAAGCTAGCCATGTTTTTACTGTTTTCATTCTTTCTCCTTTTGCGTTTAACATTCCTTTCTCCATCCCAGTCCTAGGTCCCAACAGCTAACACTTTCTCAGAACTAAGGTAGATTACAAGTAAAAGATTGGTGGATTTTCTCCAGCATTGATTTTTGAAGTAGATTAGGTTTTCATTTTGGTTAATGCTTGACAATTTAATATGTGAATGCTTTTCTTTCAGATTTTGAATTGAGAATGGATTCTAAGAGAAGCAAAGTATTTCCAGTATCTGAAGCAGATGCGTTCATAGCTGAACCGGATATTATCAGGTCACTGGATCGTGCTCTTTATTTGCCGTACTCTTTGTATTCTTAGTCTAATACCAGAATGCTTCACAATGCTGGCAGTAACAGTGATAATTTATCAGTTCATCGAATTTAGAGTAGAAAGGGGCCTGCTCTAGTCCAGCTACCATATTTGACCAAGATACCAGGAGGTTGTGTGGTTAACGGCAGAGCCAGGACCAGAGCCCAGCTTGCCTGACTGGTTCCAATGTTCTTTCCACTTCATTCCATAAATAGTAATTGAGTGGCAGCTATGAATAGGAATTGTGCTAACTTCTACGAGAAGCACTCTGAGCTTATAAAATAGCCGTCTTCACAAATGTCGTCATGTGTACACTCTGTATTTGACTTTACTAAGTATGGTAAAAGATAGATGGACTTTAATTTTTATAAATGAAGTAATATTGTGTCATATTTTGGAAGTCAAGAAACCACAACTTGTGTCTTTGTCCCTTCATATTTATACCTTCCTTCTAGAACATAGAGTACATTTGTTTTGGAAAAAGATGCCCTCTGTTGTCAGACGACGACTTTTCCCTTTGAGGCATATGTACACATGAAAACCTAGCAAGATATTTTTGCTATCTTTTACAATTGTTGCCTCTTTTCCTTGAAAGGATTTTCTCTTTTCTCAAGGAAATCTTCCTTCCTGTATTCTCACGCAGATTTATTGACTTTCTTCTTCACTGCATTACTGTGGATTATAATAAGAATAAACTAGCATTCATACAGTGCTTTGAGGTTTGCAAAGCACTTTACAAATATTATTTCATTTTATCCTCACAGTAACCTTGGGAGGTAGATGCTATTATTATCCCCATTTTACAGCTGAAGAAACTAAGGCAGACAGAGATAAAGTGGCTTTCTCAGATTCACACAGTGAGCACTGGTCTGAGGTCAAGTTTGAACTCAGATCTTCCTCACTCTAGGTCCAGTGCTCTATGCGCTTTGTCACCTGGCTGCCATAGTGATAATGGTAATTACTGGACTAAGAAGAATCAGCTGTTGGCAATAAAGGTTAGGAAGAGGAGGAGATAGATTTGGCATTGAGCTGAACCTTCCTTTGGGGGCAAAAAAAGCCCTCCTATAGTCTTCCAGATTAGCAGTAGCTCAGTTCTAGCGGCTGTGAGCTGTGATGACTGCTTTTATTTTGTCACTGAGCTCCACGTTTCAGAATGCATAGCATGGAGAATAATGATGAAAAGCAAGGGAAAATCAGGCCACCTTTTGGGTTTTTTTTTTCTTGGCCAATCAAACAAATATGTCTTTTCCAAACTCTTCACTGCTGCCTGCTAGTTCGTGATAAGGAATTAAAAGGGGGATCATTTAGACATCCCCCTGGGATTTTCCCCAAAGCTTTTACCATTTTGTCCCCTTGTAGTTGGGACCGAGATGATCCTTTGGGGAGAAAGAGGTGACATTGAGGACTATTCAGCATTGTTCATGCTCGTGCTTCCCAGTCATGGTGCACATCATTGTGGTCTGTTTGGGGATTACTAGTCTTTATTTGCCACACTTGCCAAAGTTGATATTCAGGCCAGATTTCAGTGACACTTTGGCACAACAATACTTAGCCCCTTTTTTAGCTTCCTGGGAAAGTTTGCTCTTACTGGTTGAACACTTTTTTTCGAAGTCGTAAGTGGAGTTTCTGCAGCCAATTCTGTTTTCCTAATGACGTACACTATGACTTCAGAGATGTTCTGTTGGCAGCTATTTCTAGTTTCTTCAAACCTCTCATGTAGTCAACAAAATAAAGCATTATATACTTCAGAGGAGCAGAGAATCCTTTTTTTAAATGGAAGAATCCTTCTTATAATAATTGTCCCCTAACTTAACTGTTTTAATTCTCTGTTTTGAACATTTGGAATAGTGTATAAAATGTATATTTCTAAAGTTGGGAACATTTGTAGAATAAAAGAATACTTGAGGAAAGATAATAAAGCACTCAACTTTTTTCTTTTTAACTATGTCTCAGAAACACTTGCGGAGTGATTATTGTATGTATAGTACTATTGTAAACACTCTAAAATGAACTTCTTATATGAAAAAAACCAGAGTCTAAAATCTTAACTTTCTATAGCCAAAAGAGACCTTATTAGTCATCTGTTCCAATTTCGTTTTAAACCTTAGGAAGCAGAGGCTTGGGTGGTTTAAGTGACTTGCTCTACATCACACAGGGAGTTGATATTTGAAGCAAGACTAGAAGTAAGACTGTGATCTTTTGATTCCTAGCCCACTTCATTGCCCCACTGTACCATTCTACTACTACTGCTCATCTAACATTTGTATTATTTTCAAATTGTTCTCACAGGTAGTTTCTATTATGGTGACAGTTAAAATGATACTATCTTTTGGAGGCAGTATAGTATAATGGAATGGCCAATGACTTGGAAGCCAAAGGACCTGAGTTCAAATCCCACTCCTCATAATTACTAGCCATATAACCTTGGACAAGTCACTTCCCTTCTGGGCCTCAGTTTCTCCACCTTTAAAATGAGGGGACTGGACTAGAGAGCCTCAGAGTTCCCTTCCAGCTCTAAATCTGTGACACTAGGATCTTTACAGTGACTGTTTTCTTGTATTGTTTATTTTGTTTGCAGAGTGGCTTTGCTCTGTGTTTCTAGATCTGCTTTCTGTTTTGGCACCACTCACCCCAGAGGAGGGCTGGGAATAAAGATGCGTCACTTAAAAGCCCTGGGTTTTCATGTGATCTTGGTAAGAAGATAAAATTCAAATGCTCATTACTTAAAAATAACTGCTACCAATGAAGTTAGAGAAAAAAATGTTACTGGGGTTGTAGAGGGCCTGGGTAGGAGCTATTACATCTGGAGTTAGCTTGTTTCTTGATGATGGTATTTCAGGACAATTGGATTCTTTTGTAACATAAGGTCTTTTATGTATTTACTAACATAATTTTGAGAAGGGCTACATAGGCTACACCAGACTACCAAAGAGTTCCACAAAACAAAAAAGGTTAAGAACTCTTGTATTAGATTGACTTCCTGGGCTATTTTTAAGAGTGGTAAAGTAGTCCTTTAGCTGAATACCTTCTTTATTTCATTTAACTCTGTTTCTTGCACATTGTAAACAAGTCCATGACCCTGGAAGTTATGATACTGAAGTTTTGTTTCATGAGACAAAAGTGGGGATCAATTATGGAGTACATTTCCCTAGGGAAAGTGTGACAGCTATGAATGAATGAAGCATTTATTGAGTGCCTACTATTTACAAAACCCTGTGCAAAGTGCTTGGTAGATACAGAAAAACAAGATAGTCCTTGCTCTCGAGGAACTCACATTCTATTGGAGAAGATAACCCACATGGAAAGTTTCAGCTGCAAGTCAGATGTTAAGGTTTCATGATCCTTAGGGTACAGTGACAGTGCTGATGAGAATGTCTCTTCTTTCATGACATTTCCATTGACAAAATAATATCAGTTTCTAACATGGAGCCATCTGACACCGCCAAAGACCTTGATGGCAGAACTTCCTATTTTGGATCTTTAGAAGCTGTGATTGTAGCCCGTGCAGGAGTACTTATCAGGTGGCCTCTCCACAGAACGATGACTGTGAACACTGGCTTGGAAGCTCTGCCTTTCCTAAGGCTTTTGTGTTCAAGGTCCTGGGCTGTCTCCATTGAGGTCTGGGGGGAAGGGAAGAGAACAGGCATTTATTAAACACCTGCTGTGTGCCCGTCATTGGGCTGAGTGGTTTACAGAGTGAGGAGAAATGGTGATCGGGGTGGTGTGCTTTGTACACCCTTTTGCCTTAGCTGTCAGAGACATTAAAACATTCTGGGCAATGTATGCACACTTGAACTGGTCTTTCCTTGTATTCTTTCTACAAACCACCCTTTTAGTAGCTTCATTCTCAGCATGAAAATCTCATAGTAACTCTGTAGATTCCTTTTAATTTGTCAAAAAGTTTGTAAGGAAGGTTTATGTTTCATGTTGTTCCCCAACTGAATTCCACCCTCTTTGTTGATCATGTACCTAAAATGAAACTGAACCTGAAAATATAGCGTTAGGGAACATTTACAATATGACACACATTACGTGCTACAGTGCACTTCAACTCTGTTGAGGTTTGGAGAGAGCCTGAAAGAGCCCCAAGTCTATTGTTAAGATGTGAAAGGCATGGCCAGGAAGAATTTAAATGGTTGTAGTTTGGTGTCTCTCCTTTAGATATTATTCATGCCTCATGTTCTCCCACTAAAGAAGGAGAGCCTGTTTGTTACCTAAAAGACATTTAAAATTTTCTGTTTTGTGGAGGGATTTCCCCTCCAAACTTGACACTACAAGCTTGTATCACTTCAAAAATATATCCTTTTTGATGATCTAATACAAGTTCGTAGAAAGCAGCAGTTGTGTCTACAGTTATGTCCTTACATACGTGTCTTTTTCTCTAAGCCAGCTGGTTTGTGTTGTTTTGTTATTGTTTTTTGGTAAAAACTGACTTTTGCGTCATTTCTCTTGTAAGGTCAATACCTGGGAGATTAAGAAATTGGATATGAGCCTTGCAGTCACGTTTCTGAAGAACAAAATCTTCTCACAAGAAGCTTTCCCCACTGCTCCTGGATTTGCAGCATAAGATGTTAAAATAAAAGGAAGATTTCATGGGGAATGAGTTTCCATTATGAAAAGGAACACATGGATGGATTGTAGTATTTACTAAAGCCTGACTTTTGTTCCTAAATCTACTGCCAAAGGAGAGTTTTCTGGATAGCTCACTGAAACAGATGATATAATTAGAAGTGTGCACCGCTAAGAATTACCATATCAAACTGGAAGAATTTTAGCTAAGGAATTTTCTTTTAATTAATTTAAATAAAAATTTCAAAGCAGATAAAATATCATTAAAAATGTTTTGTATTTAATGTACCATCAAAATGCCAAGATGTATAACAAGTTATAGTTATGCCCTGCTCAGTTTGAGTTATGTTAAATTTTGATCTATACTTGCTATTAGAAGTTGACTCTCAATCTTCTCCACAAGTATGACATATTAGAAACGGAGCTTCCTAATGGAAGCTGCTGCTCTGCTTGCCAGGAGCTGCTTTAAGTGGTAGAAACAATGATGGTGAGGATGATAAGAATAATAGCTGACATTTACATAGTACTCACTGTGTGCCAAGCACAGTGCCAAGTGCTTTACAACGCTGGCACAGGGGCTGTTCTTAGCGCTATCCACTGCACCGCCTAGCCACCAACTTGGGTTTTCCCTCTATAAAGTACTTATATTGCACTACTAAGTCACAAAAGGGTTGTAATTTGCCGTAATGGAGGGAGTGTCCACACCAGGGCTGCTTCCCACAGCTGAAAACAAATTCTTTGCCTACTTGAGTATGATTTGTATTTGTGCATGCATACTACAGCTTAAAAACAAGAATGAATAATAAGAATTTAGGCTGCTTTTTAAAGAATTTCATGGTGGCTTCTAGGTAGATGGAACAGGTGTTGCCAACTCTTGTCCCAGTTTTTTGGGTAAAAAAAGAAGAAAAAGACCATCAGTGCAGTTATTAAGAGCTAGAAGGTTAAGTGACTTGCTCAGGTCATAAAATTGTGAGCATCTAAAGCACGATTTAAACTGAAGCTTTCCTGACTTCAAGTCTACCAGTGTCCCCTATGTCATTGTGACCCATGTGGGAAGGATATGTGCCTCAGGCACCAACACCAAATGTTAGAGATCAGATGGTGGGCTCTGCACCCCAGGGGAATGACAGGTTGGTAGGGATAAAGTGAGTCACATAGGTTGAATAAGCTGGGATTGATGTATTTTTTTAATCACAGATCTGATATCTTTCCCCAGAAAGCTGCCCCTCTTTCAGATTTCCCTGTTCTGTCCAGACCACCATCATTTGAGCCACCAAGGTTCACAAACCCAAGTGTCATCTTCAACTTGTTACCCTCTCTCACCCACATATCCAAACTTGCTAAACCTTGTCACTTCTACTGGAACAGTTTCTCTCCCATCTTTCCCCATCTCCCTATTCACACAGTCACTTCCCAGGGTCAAGCCCTTGTTGCCTTTTGCTTGGACTCCTAATTGTTCTTATATCTCCCCTCTCCACTACCCACAGCCACGAAAATGATTTTTCAAAAGCAGAGGTTTGACCATAGCACTAACCCTCACTAAATTGCAGTGACATTGATTTAAGATCAAATGTTATTTCTTCTTTATCTCATCAAATCTTATCTTGGGCAATCTCAGTCCATGAAACAAGGCCCCTAAGCTCTCAGCCTCAGTTTCCTCCCCTGTAAAGTGGGGATGATAGCACCTATTTCACAGGAGGTTTGTGAGCATCAAATGAGATAGTATGTTTCGGGCCCTTACTAAGGCTATATAAACGCTAGCTATTGTGATTATTATCCTTAATTTCTATTTTTGTAAGTTTTATAATGTATGTTAGTAGAATAGTATATATGTATTTACAAATAAGTAAATATATGCATATTAGAGGGCATATGCCCAAACTTTTATTTTCGATGTGGTTACATGATCAAAAAGGTTCGGAGACACACTAATGCGCCATTATTGGAGCTGTGAATTTATCAGTTCTGGAAAATACAACACTTAGGTTTTCAGCATTAAAAAAAAATTAAGACATGGTAGGGGGAGGGGACAAGAGAGTAAAGCTGTTAAAAGTTTCAAATCACAGTAAAGAATGAGTGCTTCCAATTTCTAAGGTTCTTGAAAGGGCCCAGAGCTCCCTTTCCATCAAAGCCTTTGTTTACTTCCTTCTTTAGCCTGAGAGCTGTGGTCCCTGCCTGTGTGCATTTCCACATCAAATATTATCTGACCATCTTGTGGGGAAGGGCTGTTCCATGGTTAGTTTGGTGTGCGCGTGTGTGTGTGTGCCCTCCTTCGGCCAGTTAAGATGCAAGTGAGGTTCAAGTGTCCCCCGCTTCCTCCACGTTTAGACATTCCAATTATGTGAAATAATTTCCCCTATCCAGCCTTTTTTTCTCTCCTAATCTGTTCCTTCCCCCCTCTTGCTCTCTTAAGATCACCAAAATATAACAAAACTATTCCCAGGCCCTCTTTCTTATTTTCCTCCTCCTATGACCTCTGTGGACCTACTTATATAGTATCCCCTTGTTAGAATGTAAACACTTTATCCTTGTATAGTCTCATCATTACTTGCTCAGATTTTTTATTTGTTTCTCTTGACTCCTGTGTTTATATTTCAAAGTATCTACTCAGCTCTGGCAAGAATACTTAGAAGTCCTCTATTTTGTTGAGGATACATTTTTTCCCCCTCTAAGAGTATATTGTTTTTCCAGATGAGAGATTCTTGTTTATAAGCTGGTGTATTTTGATATATATGTGTGTGTTCATGTGTATATGTATGCATTTATGTGTATATATGTGTATGCATGTATTTGTGTATGTGTCTATATATATATATATATATACATATATACATACACACACATATAATATTCTAAACTATCCACTCCTTTAGAGTGGTGGCTGCTGGATCTTGATTAATAATTGACTGTGACTCCTCAGTACAGCTGCTTACGGTATTTTTATCTTATCCTGGAATCTCTGAATTTTTGCTATGATATTCCTGAGATTTTTCATTTTGAGATTTCGTTCAAGAGATGACTAGTGGATTGTTTTATTTTTACTTTGCTTTCTAGTTCTAAGAAATATGAGCAATCTTCCTCCATGATTTCTTGAAATATGATATCTAGGCTCTTTAGTCATGGCTTTTAGATATTCAATGATGCATAAATTATCCCTCCTTGATCTCTTTGCCAAATCATTTGTTTTTATATGATATCTTACATTTTCTTCCATCATCCGGTCTTGATTTTATTTTAAAATATTTCTTGTTTCGTGGAGTCACTAATTTATTTGGCACATTCTAATTTTCAGAGTGTTTGTTGCTTGGGTAGGATTTTGTACCTCATGGTAAGCTGTTAATTCTCTCCCAAGTCATTCTGGCCTAATTCTTCATTCTTTTCTAATTCTTTGCTTTAGTGATCTTATTTTGTTAATAAAATAACTTTTAAGCTCCCCCATTTAAAAAAGTAACAACTTTGTTTATTTCCTTCTATTACCTGAGAGCTATGGTCCCTGCCAGTGTGCATTTCCACATCAAATATCATCTGACATCTTGTGGGGAAGGGCTGTCCCATGGTTAGTTTCCTAGGAATTCTAGTTGAAATTGTGCCCAAGATGTGTTTTTCTTTGAGGCTTTCCTTATACATGTTTTGGAATAATTCTCTTCCTCTGGGTTTGTGCAGCATTAATATTACTAGTAATAACTGGCACATAGCACTTTAAGGTTCCCAAAGCACTGTATACATACATACATACATACATACATACATACATATATATATATATATATATCTTATTTCATCCCCACAACAATGAAGTAAGCAATAAATATTATAGGGTTTTTATCCTTATTTTAGGGGCAAAGAAATTGAGGTTAACAGAAATTAAGAGACTTACTCAGGCTCACATATCCAGTAAGTGTTCAGATTTGAATCCAGGTCTTCCTAATTCTAAGCCCAGGACTCTATTCACTTTGACATATTGCCTCTCTATGCCTATAGTAATGTCTTACACAAAAGAGGTTCTTAATACTTACCCGATGGTACTATTTGTTTAAGGACCTCAAGACACTTATAAATATAACTCACCATCCTCATGGTTTCTTAGTACTCAGAAAAAGTATGGGCCGACTTCTCCTTGGGAAGATAATCCATTCACAGAAGTTTATCCTGATGTAATTTGATAAACATTGATTAAGTGCCAAATGTATGCGCAATACCATGTTAGATATTGTAGGTGATACATAGATAAAGAATTTTATAATATATTTAATCAAATACACCCTTTAGTGACAAAGATTTGTTCTCACTAAGGATATTTCAAAGAATGTGGAAGCCGGTGGGGTGGGGGGAGGGGGCTAGAAATTTTTAAAGCAATGGCCATGGAGTGGGACTAGTCTTCCTAGATGACAGTTTGAATGGGGAAAGAAAATCATTTATGTGGATCAGGAGTTCTGAACCTTGTTTGGGTCACAGACCCACTGTGGCAGTGAAACCTCAGTACTGTTCAGAATAGTAGTTTTAAATAATTAAAGGAAATGCTAAATTTCAGTTAAAGCTCAGTGAAAATAAAGAGTATCATCATGTAATACCGCAGCTATTCATTTTCTGTGCTCACATAGATTCTAGGCTCCTTGAGGGCAGAGACCCTAAATTGCATTCTGAATATCCTTAATGGCGACACTTCTTTGTCTTTTGAGGAGGGTTTTTTGATCTATAGCAGAGCCAAAAATCATTCGGAGCTGAGTCTGGGGAATGAGGTGGATAATTAAGCCGTAGAATACTATTTTTGGTCAAAAACGGTATATAATTGAGGCTGAATTTCTTGTGTGGCTTGGAAAATTACCAATAAGGTAATTCAGAAGAGGAGAATCAGAAACAGATTGAGTAGTAGAAGCCTAGACAGAGCAAACATTTACTCTTTCAAGGTGTCTTGAAGGACAACATTCATTTCGTTGTGTAAATTTTGGCATGTCTGTCAAAAAATTGGTCATTTATTGTTACATCTCATACAAAAAATAAATCAAGGGATTGTAAGCAGACGTCTGACATGGGCCTGGTGGATTAGCATCCTAGGGAGCATCCTAGGCAGGTTGGCACCTGATTTATGAGACTTCCTAGTGTTAGACCTTAGCCAGGGCTGCACACATATCACAAAAATGAGGACTCATGGCCTCCCCACCACACACACACCCAAACTATGGTGACCAACTTCAGTTAAGAGGAAGATGCTCTAGGACCTGAGCCCTGTGTTCCCCACCGAGTCTTCCATGGTGGCCCATGTGCTTGAGTGGTTCTCATTCTAATGGGGGGAGGGGGCGGGTGGAGAGGAGAAAAAACATATATGTAAGGTTTCAACTGCAAGTTATATGACGGTCTCATGGTTCTTAGATGCAGTAGTAAAACAGATACTAAAATTAGTTTCTGATGTTGAACGATTTAACAGTCGAAAGGACTCAGTGGCAAGAACTCTATTTTCTAAGACTTCAGTAACTGTGGGTGCAGCATCCCCAAAAGCAGTTACTGGGCCACATATGATGACTATGGTGGACTGGGCTGATGACAGTCCCAAGGCTTTTGGGCTCACCTGCCCATTGGTAGCAGTTGGTGTCGAGGAAGGCAGATTCCTTCTCTATGGTGATTTCTCACCCCGGTGATGGCTGCAGGGCATGGACTGGAAATAGAACCAGTGCTCTGGAGGATACTGCTGTATTCCCAAGGATTTGAGGTTCAAGGTCAGATAAGTATCATTTGGAACAACTGGACATGTTCAGATTGAGGAAGAGGAGAAAGCTGGTACCAAGGCGCAGAAATCAGAGATGGAACATTGTGTGGGAGGAACAGCAAAACTGGCCAGAATGGTTGGAAGGTGGAGTACATCGAGGTAAGAAGTTGGAGAAGTGGGAATGGGCCAAGTTTTGAAAAGCTTTAAGTGCCCAGCTGAGGAGTTTCTATTTGATCATAGATGTCATTGGGAGCCACTGGAGTCTAATGAGTGGGAGGCTGACATGGTTATACCCATAACTTAGGAAAATCACTTTGGCAGCTGTGTGAAGGACAGACTAGAGGAGGGAAAGACGTGAGGTGGAGAGCTGGGCTGGAATACAGGTCTTTCCAAATCCAACACCAGTCCTCTGTCCACCACACCAGTGTGCCTTTGATATAAGTATAAGTAATTAGAAAGGTGTAGACAGCTGAACTGTGTGAACTGAAGGCAGTGAGGGATCAGTGAGTGCATCAGACACTTCTTGTCAGCCCAGGTTTTGAAGGGATATGTGGATTGGTGAAGAGAAGGCAGAGGATGTTTTAATTTCTTTTGTGTTATTTTAAAGAGTAGGGACTATGCCCAAGGGAAAACAAAACCAAACCCCCCCAAAACTAGCAACAAGCCAAGAAGTGTGCTGAAATATCCCCTAGGTGGTGCTGAATCACTGCAAAAGTGCATGTGGAAAGTCTATTTTAAGACAGGGCTTTTCTTCTGCTGGATCTGTTTGAATTCTTAATGATCCAGCATTGATCCCTTACACAGAATCCCTTGTTATAAAGAATGACCAGGGGAAAGAAAGAGCGTCCTGAGTTGGGATTGAGAATTAAATTTGCTAGGGTTCATGTTTGTGGGGAGTCCATCTGGTTCAGCTTAGCTAGAAATGTTGTAGCCCTATCAAGCTACATTTGCTGTACGTGGTGGTCCTCAATACTCCCCCTTCCCCAATCATAGATTTTATTGGATTTGCTCAGATACACTAAAAGACGCTCACTAGCACTGAAGGACACAGCACCAGCACCTGGCTAAAGGTCACACACACACACACACACACACACACACACACTCACTCTTCAGCAGGCTTTGTTGCCTACGTACTTGGGGAGATGAGCACTCGGTACAATGAATTTGCAAATTTTGACACTATAAATAGCAGCAGGCTTCTTTGTTTCCCATGTTGCCTTACACTTCTCCTGAAAGACACAGGGCTTGTCAGCTTGCTATGCTATGCAACCCAACCTATCTTCTGTTTACCAAAGAACGTTGCTGAGTTAATTCAATATACTGCCCAGATGCTAACTGGCAACAAAGGCCGTATTGGACAGCTAGGTCCTTAGGGTGCTATTGGGAAGTTCCCAGCTCAGGGCTGGGGAAGGGCCAGCTAGGCCTGCCCTTGAGCTACTGGGAGTCAGGAGAGAGAGATGGCACTGGCCCAAGTGTGTACCTCTACTGAAACTTGGGGAGGATTTTGCATTTGTCTCCAAAAGGTTCTTGTGTTTAAAAAAAAAAACAAACCTCTGAAAGATTCTAAGGGATTCACAGCAACTTTAAAAAATGCCCTCCTCTCCTTTCTCTCCTCCTTGTGTTTATGGAGTCTCACAGATTTGGAACCAATTCGGAATGGACAGAGATGTAAACAATAGACAACCTGACAATGGATTTCTAGATTTGTGATTTAGAAGTGTCCTTAGAAGTCATTTAGATCAACCTCGTTATTTTACAATTCAGGAAACTAAAGGCCGGAGTGGCTTGCCCAATATCAGACAGGTAGAAAGTGTTAGAGCAGAAGCTTGAGCCCAGGTCCTCTCACTCCAAATCCAGCACTCCCTAATACTAATATCCAAGCCTTTTGTGGGGCTTTGTGGCTTCTAAAGCAATTTCCTGAAAACAACTCTGTGAGGCAGGTACTGCTTGCACCATCCATCCCATTTTACAGATGAGGAAATGGCTAGGTGGCTTGGTGGATAGAACACCAGGCCCTGAGTCAGGAAGACTCACCTTCCTGAGTTCAAATCTGACCTCAGACACTTACTAGTTGTGTGACCCTGGGCAAGTCACTTAACCCTCTTTGCCTCAGTTTCCTCATCTGTAAAATGAGCTGGAGAAGGAAATGGCAACCCATTCCAGTATCTTTGCCATGAAAACCCCAAACGGGGTCACCAACAGTTGGACACGACTGAATATGACTAAAACCTGAATTGACTTGCTGAGGTTTGGCCAGGCAGTAAGTGAAAGAACTGGGCCTTGAACCCAGGGCTTTTGACTCAAAGTCCAAGGTACTTTCTATTGCATTACATTGCCTCACACGTTATCATAACACTCTCCATTTGAAAAATTAAGAACTCAACTAATCCTCTGAATTTTCTCCAGGGGAACTGAAAGGGTATTGTTATTTCCTTTTTAAACACAGAAACTGAATGGTAATGAACATATAGCACTTTAAAATAAGCAAAACGCCGTTTCTGTTATCACATTTAATCCTCACAACGACTTTGGGAAGTTGGCGCCAGATAAGGAGACCGATTCTCAAAGAGGTGAAGTCACATGCTTATAGTCATGCCGGAGGTAAATGATAAAGTCAGGATCTGAATCCAGGTTTTATTATTTCATTATATTATTTCAAGCCTAGTACCGTACCCTCTGTGCTCTTTGGAAGATTGACAATAAGAGAACTTATGTCTCATCTTACTAGAAAAATGGGAGAGAAGAAATGTTTCCAAAAACAGTTTAACGAATATTTGTTAACATGAAAAAGATCAGGTATGTTAATTGACATGAGTAAAAAATAATAATTTTAGTATAATTTTCCCCATCTGTGCATTTTAAATATAAATAATTATAAGTTAAGTATTATAATTTTATTTTGAAATAAAATTGTCATTCTACTCTCTCTTTTCTTTACCTTATGGATTAAAAAAATGCACTATGTCAAGTGACACAGCTTGATCCTTCAGAGTGTTTTTAAATTGGGGTCCTTGTAATGGGTAGGCAGCCCTACTAGGTGCTAGGAGAGATGCAAAATGTAAATAAACCCAGCACAAGGGAAGTCTCTTTCCTTGGCTTGAGGCCCCCGATACACCTTCCTTCTTCCATAGCTTCTTCTTCCAAAGCTTCTTGCTCTCTCCCTAACTGGTCAGACTCCTCTAAATTCCAGCATTGTTCCTTCCTCAGATTGAATCCCTTTTGGTTATGAAAAAGGGAAGGAGAGTTTTCTTCTTTCACAAATTACAGTCAATAGTCTGCTGCTGCTCTCCCTCCTCCTTTCCCTACTCCCCCACCCCCACCCCAGGTAACCTCGTTAGGCTGGTGTGATGGGTTTTGGATCTGAGAAGGGTAAACATTCTCACTAGCAAAAGTCTCTGTAGCAATAAAGCATCCTCTAATATGACACATAATAGCATATAATGTTACATGGTGCTGTGTTACACAGTGTCTTCATTTGTGATCATTTGTGCTTACTGGGGAGAGGATTTTCCTTTGTTTAATAGTTTAGTCATGATTAAACACTCATGCAGTGAGAGGGTTGTGATGACAACAGAATGGAAATGTTGGAGGGAAAGATATCCGATTGGGTGTGTGTGTGTGTGTGTGTGTGTGTGTGTGTGTGTGTGTGTGTGTGTGTGTGTTGGAGGGAGGGTTTTGCCTCCTTGCAGCTTTTGAGACTTCAAGGCTTTTTCTTTTTTTAAGGGGGGGAACTTTATGCTGTCTATCTGGGGGGGGGGGGGTGTAGGGGTTGGGGGAGACAGAAGGAAGGTCAGGGGGAAGTATGGTGGAATGGTGAGGGTAGAAGGTAGGGGACATGTGGCATTCTGTGGGAGGTAGGCATGAGAGTGGGACATCTGTCGGTCACTATTACTCTTCTAACTCCTCTCCTGAGGACCATTTTGCTTTGTGAGACAAAGGAAGACATTTCTGAAGGATCTCCTTTTCTTTCTCATCCTCTTGTGGTGCCTGGCTGGGTTGGTCCCTAATGCCAGATGTCCCTTCTTGGTGTTTTCCAGAAACCATTTGCCATTGCTTTTCAGAACCGCTGTCCTTTGCTGTTTGAGAGTTTGTGCCTCTGCCTACAAGAGAAGAATTTGATCACCAGCGTGTACATATTCCCACCTCCTGCACACCTGGGAGCTGGGTAATCACAATAGCAGTATCTCATTTAAAATTTATTTGTAGTAATATCACATCCAGGTACCATTTTAAGGTTTACTTTCCTCTCAACAAACCCTTGAGGCAGAAAGCGTAGTTAAATCATTACCCCCATTTCATAGATCTGGAAACTGATTCTCTGAGAGATTAAGTTTTTTTTTTTTTTTTTTTTTGCCAAGGTCACCCAAGATTTGAACTCAGATTTTTTTTCCTTTTATTACAAGTCCATTCAGTAAGTCAGTTAACCAACAACTATTTATAAGTACCCACTGTGAGCCGGGTTTTCCACTATATCATGATGCCCTCATTGGCAAAAAACCAAAATGAAATATAAAAATGATTTTCTTGGGTGACTCACACCCTGGTCCCTAAAGGCAATTGCAAAAGAGAAACTGTTTTGAGCAACAGAATAAAAGTACAGTCTCCCTAAGCAGCTAATCTGGAAGACCTGGGTTCAGATTCCACCTCAGACACTTACTATCAGTGTGACCCCGGGCAAGTCACTTTACCTGTCTACTTCAGTTTCCTCAACTTTAAAATGTGGATAATAATAGCACCTGCCTCCTAGGGTTGTGGTAAGGATCAAAATGAGATAATATTTATAAAAGACACATAACCCTGAGCCTAGCACATAGTAGGTGTTATATAAATGCTTATTCCCTTCCCTCTTTCCTCCCTTCCCTTCTCTTCCTGAGGCTTTGGGGGGCAGCATCCATTTGAATGTGTCAATTCTGTCATTCCTTTTCCAAAATCAGTCTCATTACTTACAGGCATATACCATTGCCTGGCCCTAAATAGTTCTAATTTCTCAGCTTGGGTGTGGAGGGATAGCAAACACCCAGATGGACAGAAGAGAGCCATTTCCCACCTCTGACCTACATGTTAAAGACAATCCAGCTCTTTCTCCAGGGACAATGTTTGACTGTCCTGTTGCCACTTCTGAGATGTGACAAGCCAGCTTCTGCTGAGTTGCAAACCACTCTATGAGCTAACAAAGACCTTGGCTGCCTTACCTGGTCCTAGATTGGACAATGACTTGAACCTGCAGCTTAGCACCATCCATTGCACTCCCAAACAAATGCTAACCAGTTAACATTTTGGAGCAAGATGCCCAATGAGCTCCATAGGCTTGACATCCTCAAGTAAATGAGTTGCTTGGTTCTATAGCCCTCAAGTGGGTCTGAAGCTGCTAACATCTGGTGAGAGTTACTCAGAGTGAAGAACATACTAGGTTCTTGTTACGACTCCAAGGTTGGAAAGGTAGAAATGTTCTGTTTTCTGCATGCTTTTCCCCTGAGAGATTTCATTTCCCCCCAAACTTTTCCTCATTTGTTGGTTGATAGCAATCATATGCTGTGTGTGGAGTCCCCCAGATTTTGGCTTCTTGCCCACCGCTCTGAATCTTCTCATACATTTGAGTACTAATAAAAATAAGGCAGACCCCATGGCTCAAGAGCCCTACGTGCTAATCAAGACAATTGGCCGACAAGCCGGTCAATAAGCATTTAGTAAGAGCTTGCTTTGTGCCAGGTATTGTGCTTTTCTTTGGAAATACAAAGGAAATCAAAAATAAGGTCCCTGCCCTCAAGAAACTTCTTTTCTATTAGGGGAGATAACCAGGAAAACAAAGTGCATCTAAAACATATATAATGTAAAGACAAAGTATTTTCAGAAAAAAGGCACTTGGGAGTGGGCTGGGGAAAGGTGCTAGTAGGAAAGGCCTCCTGCTGTGGACAAGATTTAAGCTGAATCTTGATGGAAGCCAAGAGAACCAAAAGGTAGAATGAGGAGGGAGAGCATCTAGGCATGGGGCACAACAAGTGCAAATATGTGGAGCTGGGAGATGGGCTGTTGTGTACAAGGAACACCAAATAGGCTGGGGCTGTGAGATTGGCAAGGTAGGAAGGAGCCAGATTATGAAGAGTTTTAAATGACGGAGGATTTTGTATTTGATCTAGGGAGCGACTGGACTGGAGGAGCAAGGGAGTGACAAAGTCAGATTTCTGCTTTAGGAAAATCCCTTTGGCAGCTGAATTCAATTCAGTTCAACAAGCGTTTATTGAGTACCTACTGTGTGTAAATATATAAAGACAAAAGTAAAATAGTTCCTGCCTTTGAGAAATCTACATTTTACTGAGGGGAAGTTTAAGAGAAATTGTGGAGAAAGAGAGAGCTAACATGAGATGAAGAGGTGACCAATGTCAAAACATTTTTTAAAGATGGGGGTGGGTAGGAAAGAAGAGGAATCTACAAACTAAAAGCCAGTGACATTGTTTCCTAGCAAAATTGCAGAACATATTTTTGATGGGATGTTCCAGCATGGCTTAATTATGAATAGATAGTGACAGACTAAATTCAGTTTTTGGGCGGGGGGCGGGGAGCAGGATTGCTAGACTGGGAGATCAGTTAGTATCTACCTATCACTTTAGTGATTATATTTTGCTAGAATGAATGTCCAACTTCTTTTTCCTTTTGTATCACAAATTTGAAGATGGAATAGTTATTTTCATCTTTATTTCACAGTGGCAGAAACTGATGCCTAAATCTGGGATTACTAGACTGGCAGACTGTATCGACATAATTTAGCTAGATATTTACCTAGATTTTAGCAGGGCATTTGACAAAGGATGGTTGGGTGAATTTAGAATTGGTTGAATATTTGGACCCATAAAGTACTTAACTGTTAATGCTTCTATATCAGCTTGGAAGATTTCTAGTGTAGTACCCCACAGATCTGTGATTGACCCTGTGGGAGTTAACATTTGAATTAGTAATAATACTAGCTAACATTTATAAAGCACAGCACTGTGGGTTGTGACCCCATGCAGGGCTGGGAAGCCTGTGGCCTTCTAGGTCCTCGGATGAGGCTTTTTGACTGAGTCCAAGTTTTAGGGAACAAATCCCCTGAATAAGGATGATTTGTTCTGTAAAACTCAGAGTCCGTCAAAGGGCTACCCTTGAGAACCTAGAAGGCCACATGTGGCTCCAAGGCTGAAGGTTCCCCACACTTGTGTGGGGTCCTGAAAAATTCGGCAACAGTAAAAGCTTTCTGAATGTGCATGGACCAAAAACTAATTAAAAATCAAACCTATAACAAATCTGGTGTTTCTGGCAGTGCTTGCCCATTTTGCATTTCGCAACTTCACTGAAGCCTTGGTTCTGAACACAAAGCATGGGCACTTTGCACCGAGCGTGCCCTCAGGTCAGGCAGCCCTCAAACTGTGCCCAAACCCGAAAAGGGGTCCCAAGTGGAAAAAAGTTTAAGAAGCCCTGATTAATAGCGCTTGTTATGTGCTGGGTACTGTGTTAAGCACTTTCCAATTCTTATCTCATTTGATCCTCAAAACAACCCTGGGAGGTAGGGGCTATTATTACCCCCATTTGACAGATGAGGAAACTGAGGCAGAAGTTAAATGACTTGCCTAGATAGTAAGTGTCTGAGGCAGGATTGGATCTTAGGTCTTCCCAACTCCAGGCCTGGGCACTCTATCCACTATATTACCTGATGACCCCAAAATTTGGGTAAAGAAACAGATGATCTGCTTGTTGAATTTACATAAAAAAACAAACGTGATAGGGATTGTTTAACTTTGGATGGCAGAGTCAGGATTCAAAAAGATCTTTACAGTTTAGAGCAGAGCATAAAACATGTGATTTGTGGGCAGCATGAAGCCCATAATACTCCCAAGCATGGCCCAAACCGGATTAAAATGTAATCCCTATTTAATTTTAATGTATTAATGTGTTAATTTAGTTTAATTTAATGTGTTAATAAAAATATATTATATATAAATATATATATACATACGTATATCTATATATTTAAACAGAGAGAAGAGAGAAAGAAGAGAGAGAGACAGACAGAGAGAGAGACAGAGAGAGAGAGAGAGAGAGAGAGACAGAGAGAGAGAGATATGGGGTTTTCTAAGTCACTGGGATCATTATTATATGACTTAGTGTCTGCCATTTCTACTATGAGTTTGACATCGCTGGTTTAGAACATTGAGGCAAATATAATAATACCAAATCTATTAGGGAGAAATGTAACATCCTATACTTGGATTCAAAAGTCAATTTTCACAGTTACAGAAAGGGATGGCATCACTAGGTAAACATAGAGGGGATATGAGGGCTGTTTTCAAGTATTTCAAAGGGCTGTCATGTGGAAAAGAGATTGAGGAGGGCAGAACTAAAAGCAATGGGTGGATACTGCCAAGAGACAAATTTAGGCTTGAGGCGATGAACAGCTTCTTTACAATTAGAGCCATCCAAAAGTGGGATGGGTTACCTCAGGAGGTTGTATATTGCCCTGTATCGTCCCTCGTTGAAAGTCTCCACGCAGGAACTAGATGACTACCTTCTGGCTACTGTAAAGGGGAGTCTTTTTTTAGTTATGGGTTGTAGGACTGGCAGATCTCTGAATTCTCTTCCAGTCCTATGATTTTGTGTTACTATGACTAGATCTGTAAAGCCTCTTCAGCTCTAAATTTCAGAGCTTTGAAGACACAGTACCACAAAGGACATTGATGCTGAGTAAGCTATCTTTGTGTGAACTATCCAGTACCAAATGAGAGAATACTGCAAAGTATTCAAGGATGTCTTTTTTTTTCTTTTGCTATTCACTAATAGGTCTAGCCAAAGATGAAAAAAAGAAATAGAAAACAATGAAGTTCTTCCATCTGACTCTTGTTTTCATCAAAAGCTTAGTGGTAGAGGAAGAGAAACTATTGTTTCACCATACCAAACCCCCCTCCCCAAAAAAGATCCCTAAGCTTTAGCTGCACTCTGTCTGCTCCATTGTCCATTGCCATCCAGGGCTGACTATGGCAAATACTGATCATGTTTTATTTTACCACCCTTGTGCCTAGTGAGGGGAGGATGTGTCCCTGGAACGAAATAAGAGCTGTGTTAAAACTCAGTGACTAGGCTAAAAAACCCAATAATGCTAGTCTCCCAAATCTAGTCCCATTCAGCTGGAAAGATGGGATTTAAAGGTTCTAAAACAAAGCTTGTTTCTTAGTTGATGCATGGTTTCCCCAAAACCTAACAAACTCATGTTTAAGCATATTGTTGGAATAATGTACATGAGACAGTTAAAAAATAGTGTGTGGGGGGGGAGTTAACACCTCTAGAGGAATTTGCAATTCATAAAGATGGCGCCGATTTTGCATTATGGTTGCCATGGTAACTGTACTTAGGTTCTGTAAAAGTGTTTTTCTGAAGGGGAGGGCGCAGTGGATTACAACTCTTCATGTGTAATCTTTCTGGCCTTTTTTGTTAGCATTTTAGTAAACCAGAAACATGTATTCAGAGGTGGGAGAGAGCAGTAATTTATTTCTTTGGAAGTCTGAGCACTGTATGAAGAGGTGAACATCAATGCCGGATAATTAGTGACAAAGATGAGAGAAAGCTTTAACACGAGACAAGAAAAGCGTTTGAGAAAGACTCTTATATCATCCTTAACAACAAAATGGAGAAATATGGACCAAGTGCTAGAGCACAGTAAGTTGCATTCAAACAGCCATTAGTGTGCGGACCTCAACCAGAAGTGGAGGACCCAGCCCCCCCACCGATCTGTCTTGGTTTTGCACTTTTCAACATGTTTATCAGTGGCTTGGATGGAGTCATAGATGACATGCTTGTCAAATTGGCATGTGTCACAAGGTAAGGAGGGAGAAGTAATATTAAATGACAGAGATGGGATCGGAAAAGATTTGTATAGTAGAATGCACTACATTAACTGGAAACAGATTCAGTCCTTTCTCATTCAGCTGTAAAATAGGAGCTGAATTTTCTAGCATTCTCTGTTTCTAAGACTCTAAGGTATAGAGAGCGCAGCGAGGTGGTGCAGTGGCTAGAGCATCAGGCCTGGAGTCAGGAAGACTTATCTTCCTGAGTACAAATCTGGCCTCAGATACCTAATAGCTGTATCACCCTGGGCCAGTCACTTTACCCCATTTGCCTGTCTCCCTCATCTGTACAATAAGCTGGAGAAGGAAACGGTAAACCACTCCAGTATCTTTGCCAAAAAAACCCAAACCCAAATGAGGTCACAAAGAGACATGACAAAATGACTGAACAATAGGTGACTATGTCTTGAGAAGATTGATGGTGAAACATGTGACCCACTTCTCATTAGGCAGGTGATAGAATATGGGTGCTAAATAAGGCATACATTGTCAGATATAGCCAATGTATTGATTCAGTTTGCTCAGCTATACTTTTTTTTGCAACAAGGGGTTGTATTTTTGGGAGGAGGACATCAGTTGGAAGTGATAGCAATGTTCAAAAAAAATCAATAAAATGCATTAAAATAGTTATGAGTTTGGTTTAGCCAGAGTACTCAAGAGAGTACATTGTGAGATAAAGTTGAAAGTTACATTAGTTCTAAAACATGGAGAACTCTGATTATCAGGCTAATAGTTAACATTTATATAGTGCTTTAAAGTTTGTAAAGCACTTTACCTATATTATTTCATTTGATCTCTGCAATAGACCTGTCAGCTAGGTGCTGTTATCCCCTATTTGCAGATGAGAAAGGTCAAACTATTTGCCCAGGGTCACATAGCTATTAAGTATATGAGGTAGGATTTGAATTCAGGTCTTCTTGACTCTAAGTCTAGCTTGCTGTCTACTGAGCCACCTAGCTCCCACAAGCTAAGGATCTGGGACTCGATATGGTAGGCGATGGGGTATGATGTGATATAATCAGGGGTGTACGTTTCAAGACTAATCTGGCAGTGGTATGTAGGCTGATTGGAAGGGAGAAAGGATGAATCTATGGAGATTATTTAGGAGTCTTTTGCAATAGTCTAGGTGAGAGATAATGAGGACTGAAACTAGGGTGATGGCAGTGGGGAACTGAGCTTTAACAAAGCCAGGGTTTGATTCCTATCTGGGTCAGTCTCATAATCACAAATACATTGCTCACCCTGCCTAAATTGCTATTGACTAAAAAGAAGACCAGGCAGGAGTCTGGATGGGTCAGAACAAATCTATTCCCACTATCAGAATCCTGACAACAAAGCATTTTTTTCATGGACAAAGGTCAACACCATCCATCAATTATTGACCTTTGGGCAGTATTCCTTGTTGCCTCCAGGCCAGTGATTGCTGACAATAGCCCTAAATTCTTTGTCCCCAAATGATTTGGATGGCTCGACTGGTAAGAATGCTTAAACTGAGATTCTAATCTTAGATTGCCTCTGCTGGGACAGAGTTTATTTCTGGGTATAGTATAGGCTTAATGTACTTTTAATAACAGGATTTTTTTATTAGCATTTATTTTTCCCATCTTAATCCCTAAGGACCCTGAATCCTATCAAAGCACATTTTAGGAAAGATTCAAAGGGATTGGACTTATTTTGCCTGGAAGGGGTGAGGGGCTGTTTGACTTTAATACCATATACTTTATGTGCATGCCATTTGTATATCTAGGAATCATGCCAGGAACCAGCTCATCCATTTGGTGGCTTATCTCTGGAAAGATTGTGATCCAGAAGCAGATCTGATTGTTTTCTGGCTGCAGTGAGGACAGACAGAATGAAAGGGAATGCTGTTATACTGTAATCAAAGACCCACTGAATATTAGAACTGGAAGGGAACATGGAGATCATTCAGTCCAGGGGTCAATGTCTCTGTCTTTGTCTTTGTGTCTCTCTGTTTCTTTGTCTCTATCGCTGTCTCTTTGTCTATGTGCGTCTCTGTCTATCTCTGTTTCTTTGTCTCTTTCTCTGTCTCTGTCTCTCTCTCTCTCCTACCTACATCTATAAGATAGATAAAAGTAGACAGATTACAGCAGTTCAATATAGTTTGTAATCCTATGTATTTTATATGCTTAGATTAATTTTAAAGAAGTGCTCCATAAGAGCACTTCACCAGACTGCTAAATCTAATCCAGGTCAGACTCTCACATACAGATGAGCAAACTGAGACTTCCAGAGAAAAGCAACTTCCCCATGAAGCTGCAGATTAATTTTTTGATACCTAAAGAATTGGCAACTCTACCATTCGCCATCATGACTTTAGGCTCCACCTTAAAAACCCATCACATAGTGGCCAACTTTCTGATTATGACACTCTCTAAACTCAGCTTGGCTGCTTCTCAGTCAACTAATTTCTAGTCTTTAATAAGGTCCATGTTCAAGGTCTTGCCAGCTTGGCAAAATCTGACGGAGCTTCATTCTGCTGACCTCATCTTCAAGAACCAGGGGTCACTTCTAGGCCATTCTGCCGTGCTACAGGAAGGACTATTTTAGGGAATGTGACAAGAGAAAGAATTTCTGGGTAGGCAATAAAGGTCAAAAGACATTAATAAGCGATGTCATGGATGCGCCTTCTCCTGAGGTCTTTTAATGAATGACATTGTTTCATCTGTTTAGGGGAGGTTTAGGTGGGACTCTGCCTAATGGTAGGCAGATAGACTCAATGGCCTCCCAATCTCTCTTCTAGCCTTATGATTCAGCAGCTGCCTCCTTTCCCCTTCCCTTTACCCCTTGGCATCTATAACTCTCCCATGGTTCAGAATAATTTCTTCCTGGGTAGAGTTATTATACTTAAAAGAGAAGATTTCTCAGGACAGAATGATGGCGGGGGGATGGACACCCAAATAGTATAGAGGGAGAAGAGAAGATGGTCCTAGACAAATATATAATTAATGCTTAATATCATAATTAATACTTAATATGACAGTTTCTCTAGGGTACCAGCTTAAGGAAAAGTACAATCACCATCTCAAAAAGATGCCACTTTTGTGAAATACTGATGTCTTGGGTTTATCTCATGGTATGTATTAGTTTACAGGAGCAATTTCTTAAAGTTGATATACTATTTCTAGTTATTTTCTAAGGCTTCTTTCTTTATAAGTCAATTTCCTTTCTTGTCCTCCTAGGATCAGAGATTGAGAGATGGAAGGGACCCCAGAGGCCATCTAGTCCTTCTCCCTCACTTTACTGATGAGGAAATTGATAAGGATGGTTAAGTGACTTACTTAAGGTCACACATGTGGCAAACATCAGAGACAGGATTTGAACCCGGGTTCTCTGACTCTGGAACCTGCCCATGGTGCAATACTGTCTCTTAATTCTCTTATCTGTAAATGATGGGGTAAGACTAGATCAGCTCTGAATCCCTTCTAGATCTTACTATATGTATATCTATCTTACACACATATACATATGTGTGTATATGTATACAGCTATGGTTTTAAATCCAATAAGTATTCATTGCATCCTTGTTCTATTATGAGCTATACTGGGCGCTGGTGAGGGCTAGAATGAGGAAGATGACAGTGTTCCTGCCTCCATGATGCATATAATCATGTTGAGGTGATAAGAAAGTTGGGGCAGCTAGGTGGCCTAGTGGTTAGAGTGCTGGGCTTGGAATCAGAAAGACTCATTCTTGTGAGTTCAAATCCGTCTTCAGATACTTACTAGCTCTGTGACCCTGGGCAAGTCACTTTACCCTCTTTGCCTCAGTTTCCTCATCTGTAAAATGAGCTGGAGAAGGAAATGGCAAACCACTCCAGTGTCTTTGTCAAGAAAATAGGGTCATTAAGAGTCATTCAAAACTGAAAATGATTAACTGAATAGAAAAATAGACACATTAATATAAACCAGGAAATGAGAACTTCTCTAGGAGAGGTACAAACATTATGTTATGGAACAAAGCACAGAAGAAGCAGAAGAGGGAGCAGAGGCAGAAGCAGAAGATGAAGCAGCAGAAGCAGCAGAAGCAGCAGAAGAAGCAGAAGAAGAAGAAGAAGAAGAAGAAGAAGAAGAAGAAGAAGAAGAAGAAGAAGTAGTAGTAGTAGTAGTAGTAGTAGAAGAAGAAGAAGAAGAAGAAGAAGAAGAAGAAGAAGAAGAAGAAGAAGAAGAGGAAGAAGAAGAAGAGGAGGAAGAGGTAGTAGAAACAGAAGAAGAAGCAGAAGTAGAAGCAGAAGAAACAGAAGCAGAAGAAGCAGAAGCAGAAGCAGAAGTAGTAGTTCCTTCCATCTTGGGGGTGGAGGAGATCATGGGAGAGGTAGCATTTGAACTGGGCCCTGAATGATAATTATGGTAATTCACATTTATGGAATAGTTTTAAGCTTTGTAATGAGTTTTCCTCACAGAAACTGTGTGAAGGAGTTGGTAAAAGGGACACTCACTTTATGTTCATTGAATTCCTGGATTGAAAAGCAAGATTGCCTTTTCCAGATGAGGAGGCTGAGGGAATGATGGTTAGGTTGCTTAGAGTGTAGCTGTACTCATCTTCTGTCCCCAGGATAGGGGGTCATTTTACTCTTCTATGATGGATCATGGGCAGGATTTCAGAATTTAGAGATCTGGTGGGAAAAAAAACATCAGTTGAGTGCCTGGCACTGTGCCCCTAGTACTTAACCTATTGCTTGGTTGGTACTTACTAAATGCTTTCTGATTGATAGGTTGGGCCCAAGAGGACCAAGACACTCCATCTGGGAAGCAGGGAGTATATTCAGGGAACCAAAAAGAGTCCAATTTGAGTGAAACATGGGACACAGCTAAGGGATGAGAAGTAAAAAATAAGGCTGGATAGGCAGGGTATGGGCCAAAGCACAGAAAGCCTTGAGTGCCAGGCTAAGTTTATTTCCTATGGAATGGGAATCACTGAAGAATTTTGAATAGGAAATAGATATTAAAAGAACAGGTGATATTGATATCAGTGGTGTTAGGTGGCTCAAATGAAATAATAGATGTGAAGCGATTTGCAAAATTTTGAGAACTATATAAATAGCAGTTATTATTGCTGTTGTCATTGGTAGGAGTAGTAGCCCCCAGTTAGCATCCATTCTATATTACCCACAAGCATCTGGGCTAATTGAAAGAATGAATGGATTGTTGAAAGAACAGCTGAGAAAATTAAGCTCTAATAATTCATATCGACATTGGAAGGATAATTTGTCTATTGCCTTATGTAATTTGAATAATAGGCCCATAGGGGGGAGTACACCTCTAGCCAGAATGATGACCCCAAATCTGCAGATTAGAGAACAGCAAACATGTGAGATCCAAAACATTGAATTTTGGACTGTGAGGGAAGATATCCCACTACCAAGTCCAGGAACACCTGGTTCAGCAGGATATGATTTACATTGTATAGAGAATTTTAGGTTGAATAGGAAAGAGATAAGAAAAACCCCTACTGGAGTATGTATGAGAATCCCCAAGAATCATTTTGGACGGATATTACCTAAACCAGGATTAGCGGCTCAAGGAATACATGTATTGGCTGGAGTGATAGATTCTAATTATCAAAAAGAAATTGTTGTGACACTCCAGAATATGGGTAAAAAACCTGTACAATTTTGTAGAAATGATAGGATAGTTCAAGTGATTATCATCCCCTGTGAAAAAATACCCTTTGCGAAAACTGACCCTCCTTCCAAAATAACTACTAGAGGGGCAAAAGGGTCTTGCTCCATTGATAGAATAAAGTCAGGAGCTAAGGTATGGGTAAAACGGAAGCCAGATGATATTCCAAAGGCTGCAGAAGTTATAGCCCATGGGAAGGACAACACTGTAACAGTTGTCTATTCAGGGGAAAATAATTACCAAATCGTACCCCTGAACCATATATTTTACCGTGAATAGGTTATAATAATAGATTCACGGACTCCACAGGTATGGCTGATGCTGGTAAATGCCATAAGCCACTCAGAGGAAAGGTGACCTTGTATGATTAACGGATGAAAACTTGTACATCTGGGGAAAGGCTGGGAGGACAATCCTAGTCTCTATCTAGGATGGGATCCTCTTAGTTTAATTTTCCCATTGTGTTTCCTTGTACATCTGGGGAAAGGCTGAGAGGACAATCTTAGTCTCTGTCTAGGGTGGGATCCTCTTGGCTTCCTTAGTATGTTCCTTTTGAAAAGAAACATTTCCCACCTGAGTTTGGCTCTGATGTTGGATCTTTGCATAACTGAAATCTCAACCAAACTTGAGATGATTTTATTTGAAGGATAATAGCCCATACTTGTCTACTCTTTTTGTCCTTTGTTTTGGCTAACGTTGTTGCTAGTTCTGTTTCCTTTAGGCTTAAGCACCCTGCACTTTCCGGTGACTGCCTAAGCACGTAGCATTCTTGGAATTCCTGCCAGCTCGTTAAAGAACTGACCTCTGGAATGGGACTTTTTGGGGCAGGGCCATCTCTACATCCAATTTTAGCAAGAAGAAGCTATGGAAAATGAGACCTTCACCCCTTACCCCAAGATTTTGAGCCCCAATCGTTCAAAGGGGGTGGGAATGATGATAGTGTTCTGTTTACTTATTTGGTGTTATCCTTGCTATGTTGTTTTATTGATCCTGTGTAATGGATACAAGGATCTAGGGGTGGACATTTGAATTATTAATAATTATTTTTGGGATGATTGATTGAAGAGATTATCTTGCTGGGACCTAGGGGTGGATCACATTTGAATCGTAAACCAATGCTTAGGAATGTCACCAAATGATATGTTTTGCTTTATTATGAATGATATGTTTTAGTTTCCTTTGTAATTGGATCACAATGTATGTTCTAGGATACATGGCTGATTAGATTATCTATCCTATAACAAGGGGTGGAGTGTGTTGGCAACCAAAAATGGGCTCCTTAGCACTTAGTCAACAAGTGCCCTTGACTAGTTTGACTTTTTCCCCTGAACTGAATGCTGTTTGTATGTTGGACTGGAGTAAGCTTGTCGGCCCCTTCACCTTGCTTCCCTTGCTTAAGCTGATCGAAAGAACCTGTGCTTTCCCGGTCAACCCCTTCACCTTGCTTAAGCAGATTGAAAGAACCTGTGCTTTCCCCGGCGTACCTTACACCCCCGCAGAAGCTGGATGGTGAAAAACAGCTTCCGTTGGAGCCAGAGGCTGGTATAGCTACAGCCACAGCCGAAGCTGAAGCAGGAGCTGCCAGTAGCAGAGCTGACCTACGGGAGGAAGCTGAACAAGGACTTGAAGCCAGCGGGTAATCTTTTTACCATGGAGGGGGAAGCATGATTTTGTTTTACACCATCATGCTTCTCTGTAGCCTCCTGGTTACTCTTGTAAGGCGTACTTATTGGGCCTGGAAGCTTTTGATCAATATGTCAAAGTGGGGATGCTGGTTCATGGGTTGGTTACTGTGGAGCCTAAATATATGCTTTGATTCTTCTGCCTCCTACTTTGAGAGTTTCTTATATCCGGCGGTTCCGAACCTTTCAGACATATATATGATCCTCTTTGAGGTTATAAACTCTGCCCTCCTAATACAGGCCTGCAGCCTGGTGATAACTTCATTGCTTAAGCCTGCTACCACACTTTTTCTAAGCTCAAGCAATGTTTATGGAAAAATATAGGGATGTGCTGGTTATTATTTAACAACCAGGCTTCCAGAAAAAATGTACACATATACATACTTTTAATAATCTGCATTATTAATACTTTCTTCAGTCTAGATGATCAACAAAATAATAAATCAAGCCCTGGTTTATAACAGTTGCTGGTTTCTGAAGTCTGAATGCACACAATGGAAATTTAACAATCAGCTCTCTAGCACAACCCTGCCTGGGTGGGATGAAATATAGAGTAGCAGAGCCAGAAAAACTCGAGTTCACATCCTGCCTAAATCACATACTAGCTGTATGACCCTGAGCAAGTCACTTAACCTCTCATGGCCTTAGTTTCCTCATCTATAAAATAGATATAATGATAACACCTGTGTTATAGGCTTGTCATGAGGCTTAAATGAGATAATGTGAATGAATAAAATATTTATTAAGTGTTTACTTTGTGGAAAGTACTAAGCTAAATGCTGGGGATACTAAAAGAAAGTAAGACAGTCTAGGCTCTCGAGGAGCCCACAGTCTGATGGCAAAGACAACACAATTGGAAGTTTATATGTAAATAAATATACATATACATGTATAGCTTTGCAAAACTTCACATGTTATATACATGTTTGCTAATAATATTATTAATAATGTAAATCTGGCCCTGGCCATGGTATATAACATAGATTAGAGTGAAGAAAGCTGTTAGGAAGTAACCATCATCCAGATTAAGGAATTTTTTTTAAAGCTGTAAGCGAAGGACTGTAGTGAGCAGGTGTTAAGGAACTGAACTAAGAAGGTTGTAGGAGGGTGAAAAGGAAAGGATAGAGCATTCTTTTCTTTATAGTTTATATTTTTTTTGTTTTTTTTTTTCCTAGCAAAAAAGACAAGACATTCCATCTTCCAACTCTATCCCTTTGCACAGACTCTGGTCCTCCATGCCCAGATGTATTTATCCATCACAAACCTCTCTCCTGACATCTAGTCTTGTGTCTCCAACTACCTAGTGGACATTTCAAACTGAATGTCCATACTGGACATCTTAAACTACACACACACACACACACACACACACACACACACACACACATATATATTATATACATATATATGTATATACATATATATATGTATGTATAATATATCTGAGAATCATCTGTATAAAAATGATAACTTGGGGCAGCTAGGTAGCGCAGTGAGTAGAGCACCGGCCCTGGAGTCAGGAGGACCTGAATTCAAATACGGACTCAGACACTTGACACATGTACTAGCTGTGTGACCCTGGGCAAGTCACTTAACCCCAATTGCCCTGCCCCCCCCCAAAAAAAACCAAACAAAAATAATAGCTGAATCTATGGGAGCTGATGAGATCTACAAGTGAAGAGCAAAAGAGAAGATTTTTCAGGACAGAATGATGGGGGCTGGTGGGGGGGCTGACACCCAAATAGTATAGAAGGAGAAGAGAAGATAGTCCTAGACAAAGCTTTGGGGACACCTATGATAATCTAGCATGACCTGGATGAAGAAGCTCAAAAGAATCTTATTCTGACTCCTTATATACTGTGATGCCAATCAGTGATTAAAGATCTTTCCCACCCATTCAATAGGATTCATGTGGGGCTAGTTAAGGGAGGCTTGATTAGAGGCAGGCCTACACCCTTTACTTACTAAGTGCTAAGCCCCAGGCCTACACCCTTTCGCTGATTGGGCTTGAGGCCCTTGGGCCCTAAGAAGAGTGTATATACCCAGAAGGTAGCCATTAAGGTAAGAATTCAGCCCAAGGAGAAGTAAGAACTCCAGGATGGCAGAACTGAGAATCTGCAGACTATTGAGCTACAGAATTCAGAGAACTGCAGAGAGACAAGAGAGAGCTGCAGCGAGAGTGCAGATCAGAGAATGGAGATCAGAGTGCTGTGGAGACCAGAGAACTGAGGGGAGAGAGAATTCAGGCTAGCAGACAGTTGGAATGAGTGAGTGTTTATGGGCGGGGGGGGGGGGGGATGGTTACAGGATGACTTGGTTCTTTGCTGTAACACTGTGTTATAATTTCCTTGTTGTTACATTGAGGTGGACTTACTGGCTTTGGGATACAACTGTTCCTATGTCAGCTTGGAGTTACTGGTTTTGGGATTTAATCCTCTGATGTCTAAATAAATGTTATACTTTCCCTGCCTTCTACCAAGAGAATCTCTACAGGCATGTTCATGGTTGTCTTCGAGGTCATGAATCTTGACTCACTGATGCATATACCCATGTGGCTAATATAGATTTCCATATATCTACTCCTTTAGGTTTATTTAAAGTAAGGCTATACCTTTATTCTCATCTTGCAAAGTATCAAAGCATTTCTATAGTTCTCTCCCATCTCAAGAAATCTGGAGCGTTCAGAGAGGAATAACACCTCTGGTGTGAAGGCTACTGAGGCCTTTTTAGGGCCGCTCATCCAGCTTTGATGTTCACCTTTCACCCACCTTGAACCTGTGGATCCAAGAAGCTGCATGCATAGTGGCCACACCCCAGTAAAACTATATTGGCAGGCAGGCTAAACAAGGTTGAGGGTAACCAACAGGCCTTGAACCCATTGGTGAGTTAGTGGGATTTCTACCCCAAGCATGTAAAAATCTTCCCCAGCAGAATGGGTAGATGAGAAAAATTTGTTCCAGTGGTCATGAAGGCAGCTGAAGCAGGCACTGTGGAATGCTTAGAGCTTGGTCAGGCATCGGAGATGCCACTGCATCCCTGGTCATTACCAATTGTTCTGGACTTTGATGACTCTGGAAGAGAAAATGAAGCTGTTGACTTTGTACAACTCTGCCAATCCAGTTCATGCATAAATCAGGACATCACCCTGTGATTTCCCTGGTTTTCTTCAAAACAAAGGATTGAATAAGAAATGACTAACCAGATGCAGTAAAACCAATTATTCAATTTATTGTGATTTATATTTTCCTTCTGTTTCCATGATTCTTCTCCAGATCTTGTCAATGTGTTATACAGCTAATATATGGAATACCAGCAGTTATTTTGCATTGCCTACAACATGTAGTTCCAGAAATGACTAGGAAATATCTTGATTATTAGCTTTAAAATTGGCTCTGAAGGTTATAGAAACTGTTAGTAAATCCTTGGTATAACCCTAGCCCTAAATTAGTAGAAATTGTTAGTAAATCCTTAGTATCTTCTTCAGAGATGTATAGACTTCCTGGAGGCAGTCTCTAAATGACTTTTATATGAAGTATGACTAGTTCCTCACCTATCTCTCAGGGTTGTTAAGAGGATCAAATGAAAATATTGGTAAAGCCCTTAGCACAGTGCCTAACACATAGTAGGCACTTTATAAATGCTTGTTTCCTTTCTCTCCTTTCTTGTCACGTTTAGAGACACGTTCTGGTGAGGTGTTTCAAATAACACTAAAGAGAAAGCTGTAATGATCTTGAGAAGATCTTCTTAGTTTTCTGAGACGAGTGAAATTTGTTAAGACCGCTTATGGATGACTAGATAGATGGCACTGGGCCTGGAGTCAGGAAGACTCATCTTCCTGAGTTCATATCTGGCCTCAGACACTTACTAGCTGTGTGACCCTGGGAAAGTTTGCCTCAGTTTCCTCATCTGTAAAGTGAGCTGGAGAAGGAAATGGCAAACTCCTCCAGGATCTTTGCCAAGAAAACCCACAAATGGGATCCTGAAGAGTAAGACAAGACTGAACAACAACAGAGGTGATTGCGGTGTGCTTTATTATTGTAGTTGGCACAACAATGTCATGTGTACCTCATTAGTTTATCCACTATTTATCCAAACAGTGCTGCAGTTACTTCATCCATTTCGCCTCGTCTTTTCCAACATTTACATCAAATGGGATATTTGTGTAATTTCTGCTTCCTCTGCAAACAGTCCTTATTGCAGAAGAGGCATTGTAGTGCAATGGAAAGAACGCTAGGTTCAAGTCTTTGCCCCATCACTTATTTGCTGTGTGACCTCTGTCAAGTAACTAACCTCTCTGGGCTTCAGTTTCCCTTGGAAAACAGAAATGATATTTGCATTTATCTACTTTTCACAGCTATTGTGAGGAACAAACTCTAGAAAACAGAAACCCTATCTAAATGTGAATACCAGTTGTTCTTGCTTATTTCATTGTTCTTAATCTAGGGGTGCACCTGTGCTGTTCTCACCATTTGCATGGTGGAGCCGAGCTCAAGAGTGATAGCTGCAAGCCCATGGCACAAGAATGACTCCTGACAAGCTGGCTAACAATAATGTTTAGCATTTCTGTAGTGCTTTCAGGTTTGTAAATCACTCTACATGTTATTTCTACCGATCATCATAATATCCTATGAGGTAGGAGCTCTTTCTATCATTTTAAAGATCCAGAAACTGAGACCAGGAGGTTAATTGATTTATCTAAGGTCATCTAGCTAGTAATTGGCTTAGGCAGCATTTGAACCCAGGACTTCCTGACTCCTGGTCCAAATTTTAGCCACTGTACCACCAAGCCGCCCCCTACATTGATTGCAGACCTTGGACTATTACAGCAATTTTATCTTTACACTCCTACCGGTTGGATTTTTTTTGTGGAAAGTGACACCAGACTATTCCACTTGGGAATGATAATGCCTTTGCATGTAATACCTCTCTGTCCAACATGTTCTCTCACTAAGTTCATCTGCGTCCCAGCTGTGCTTCCAAGAAAGATGGAGAGAAATGCATCCTCAGGTTATTCATTCTTGCCGCCTGTCTCTGGGGACTTGTGGTTTGCCATGATCAATGTTTTCCATTTTTATGCCTCAAAGCAGCAAATCCTTTTTAACAGATGTGATGGGTCATTTCTATTTGGACACTTGCTCGATGCCCTGCACTGTCTCCTGGGAGACTGAAAATCCTGCCCTCTTCAGAGAGGCACTCTAGACCGCCTGGATTGCTATTAAAACACAACATCCAATTTGGAGTCATTAGGCTGATACTTCTGGACCGGGATAGTTCACATACTATGTAAGAAACCCAAACAGCTACCGCTTTTACTTCAAAATTAGCTAGCTGGTGGTGGGTTCCAGAAAGACCAAGTTTTATTGATAAGTCAGGTAAGCCATCTGGCTGCAATCTGATTTGTTGACATCTATTTCACTGAGTGTAATAAAGATATAACCCCTGCTATAGAAGGCCATTACATGATATTTATCTCCTGATAAAACAGTAGCAAATCAAGCCCAGACGTTTATGGAAAATGAGTTCTTAATGAAGCTAAGGTACTTAGAGCCTAAATGGGAGTTTCTCCCAGGATGCTAAGCCTCTCCTCTATTGAAATATTTTCCATAAGCTTCAATAGGTAACAAGGAGAATATTTTGTATAATGGCCAATGAAGCAATAAAGGGATGGTTGTTTATTAGGCCTATCATAAACAGTCCACTCTAACTCTCCAGGAAAAATGGAAATGTTTTGTACTGGCTTATCAGCTAAGAGCTTCCACTTTATGGGAAAAATGCATTTCAAGGAGTATTTAGCAGAACTTTCAATGGATAATGGAAAAACACAGGAGATGTGAACAGTAGTACAAAATATATATTTGCTTTATGCATTTCGGGTTATGAGAAAAATAGGATGTTGCATTAATAACTCTTGCAACAAGCAGGGGCACACTGCCGACCATCCAGTTTGCTAGAAAGGCCAGGTTTATTTGTATGCTGCAGAGCTGATGTTCAGCTTCCCAAAATCATTCTTAACGGAATTGCTGTCACTGGAGTTTGGCAGCTAAGATTTGCTACCAAATAATAGACAATGTCCATGGTCACACAGAATACAAAAATTTCTGCCTGGTTTAACCGAGATCATGAAGGTATGAAAATTGTATTTGAATTTTAAAGATATCTCCTTTAACATTGCCCTTCCCCCTCCCTGGCTCCCCAAAGCTTAAGCTTACCCAGGGGATCTGTGGGTGCATTTCACATATGATGCATGAAATGGCATTGGGCTTTGCTCCTTTTCTAGGGTGCTGAGGTACACAGTATAATTGCTTGGGTTCCTGACAGGCTCTAGACAGCTCTCGTCAGGTTTGAGGGCAGGCCTGAATAACTAGCTAGCAGCTAGAGTGGGGGCTTTTAACATTAAAGGGCAGGAGGCATATTGGAGCCTACAATCCCTATGGGAATGAAGGAGATGCCCAAGCCTCTTTATCAAAGCCTAAAGCTTCCAGGTTCCTCTTTTCCACCTCTAAAGAAGTAGGTGTTTCTCTAATTAGGAGACATCTTACTGCAATAGTAATAACTTTAGGGTTTGCAAAGCCTCTACATATATTATCTCCTTGGAGCCTTACAACAACTTTCTTCATGGTGAACACTCCCCTCCACCAATGCTTTTGCCTTGCTTGGTCACTTGAGGGAATAGGAAACGAGAAGAATCATGGCCTGAGAATGTGGATTCTGCGTATATGGATATTAGTCCCCATGCTTTGTTTTAGTATTGTCATTAAATGCTTTTTAAATGAATGACATTATCAGAAGTTAATGCATGAAGCTTAAAAGTAGGGAAATAAGAAATGGAAGGGGTGGGCCGAGAAGGTGGAGAAGGCAGAGATACTGGTGATCTGATTGGCAGAAACACAAAATTCTGTCTCACCCCACCCCCAATAGAACCTAGAGTCATGAGAAGCAGAAGCTCTAATGCCTATGAAAGTCAAGAGTGATTGAGATTCTAATAGAGAGGAACAGAATGGGTGGGTTGGCTGATACCTAAAGTGACCTAGTGTTAGGTGGACCATGTTACATATTCAATACCCATGGCCCATTATGAGCTCTGTCCTGGGTCCTCTGCTCTTCTTCCTCTTTATTTCTCTTGATTTATTTTTCTTCATCATCTCCTATTTCTATGTCATTTATATGTTAATGATTCATAGATCTATTTATCTACTGCTAAACTCTCTGCTAACCTCCTGCCTATTGGACATCTCCAACTCTAAGTCCCATAGACATCATCGACTCAAGGTGTAAAAAACTATACTCATTATCTCCCCCACCAATCCTGCTCCCCTTCCTAATTTTCATTTTACTATCAAGGGCACCACTAACCCCCTCCCTTTAATCCTTCCATATCCAGTCTTTTGTCAGTCCTGTTCCTTTTGCCTTGACTCTATCTCTCATATCTACCTCCTTCTCACCCCAACACCAACACCACCCTGGTATAGACCTTCATGCCTCAACTAACACAATAGCCTTCTGGCTGTTCCTCCTATCTCACCCCACTCCGGTTAATCTTCCACTCAGCTATCAAAGTGATTTTTCCTAGAGCTTGGGTCTGATCATGTAACTATCCTACTCAATACATTCCAACAGCTTACTATCACCTCTAGGATCAAATATAAAATCCTCTATTTGCCTTTTAAAACCCTTTAGAACTTGGTCTTCTACTTTTCTAGTCTTTTCACACCATCCTCTTGAGTACATCCATAAACTCTTGACTCTAGTAACACTGCTCTCCTTCTTGCTCCTTGCATGAGATGCTCCATCTTCTGACTATCCTTTTTTCAGCGGCCATCTCCCATACCTAGAATGATCTCCCTCTCTTCGGTCTCTCATCCTCCCTGACTTCTTTCAAGTGGCAGTTAAATTCTCATCTTCTGCAAGAAGCCTTTCCTGATGTCCCTTAGTACTAGTAGTGCCTTGACTCTGTTTGTAATTTTTAATTTTATATAGATATATACATATACGCACATACATGTGCATACACATGTGTATATATGCATATACACACATACATACATATATACATGTGTATGCATATATACACATATATGTATGTGTAAGTATACATATACATGTCTTCTTTGTACATAATTTTATCATGCTGTCTCCCCCTCTTGGATTGTGAGTTCCTTGAGAGGAGGGTTGTTTTTGCCTTCCTTTGTATTCCCAGTGCTTAGCACAATGCCTGATACGTATCAAGGACTTAATAAACGTTCATTGATTGACTGATTGGGCTAGGCGAAGTGGAGACCACAGAGACACAAAAAGAAGCCTTCCCTGCACCCAATACAGCTCGGAAGGCACCAACACATGAAAGGCAAAATAGTAGGAGAGTCGTGAAAGCTGTTGCACTATGAATTACCCAGTGAGTAGTCCGGACAATAAAGGTTATCTCCCTGATGGATCAGTACATAAGCACCAGTGGTCATGAAATGCCACTTCATATTTATACAGTCAAGGTAACGCAGAGGGAAGAAAATGTGTCATCCTCAGTTAAGCCATAGGAAGGGAAGCAAAAAAACTTAAGTGACTTGCCAAAATGTAATGACACTGAAAATTTACTTAGACAGTTGCACGAGATGTTTTATTAGCTACTCAATGACAGACTCCATCCTTGGGTTAGGATGTGCTGACATCCTAGATAGGCATGTGCCCTTCTTGAAGCACATAAGCCTCCCTAGTAATTACCAAAGGGACTCATCTCAGCCTTCCCTATATGCCAAAATGGTCCCTGTTTCATTCATCACTACTGACAGGTCAACCCGGCTATCCCCTTAACCAGACACTCTGTATATCACTACTAATAACCTCCTCTAACACACTTCCTCTCGTATCCACTTTGCTTATCTTGTTTCATAGGCTATAAACTTCCTGCTTATCATAGCTCCCTGTGTTTGTCAAGGATGTCTCCAGATCTTATAATGTCCGTTGGTGGTTATATGCTCTTCCACTTTTATGCCCCTGACATTCTATTCCACCAGACCTTGGGTCATACTCCCTTGATCATCATCGCCCAGGTTTGACATTAGAGTCTAATCAGGCAAACCACTAGAACAAGGCCATGCTCTGTAGTTTCAGTTGGTGGTGATAATTCATTTGCAAGGATAAGGGTGGGATTCCAACCCCACCCCAATTAAAGTAATCACTGAAAACCCAGATACCATGTGAATTTAATCAAAGATAAACTTAGCTTAAATTAATCTTTAATCAATTTGAGAGGATTACTGTACTGTGCCTATTATTGGATGAAGATAGAAGATATCACAAAGGAATCATCTTGTGATTGAATGAGTCAGGAACACCCTTGGGTCTATGCATAAAAATACCAGTCAGTCAAGTTGTGGACCAGTTAAGAAGTGAACCAATATAATGGGGGAAGAGTTCTAGTTTGTTCTTGTTCAGTGGTGTTGGATTCTTCATGATCCTATTTTTTTTGTGGCAAAGATACTAGAGTGGTTTGCTATTTCCTTCTCCAGTTCATTTTACAGATGAGGAAATTGCCCAGGGTCACACAGCTAATAAGGGTCTGAGGCCAGATTCTAACTCACAAAGATGAGTCTTCCTGACTCCAGGCCTGGCACTCTCTCCACCAAGCTGCCTAGCTGCCTAGTCAGAGTTCTAGTTTGGAGGATCCTAATTCAAGAGTTGGAGTCAAGCCTTTGAGAGGGAATTACTCTTGGGGAACTGGGAGAAGAGAGAGAAACAGAGACAGAGAGAGAGAAAGAGAGAGACAGACAGACCGACAGACACAGAGGGGGAGAGAGAGAGAGAGAGACAGAGAGAGAGAGAGAGAGAGAGAGAGAGAGAGACTCCTTTTGCCCTTGTTGACAACGTAATTATATAGACTAGACTGGTAGACAGTGAATCTAGGAAGGATTAGAGAGACTAGACCAATAGGAGAAAACACAACAATCTGATGGGGAGGGACAGTACCTTGAGGAAAGGCTGCAAGGCTGTTTTGGGAACTGTAACCTCCTCTCCAGTCTTCCACCAAATTCCCACCCCCCATATGGTGGAGAAAAGCATAGACTATAGATTCTACAGAAGCATTTAATCATAGGGCCCAGTGAAGAGCTACACTTAAGGGATGTAGGGAGAAAAGAGCTTCTAATAACTAGGAATTATTAGTTACCCCTTTGCCGTATATGTGCTCTCTATGTGTTCCTTACTATGTTTGTACTAAGTTTGTATTTACTCTCCCCATGGTCTTTGGTCTTTGTGCATATTTGTGGGAAGGCCCAGATGTGTGTGTGTGTGTGTGTGTGTGTGTGTGTGTGTGTCTGGGGGTGAAGTAGGGGAGTGGTGGTGATTTTGTAACTATATTGCTCTTTCTACACAATCTTAGTAAATATTTTTGCTATAAGCTACTTAAGCCTGGCTGATTTTCTGTGGGAAGTCCACCAGTGGGGCTCAGGAATCCCAGTCCCTTACGGCCACTCCTAGAATCCTGAGACTCCTAGTTGTCTGCCCCAGTGCAGTGAGAGTTGGGGAAGTAGCCCAGGAAGGAGGAGGGGGTGTTATAAATACATATACACAAATCCATTTCATCAGATAACCTACTTCTTTATGTGTTATAAATAGCACATAAGGGCTGAGGGAGACAGGAAGAGAATAATCCAAATGGATTTGATAGGATTAGTTAGTGAAGTCAAAACTAACTAAACCCTGGACTCTTCTAACTCTTGCCATTACAGACAGTAAGCCATATTTCCAAACTAGGGAGTCAGAGGGGCAGCTTTAATGCAGGCCTGAATATCCTCTGGCTTAGTTGATTCACCCATCCAAAAGTAGTTTGGAGCCAATCAAGACGAGACAAGATTCCTAACTAAGTCTTTAAACACATTTTTGTCATTATCACCAGTCACTTCCACAAAGGAATCTCAACCCATGTTCTGGCTAGAAATTTTCTTTAGTTATGGGTTGAAAGGGCTGAGCAAAGAGTGCACTCTGAATTCTGAGCATGCATAAACAGAGTTTACTGTTGAAATCAAATAAAGCTAACATTCATCTGACATATATTTAATGGTATGTTTAATTGTTATGATGCCACATGCTAATTAGGCTTACATGGTCTCCATTATCATCCTATTACCAGATAGTGCTTAAGAGTTTACAAAGGCTTTTACAGACATTATCTCATTTCATCCTTTCCACAACCCTATATGAGATAGTCAGTTTATGCAAATAACTGTAATTAGTATTGCTTTCCCACAGCCAAACACAGCAGTAAGATGGGTCAGGGGTAGTACTGGGAATGGTGTCCTGAAGGCATTTTTCCCTGCCAGACCCAGGGGTTAGGAAGGGTT
Source organism: Trichosurus vulpecula (assembly GCF_011100635.1). NCBI lineage: Eukaryota > Metazoa > Chordata > Mammalia > Diprotodontia > Phalangeridae > Trichosurus > Trichosurus vulpecula. Next base: position 294,939,760 of record NC_050576.1, on the reverse strand, counting down.
GGCTCAAGTTCCCCTTCCCCAGCTAGCTTTCTGTCTGGAGACTCTAGATCTGGGCTGCCTGTCATCAATCCCATTTCCATCCCCATTCATAGGGTGCCTCACGGCCTGGAGCTAAGTGGGCACTAGGATCCCAGGCTCTGCCTTAACCCAGCTTCCAGCTCCTGGAGGATAAGTGAGGCTGTCATTGTGAAGATGTTTGAACATCCATGTTGAAGAAGCAAAGAGGTGTTGGGGCAGCTTCTAGCTTGTACTTCTTTGCTTCCCCCCGGTGAATTTAGAGTGCTGGATGAGGCACAAAAGCTCCTTCCCATTCTCCCCTTTCTAGGGCCCAATTACACAGCTAGGTGAAATAGGGTGATAGTACTGATTCTAGTGTTCATTGGTGGAGGAGAGCAGGTGAGAGTGACTCCTCTTTCTGAGACAGGTGGCTAGAGGGTGGTAGGAGAGAAATGAGATCTTATGGGTTGGGTGGGTAGGGTTGGAGAAGGACAATTGTGGGAAGAAAACACTGGGTGTTATCAAGGTATAGAGAGGGATGTGGGAGGTAGGAAGGACAATCTCAGGTGAGAAGGGGGTAAGATTCTTTCTCTTCTGTGTTTAATTCATGAAGGGCTATATTGGACAATTGGTAAACCCAGAGTTAGGACCATTGGCTAGTGAGTCTGAGGATACCAGCCTCACTCGCAAGGATTTGGTCGAATTCCCCCAAACCAGGAGTTTTGACACAGAATTGCTAAAAGCACCCATTAGGGACCAGACTGATGTATAGTTATCCCAGAGGAGTGGTTGAGGAGGTTAAACATGTGTCTTATACTTAAAAATATGATTCTGAGAATATGTATTTAAACACACAATTCTGAAAAGGGTTCATAGGTTTCAGCAGGCTTCCAAAGAGGCTTATGGTATAAGAAAAGTTAAGAACTTCTGATTTATAGAAACTTTCCCTTCCCCAAAACCAATATTTGACTGTATCTATATTAGGAACCTCCCCTCCCCCACTTATTAGTGTTTATTTGTCCTCCCCAAACTAGAAGGCAGGGTTTGGCCAGTCTTCCATATCCAATAAGGATTCAATTCCATTCCACAAACTTTTGTTAAGTGCCTACTGTATGTGAAGTGCTGTCATTGGGAATATGAAGATGAAAAATGACCTGATGTTTTCCTTCAAGGAGTTCCTAATCTACTAAGAATCATTGGCATGAACACAAATAACTAAATACAGAGCAGAGCATGATAGGGCCAAAGTCAGAGCCAGACAGGGTACTCTAGGAAAATCTGAGGAAAGAAAGAACGCTTTCAACAGGTAGGATCAGGAAGGCATCATGGAGAAGGTGAATCCTGAGGTGATCCTCAAGAGAAGGGAAAGATTTTAGCAGGAATGAAGATGAGCTGTATTTTAAGCCTGGAAGATGGCCCATGGGGGTGCATGGAGGTAGGGGAATACCACATGAGCTCAGGAGATAGCCAGTGATGAAGCTTGGCTGGAATAGAAAATAGCTTTGAGGAAGCCATGTGGAAAAAAGCTGCAATGATGGGTTTCAGCCAGATTGCTATGGGTTTTAAAGGAGTTGGCCAAATTTTTCAATCAAAGCCCTTCACAGTAAGTTCTAAACCAACCTCTCCCATCAGCCTTATTTCTCTTATCATCAGATATTAGTTTTTGACTGGTGCTTTCTCAGTCCAATCCAATCTAATACAATAAGCCTTGACTAAGTGCCTCTAAGTGCCAGTCATTGAAATATGACTTGGGGATGAAAAGATAATATGAAAATCCCTGCCCTCAAGGAGTTTACATTCCACTCTGCGATAAAACATGTACATTGAGGAACATATGCATAATAATTCGAGGAAGGAGAGAGCACTAAAAACTAAGAGAATCAGGCAAGACTTCTACATGTGATAGCCTATGAATGAGACATGAAGAAAGCTAGAAATTCTAAGATGTGGAGGTGAAGAGAGAATATATTCCAGGCAAAGACAGCTTGGGCAAAGTCATGGGGACTGGAGATGGAGAGCCAAGCACAGGGAACAGTGAGATGCCCAACTGTAGAACTATAGTTCTGAACTATAGAGTGTATGGAGGGGAGTGATTTGCAACAAGCCCAGCAAATGTAGGATGAATCCACATTGTGAAGGTTCTAAATGACGTTTTATCCTAGGCTGCAGGGTTGGAGAACAAGACCACATGTCACCCTCTAGGTCCTCAAGTGTGGCCCTTTGACTGAATCCAAACTCCATAGAACAAATGCCCTTAATAAAAGGTTTGTTTTGTAAAATGTGGACTCAGTCAAAAGGCTGAGGACCTAGGACCCAAGGATCTAGAAGGCTTCAAGGCTGCAGGCTCCCCACCTCTGTCCTAGGGGCAATAGGGAACCATTGAAATTTCTTGAGCCAAGGAGGGACATGGTCAGATTTATGCTTTGGGAAATTTATTTTGGCAGTTGTGTGGAGGATGAACCAAGTAGGATGCTATTATCACAGTCCATATGAGAAGTGATGGGGGTATGAATGAGAGTGGTGGCTGTTTGAGTGGAGACAAAAGGATAAATGTGTGCAATGATGTGGAGCCAAAATTGATAAGATTTGACAACTGGCTAGATATCGTAGGAGCAGGTGAGAGGGAAAAGTCTAGGGTGACTCTGAGTTTGTGATTCTGAATAACTCGAAGTATGGTGTCTGGTGGCCCTCAGTCAATCATTAAGCATTTCTTAAGTGTGTCCAGCACTAGGGATACAGTACAAAGACTGAAATAACTGTGCTGGAAACCTGCTAGGGAAATTTGAAGGAAGAGACAATTTAAGGGGGAAGATAGTGAATTACATTTGGGGCATGGTGAGTTTGAGATGACTGGGATATTTAGGTCTGACCCAGGAAATAACTTATGTTCTAAGATCATCCTAGGAAGCCCAGTCTCATTTTTGGCCAAAGGGCTCTTGGGAAGCTAAAGCTCTTCATAGCTTACTGTGAGGGCCAGTTGGAGGGGTGAAATGGATCTAGCAAAGACCAAATGGACTACTAAAACCTGCTCAAGATCAAGCCAGACCATAGAATTGTAGATACAGAGCTGGAGTGGACACCAAAGGCCATCAAGTCCAAACTCCTCATTTTACAGATGAAGAAACTGAAGCACAGAGAGCTTTAGTGACTTGCCTGGGTTTACACAGTAGGCATCTGGAGGAGGATTTCAACCCAATTCTCCCTGTGTAGTACCCTATCCAGCGCACCAGGGCCTGGTAGACTGAGCTGGACACATCCTCACCCAGATGAGGTCTGGGTGACCAAGGAGTGATTCAATTTATGGCCAAAAGGCCCAAGTGTGCTTGAATTTTCCAGCAGTCTGCTGTGTTACATTCTCATTTCCTTGGGATTCGGTGATGCATCTCTCAATGGCTTAATTGGGCATTCTTCTGTCCCCTAGGGGGCACTGGGATGTCAGGGATCCAGAGCCAGCTGAAGAGAAGCACTCTTCTTCACCCTAAGAATGAAAGAGGGAACACATGGTTAAATAAATAGAGGTGAGCAGCACATGCAGTTGAAATGAAGACAAATGCATTTTAGCTTGATTCTATTTTCTCATTTTTCCTCAGGGGGCCAGTGGCCCAGCAGCCCCACAAGTGGAATTGCTATTAATCATGATCGTTTAGCTTCCAGCAAGGAAAATATACAGTTCAGCATGTGCAAGCGGTATTTCTAAATTTCTGATGGATTGGGAAGCCATGGTTTTACTCTTCCAAGTAATCACCAACGAGAGAGAGGGGAAGAGAGAGGGGGGGAGAGAAGGAGAGACAGAGAGAGAAAGAAAGAGACAGAGATAGAGAGACAGAGAGAGAGAAGGACAGAGAGAAGGAGAGAGAGAAGGAGAGAGAGGGGGAGAGAGACAGAGACAGAGACAGAGAAAGAAGAGACTAGGGGGAGGAGAAAAACAGGCAGTCAAGGGACACGCAAGGGCAGAACTCTTGGAACATTGATGTAGGACAAAAACCTGGCCTGAAAATATTATCATTAATTAACATTTTCATTCCAAATGTATTCTGAGGAGTACTTTTCACTTTTCTCTTCTTCGCAAAATCTTAAGAGAACGTGGGGGATCTGCTGCACAGTACTCCAGGAGAAGAGAAAAAGGCAAGAGTTAAGGAAAAGATTTGAGATCTGTAATTACATTAAATACCCACCCATAGACAAGGCAAGAAAGGGTCCAATAAGATGGAGATTTCTTGAATTCCATGCAATTCAACAAAAGTTTATTAAGTTCTTCTTATTCCTACTCCTGCCTGCTATGAGGCAGCGTGATCTAAGTAAACCAGTTACCAACCTCCAAGCCAGAAAGACTTGTGTTCCAAGTCCTGCTTCAGACACTTCAACTGGGTGTGCGATCCTGGGAAAATTATTTAACCTCACAGTGCTCTAGGCAACTTTCTAGGACTATAAGCTGCAAAGAAGATGCCAGTCTACATTGGTAGTCAGTTAACAAGTATTTATTAAGCACTAAGTGTGTGTCTGGCAGTTAGGTGGTTCAGTGGATAAAGCACTGAACTTGGAATCATCCTCATGAGTTCGAAGCCAGCCTCAGATACTTCCTAGTTGTTGTGACCCTGGGCAAGTCATTTAACCCTATTTGCCTCAGTTCCTCACCTGTCAAATGAGCTGGAGAAGGGAATGGCAAACCACTCTAGTGTTTTTGCCAAGAAAACCCCAAATGGGATCTTGAAGAGTTGGGCATGACTGAAATGACTCAACAACGTGTGTCAGGCATTATACTAAACACCTGGGAAACAAATACTAGCAAAAAGAAACATACAGTCTCTGACTTCAAGGAACTTCTATTCCTTTTTTGCTTTTTTTTAAGGCAATCAGGATTAAGTGACTTGCCCATGGTTACACAGCTAGTGTCAAGTGTCTGAGATCGTATTTGAACTCAGATCCTCCTGACTCCAGGGCTGGTGCTGTAACCATTATACCACCTAGCTGCCCCAAGGAGCTTCCATTCTAATGGGATTTCCTCATTCTGGAGAGGAAATCCCAAGTCTAGCCCTGTCCTTATTTGCTAGTCTCTGGGGATACAAGATAAAACAAAAATAGTCCTTTCTCCTGTGGAGCTTATATACCCTTAGGGGCACAACATTAAAGCATTTACATATAATTTGAATAGGGAGAGAGAGAGCATTAAAAACTGGAGGATCATGAATCCAGAAGCAAAAATGATAGCCCAGGAGCGAGCTAAGGATGAATTAATTTATCATTTCCTATGTCCTGAGGGTGACATCAAAAGAGATAATGATAAAAGGAAAGAATTATAGGATCATAGATTCAAAGCTGAAGGGACCTTAGGAATCATCTTATCCTACCTCTTTATTTTACAAGTCAGGAAAGAAGTGCAGAGATGTTGTGACTTGCTGAAGGTCCCACAGGGACTTGAACTCTAAGTCTTGCAAATCCAAACCTGTTGTTCTTTTCTCTATGCTACCCTAAGAGGGCTCAGGCTAACTTGGCTTTTCACCAATATATCCATACCCCAATGCCATAGTGTTTTTTCTTTTTCTGTTATGGGGTGTGGAATGCATATTTAATAAGGAAAGTTTTGAAAAAGCTGATTAGTTGCTAAGTTCTTTTTCTAAACTGTGGTCTCAGAAAATGAATTCTTAATTATCTAATTTGTGGAATAGCTATCCCTCTCCCTCCCCCACCCTTTTGTCCACAAACTTTAGTTGGTTAACTTCCATCCAATGCCTGATGTCTCCCTCTTAGCCCTGCACAACCCTTCCCTAGGATGGTGAATTGGAGTAGGAGAAAGACTTAGGCCAACCCAAGAAGGGGCAATCTATTACTTCACTTTAGACAATATGGTGGATTAGGAGAGGGCTTGGCCAACTGCACGCTGGACTTGCCTGGCTGCTTGCACTTAGCCCAAGCCATTATCTCTTCCTTCCTTCCTTCTATCTTCCCTGCATCTAGACCTTGCACTCTACCTCTTGGAATCCAGGCTCTGATGGGTGAAGCTTGACTTTATCTTACCTAGAACCAGACCTCCATGCCAACTCTACACTATGACACATTTCTTTTTTTATATTAATTATTTTTTAATTTACAACACTCAGTTCCACAAGTTTTTGAGTTCCAAATTTTTCTCCCCTTCCCTCCCCGCCCCAAGATGGCATGTAATCTGATATAGGTTCCACATATGCCTTTGCATTAAACTTCTTTCCCCAATAATCAAATTGTAAAGAAGAATTATAACTAATGAAATGAACCATGAGAAAGATGTAACAAAACCAAAAATAAAATAAAATAAAAAAAGAGAGAGCAAATAGTTTGCTTCAATCTGCATTCAGATTCTGTAATTCTTTCTCTGAATGTGGATAGCCTTTTCCATCATGAGTCTTTTGGAGCTGTCTTAGAACCTTCATTGTTGATAAGAGACAAGTCTATTAAAGTTAGTCATCACAGAAGCAATGTGTCTGTGGTTGTGTACAATGTTCTTCTGGTTCTGCTCCCTTCACTCATCATCAGATCATATAAGTTTCTCCAGGTTCTTATGAAGTGCACCTGCTCCTCATTTCTTATAGCACAATAGTATTCCATTATATTCACATACCACGACTTGTTTAGCCATTCCCCAATTGATGGGCATCTCCTTGATTTCCAATTCTTTGCCACCACAAAAAGGGCTGCAATAAATATTTTTGTACATACAGGTATGACACATTTCTTGAACCATTCTTCCAGCTCCCATTTATATTTTGTCATCCCCCCCCCCCATTAGAATAATAGTTTCCTGAGGATAGGGACTAACTTGAATGCTTGTATTTGAACCTTTAATGCTTATTGATGTGTCTGGCACATAGTCAGCACTTTGTAAATGCTTTATTTATCTAGGGTCAGTTAAAAGTTTGACAAACTTTAACTCTCCTGCATGAAATAATGGAACAAAATTTGTTTGCTATACAAGTCAAGGAAATGCCCCAATATATAACCCACATATTCAGAGTAGCACCTTTTCTCATTTAAAAATACTCTTTAAATTAATCAACAAGCATTTATTATGTGACTACTATGCACCATGGAATATGGTTCTCTCAAGGACCTTATATTCTACAGAGGGAGACAACATATACACATGGAGGTATATACAGATAAGTGCCAGGTGACCTTGGAATGTGAAACACTAGAAGAATTGGTGGGAACCATCAGTAGACACTCACTATCTGTGCAACCATGAACAAGTCACTTGACTTGTTTGTGCCCTAGTTTCCTCATCTGTTAAATTAGAGGGTTGGCCTAGATGACTTCTAAGGTCCTTTCCAACTCTAAATCTATGGTCCATAATCCAATTATACTATATTGGTTTTTAGCCTAATCTATGAGATAACATGACGCCTGCCTGTTATTTTCTAAGATTTGGCTATGCCTTGTATTCCATTAAATTTTTTTTGGATTTAATTATTGAGAAACTTATATTATACTATCATCATTTGACAATTTAATAATATTTGCACATATATTTTGGTATGGTGCCTTGGAGACCTTCCTGCAAAGGGAATCTATTAAAAAATCATTAGAACAAATGGTGTTTATATTTGCTTTGGTAGCTATTACATTTGCCTTTTGAATGTTGTTGTCTCTAAGTAACAACATGCTCCAAATAATGAATTTCTAGTTAACTGACATGGGATTGTTACCTGAAATTTCCATCAGAGTGATGAAGAACTCTAACCTGATGAAAATAATGTCCAAATACTTCCATAGTTCAGCTCTAAAAGTAAGAAAAGAGGAAGGCTTATGGTGATAGGATGGTGAGCATTATTTTTAAATATTCCAAGTTAAAATACTTAATTATTATTAACTTTTTTTTGATTTAGTAATTTTTAGTCATGTCTAACTCCTTGGGGTTTTCTTGGCAGAGGTACTGGAGTGGTTTGCCATTTCCTTTTGTAGCTCATTTTACAGATGAAGGAACTGAGGCAAACAGGGTGAAGTGATTTTCCCAGGGTCACACAGCTAGCAAGTGAGGCTGGTATTGAACTCAGGTCTACCCAACTCCAGGCCTGGGGCTCTTTCCACTGTGCTACCTAGCTGCCCATTAACATTATTAATTTGATTCAATTAAGCCTGCTATGTACAGAGGGCCACTTTCCCCATCCAGTCTAATACTAGCATACTGACTGGGTGCCTAATAAATAGTTGTTGATTAATTAATTAATTCTGGTAACATCCCAGGGCTGACTCTCCACAGCAAAGGGGGAGCACTTGGCATTGGTAGAGATTCAATCCCACTTCCTTGAGGCCTGCTTTGGTCCACATAACTCAAAGAGAATCAGCACGGCACAATGCCAGACTCAGAGCCAGGAAGACTTGGATTCAAATCTTGTCTAAAATACTTACTAGTTGTATGACCCTGGGCAAGTCACTTAGCTTCTGTTTGCTTCAGTTTCTTCTTTTACAAAAGAAGAGAGTTGAACTTGATGACTTCTAAGTTTCCTTCCGGCTCTAAGTTTATTAGCCAATGAGTAATAATGAAGGTCTAGGTTTGTTCCACTCCATTGCAACTCTGACTCTTGTTGTTTCTTGCTTCTGGCTCCCTCTTGGTCCCCAAACTTTTCCACTAGGTCTTGAAGCCCAGCATTTTTCAAGGATTCTTTTTCTCTCTAGGAGGGCTGGTTTCATCACCTCCTCATTTGTCCAGCAAGAACTCTACTGCTCTGCACAATATGTTCATCTGCCAGATTCATAACACATCTCTGACCACATGGGGTCTTCTATCCTGAGGCCACATGGTTCACACTTTTTCTGTTTCCTTTGCTCTGAGTCTGCCCTCCCTTTTAGTGCTCATCTCCAAGGATGCGAATCAGGGGCATATGACTTGCTACGATTCAATTATTCTCAATGAGGTATCAATGGGCTAATGAACATCTAGGACACTACGTCACACAGACAACACCAAAGTCAAAGCTGTGATGTTAGCAGGCATATAGTCTATCTATAGGGAGATGCCTTCAATGCCAAAACAAAGGTCTCATGTTTTAATCTTACTAACCTCAACCAGACTCCCCAAGGTCACACACTCTATGGTACAAATTGTGATGTGATAAGTTCGTCAAAGAACCTATTAAACAATAGTCATAGGATATTAAAGCTGAAAATTATCCAAGAGATCATTTAATTCAACTCTCTGATTGGATAGAAGACCCCAACATCCAAGGTCACATAGCAACACTAGAACTCAGATATTCTATCTGCTAGTCAATGTGACCTAGTGAATGGAGCGTTAGACTTGAGTCCAAAGCCAGGTTCTGTAATGTACTAGCTTTGTGCACTGGAGTAAGTCACATGATCTCTCTGATCCTCAGTTTCTTTGTTTGCAAAATAGGAAAAAAATTCCCTTCTTTACCTCCTTTACTAGTGTGATCAGAGGAAATGGTGCAGTGTGAAAGCACCATTATAGAAATGATGCGTCCCACTTATAACATGCTGTCCCTCGCTACATAGAAAACCCTATTAATGAAACACAATTTTATCCACTGCATCCTGGTTCAATATAATAATGCATTTATTTTGTCTTAGAGAACATCCTAGGCTTGGAATAGCTCACCTGTCCTCTGACAGATACCTGAAGCATAAGAAAAGATGAAAAAAAAGAAGAATCCCATTTCAGGGAACCAGCCTGCCTCCCTTCTGTGGCCTTTCTCAGTTGAAGGTTGACAGGAACCAGATCAGAGCAACTTCCTTAAATTTGATGATAACTCCTACCCTCTCTTTCCCACAGCATTGTCCTATTTGTAAGTCAGGAATGAGACAATGACATGTACTTCCTTTGGGGGAATGTACTCTTTCACTGATAGCCCTTTGGAAAGTCGTACCAATGAATTGTTAATGAAATGTGGGTGCCTAAAGCCCTGTTTCCTATATTGTTGTAAACATGTGGAATTGAGAAAGGAGAAAGGAAGGCGGGCCTCTTCAGTGCTCTAAGACATTCTGACTAAATCCTGAAGGCATCGTTTTTACTTCCTATTAAGATACATTTTCATTTGTAAATCACATTTTCTAGAAATACCCTTTGTTCCTCTTTCAAATAGAACCCTTCCCTTTAACAAAGAAAATTATGTACATCAAAATACCCAATACTGTGACCATGTGCGATGTGTAAAACACAGAATATCTTTTTCAAAAGTAAAAGTTAAGCATTGAAATTTTGCTTGTGATTGTTTCAATAACTTAGAATAATTCATAGGATGTTTATCCAGCTCGCTGATTAATGAGGCTTCTCTTCCACCCTGACTCATATGTACCTATCTGACTATCTTGGTGTTCATTGCATTTTTCTCCACTGAAGGGAGAAGGAAGAAAAGACACTTGAAATCAGTCACTTTTCTTACCTGATAACTAATTTTATCTTTGGTGGTAAAATATTGACAAGTCTAGCTTTTGGATGGTCTGGGAAACTAACTTTAAATCAGAGAATGGTCGAGTGAGAAGGGACCATGGAGGGCATCTGTTCTGGCTCCTTCATTTTATAGACAAAGAAACTGAGGCTCAAGCCACTTGGAGTGATTTGTCTGTCACATAGTTACTAAATATCAGACCTAGGATTCTGATCCCAAGGCCAGTATTCTTTCCACCATCTTCACTATTCAAACCACCACAGTACAGTGGAAGCAGAGCAGGATTTGGAGTTGGGGGACCTCAGTTCCCAGCTCCAGTTAATTATAACCTGTGTGACCTTGGTCAACTCACTTTATTTTTTTGATTTCCTCATCTGTAAAATGAGAGGTTTCAATTAGATGGCTTTGGAGGAACAGGATGACCTGTTCAAGCTCTGAATCTGTGACACTGTTATCAGGTCTTATGATCTGAACTAATTTTCCTTTCTTCTCCACCCCCTCTAATCTGCCCCACACACTGCTGCCAGTAGAGCTATCCTAAAATTCAACTCTGACCATATTGCTCCCTTGCTTAAAAAAAATCTTATTGTTTGCCTTCCAGTGCCAAAGAAAGTCCAGGCTCCTAAAGTCTCCCCTGTTGGATCCCAGTCTCCCTTTCTAGACTTATTTGCCCTGCTCCCTTCATATACCTTAAGCTCCAGCCAAGCTAGATGACTCACCAGACCCTAAACATGTTCATACTTTCTAACCTCTCTGCCTTTTTTGGCCCCATGTTGTTTGCTCCATCTAGAATGCCCCAAACCCACCTTTCACATCCTCCTCCCAATCCTTCAGTGCCTAATTCCAATGCTACCTTCACAGAATCACAGACTTTCAGCATTAGAATGGACTTTGAATGAGTTCCCATAGCAACCCACCCCACAAGTGGTCATCCATTCATTACTGGGAGACCTCCAATAAGGGGGATCCCACTACTTCTTTTCTGTTTGTTTTTGGGAGGCAATCAGAGTTAAGTGATTGTCCAGGGTCACACGGCTAGTAAGTGTCTGAGGCTGGATTTGAACTCAGGTCCTCCTGACTCTTGGGCTAGTGCTCTATCTACTTAGTTGCCATGAGCCCATTACTTCTTGAGTCAACATGTTTCACTTTGGCATAATTGTATATGTGAGGAAGCTTTTCCTTGTCTAAGGCCTCAGTTTACCTACTGGCAACTTCTAACCAGTAATCCTAATTTTGGAGCCAAAGGAGAATAAGTTTAATCCCTCTCTCCCATTATAGTCTTTCAAGTATTTAAAGACCACACTCCCCAGCTTCCAATCCCAAAGTCTTCTCCATAGGGATTTTCTTCCTCTGAATGGTTTCTGGCTTTTCAATGTACTTCCTAAAACACAATGCTCAGAACTAACCACCACACTCCAGCTGCATTCTGACCAGGGAAGAGCATGGCGGGACTGTCATCTTTTTATTCCAGAAAGCTGCACTTCCCTTAGTGCAGCCCAAGGTCCCATTATCTTTTTTTTTTTTTGATGCCACATCTCACTGCTGACTTAGACTGAGTTCAGGTTCACTAATACCACCAGATCAATTTCAGATAAATTGTTGACCAATCATTCCTCTCCCATCTTGTGCTTGGGAAGTTGATTTTTTTCTTCTCTGTCAAACCTTCCTTATTTTGAATCAAAAGTATTCAGAGTTAGCTAGCACATCTACCTGCTCCCCGGCTCCTAAAGCTGTGCCCCTCCCCGCCCCCACTTAGAGCAACGTGTACATCTCATGATGCAAGCATTTCATATAGCTTAGTTTATCACTGTGTGTGCAGTGCCCTAGTCTGGTCCCCAAATTCAGCTAAATCCTTGCAAGGACATATATAACACAGGCAGATCCCTCCCCCAACGCCTCTTTCCCTTTTGTTTGCATGAGTCTTGCCCACATCTAGTTTCTTCACAGGGTCATATTTCTCTACAGAAAATGTTTTAGTCGTTTTCTGGCAATCAGTGAACAAAAGCTAGGCATATATTCTTTAAGATAAAGGTTCCCTATAAACAGGTAGAAAGTCAGGCAGTACATACTGCCTTAGCTGCCTTAGCTCTTGTTTTTAATTTGCTCATCTCTCCACTGAAGACTGCTGTTCCCCTTGGATCCTTGGAGTTGGAGTGAATCCAACTCTACATTTCTAAGATACCCTAGCCTGTATTAATTCTTTGTATACTCTTAAATGGAACTTTCATATTTTTACCTTGACTTATTAACATTTGTTTATTTGCTGTATCTCTTAACATAGCTAATGATAGTAGCTAGTCTTTCTATAGTACTCTAAGGTTTACCAAGCACTGTACGATTATCTCACTTGATCCTCAAACCCAGCCTGGGTGGTAGGTGATATTATTATCATCTCCATTTTGCAGATGAGGAAATTGAAGCACAGAGTGGTTAAGTGACTTGTCCAGGGTCACACAGCTAGTGTCAGAGGTTTGATTTGAACTCAGTACTTCCTGACTCCACATCTAACACTCTCTCCACTGTACCACCTACCTGCCCTCTTCCCTTGATTCCTACTGCTCTATAAGCTCTTTGGTGGTATAGTGGAATGAGTACTGTCTTTTGAGACAGAGAGTTTGGAGTGGAATGATTATAAGTTTTTACAGACAGAGGACTACGATTTAGAGCAAGTCGTATAAGGTCAATAGGCTTCTGTTTCTTCATTTATAAAATAAGTGTTTGATTTGATGGCCTAAAGTACTTTACAATCCTATGATCCTGTTATCATGGCAGCATAGTGTAGAAAAGGAATGTAAGACTTGGACCCAGGAAGACCTGAATTCAAATCCTACTTCTAATATGTCCCAGCTATGTAATCTTGGGCAAGTCATTTAACTTTTCTTATCCACAGGACTGTTGTGAGATCAAATCAGTCGACCAACCAGAAAACATTTATTAAGTACTTAATAGATGCTCCCCACACTATGCTAAGCAAGGATATAAATCAAAAGAAGTCCTTGCCTTGGAAGAGCAATATATTTCTGGTTTGTCTCATTTTGCCTCTCTTCACAATGAACTGACATTGGTATTCTCTATGGGGCGAGCATGATTAGTGAATATAGTCAAGGAGTTCTGAGTTCCAGTCTCATCTCTGACACCTGACTCACATACAGACTGTGTGACTCTAGACAAGCCACTCAAGCTCTCAGTGTCCTATGAAACTTTCTCTGACCACCATTTGCCGAGATGCCAACCTCCATTAGTAGAGGGAGTTTCTTCATCCGAGAGATCGTGATAACAGTGAAAGCACAGGTCCAGTTCCTATCCCTGTTGTCTCTAGTGCATTCAGGGAGCTGCTATGCAGAATGGTGGAGACCTTCTTGATCTTGAAAGATCGTCTGGTCTATATATCAAATCCTAATACTACATAACCCTTGGAGTACATGTTAGGTACTCCAAAAATACATCTTTTAAGTTGGTGGTTTGAACCCTTCCCAGAAGAGTCAGTTTTCCAAAAAGACAAAGATCATTCAGGGAACCTGGGATATAATACCATAGCAGAGATCACACGAATCTATGGTTTGTGAAAGGAGAGATAATCAATCAGAGCATGATAAAGCTAGAAAGGACCTTGGACAACATCCGGTCCAACCTGCTCACTTTATAGGTGGGGATGTTGAGGCTTGGCAAAATGTGACTTGGAATTTTATCATGCTAGAGCTAGAAGGGACACTAGAGACCATCTAATCCACATCCTTCATTTCAGGGAAAACAAGGCTCAGAAAATGAAATGATTGGCCCAAGGTTGAACTGGGAGTTAGTAGCAGAGCCAAGGCTTATAACCAAGTCACTGACTCCCAGGCTAATGACTTTTTCATTACATCAAGCTATGGCTTCCATATCATTACCAAAAATTTAGAATCTTTGAAAAACAAAAGATTTTCTCCTACCTCCAAACAATTTAGTCATGTTTTTCCTTGCATCTGGCTATGGATTAACCTAATATTAGAGTACATTGGAAATGAGCTATCAAAGATGCTGCACAGCTTTATCTCTATTTATTACAGTTCCACCCCCGATATGATTACCAATCAAATGCAATCTGAAAGCCAATAAAGCTTTGAACTGGAAATTCTGTGACCAAGCCACATTTAAAGAGAATTTTAGCCTAACAGGAAATTCAGGATGATTTCAATGCACATGCTGTTCTTCATTTTCCAAGAAGTAATGCTCAGTGCTGGCTATGAGCCATCGGAAATGTACCAGGGCACCTTCCAGAAGTATTATTCCCGTGGAACAGGCTATATAGTTCAGTGGAATAAGCCCAGGGTAAGAGGTCAAGAGATCTGGGTTCTGGTCTCCATTAGTAGTATGTTAGTGAACTTGGGCAAGTAAGTTAAATTCTACAAATTGCTGTTTTCTCATTTGCCAAATGAGGGTAAAGAATATCTAACTCGATGGATCTCCTGGGCAGAGCCAAGATGGCGGCTGGAAAGCAGGGACCTGCCTAAAGCTCTCCCCCAGGACCCTCCAAATACCTATAAAAATGGCTCTGAACAAATTCTAGAACTGCAGAACCCACAAAATAGCAGAAGGAAGCAGGGCTCCAGCCCAGGACAGCCTGGATGGTCACTGGGTAAGGTCTATTGCATGGAGCTGGGAGCAGAGTGGAGCACAGCCCAGTGTGGGCCACTCTTGGACCAGCCAGACTGGGAGCCAGGTGGAACAGGCCCTGGCACCCTGAATCAGTGAGCAGTGGCAGTTACCAGACTTCTCAACCCAAAAAAAGCAAAGACAACAGTGAAGGTTAGTGGGAAAAACTGCGGGGACAGAGTGAAAAGAGTTCAGGATTTGGCCACCACCCTGGGGGCAGCAGAGGTGGTGCAGCTCTGACAACCTACAACTGTAGTTGCTTCCGACCCCAGACCCACCTGGTGGGAGGATTTAAGTGGTGGATCAGACCAGGAGTGCAGAGCCTGCTTAGATCTGAGTCGCAGTATGGGTTGGCAGTTCTTGGGGGAGAAGGAGCACTACTGTGGCAGAGCTTGCTGTGTAGAAACAGCTCTGAAAACAACAGTGCAGCCCCTCAAGCTTGGAACAAAGTACCCTCTACTCTACAAGCAGTCATACCCCAATGAAAAACTCAAGGGTCAAGTAGTTGTCTGGGAACATGGCCAGGAGGTGAAAATGGACTCAGATTCAGACTCTGCCTTTGAAATCTTTCTTTGGTGACAAAGAAGACAAAAACAAATTCAGCCAGAAGAAGTCAACAAAGTCAAAGAGCCTACATCAAAAGCCTCCAAGAAAAACATGAACTGGTCTCAGGCCAGGGAAGAGCTCAAAAAGGATTTGGAAAAGCAAGTTAGAGAAGTAGAGGAAAAATTGGCAAGAGAAATGAAAATGATGTGAGCAAACCATGAAAAACAAGTCAATGACTTGCTATTGAAGACCCAAAAAAATACTGAAGAAAACAGCACCTTAAAAAATAGGCTAACTCAAATGGCAAAAGAGCTCCAAAAAGCCAATGAGGAGAAGAATGCCTTGAAAGGCAGAATTTTGTTTTTCATTTTTAAAAATTTATTTAATATATTTAGTTTTCAGCATTGATTTTCACAAAGGTTTGAATTACAAATTTTTTCCCCATTTCTACCCTCCCCCCACTCCAAGATGGCGCATATTCTGGTTGCCCCCTTCCCCAGTCAGCCCTTCCATCTGTCACCCCACTCCCCTCCCATCCCCCTTTCCCTTCTTCTCTTGTAGGGCAAGATAAATTTCTATGCCCCATTGCCTGTGTATCTTATTTCCTGGTTGCATGCAAAAACTTTTTTTGTTGTTGTTTTTTGAACGTCTGTTTTTAAAACTTTGAGTTCCAAATTCTCTCCCCTCTTCCCTCCCCACCCACCCTCCCTAAGAAGGCAAGCAATTCAATGTAGGCCATATACTTATCATTATGTAAAACCTTTCCACAGTACTCGTGTTATGGAAGATTAACTATGTTTTGCTCCTTCCTAACCTATCCCCCTTTATTGAATTTTCTCCCTTGACCCTGTCCCTTTTCAAAAGTGTTTGTTTTTGATTACCTCCTCCCCCTGTCTGCCCTCCCTTCTATCATCCCCCTTTTTTATCTTCTTTCTCCTTCTTTCCTGTGTGGTAAGATACCCAATTGAGTGGGTATGGTATTCCCTCCTTAGGTCAAATCCGATGAGAGCAAGATTTACTCATTCCCCCTCACCTGCCCTCTCTTCCCTTCCTACAGAACCACATTTTCTTGCCACTTTTATGCGAGATAATTTACCCCATTCTATCTCTCCCTCTCTCAATATATTCCTCTCTTATCCCTTAAATTGATTTTATTTTTTTAGATACCATCCCTTCATATTCAGCTCACCCTGCACCCTTTGTGTGTGTGTGTGTGTGTGTGTGTGTGTATATATATATATATACCTACATATATACATACATAGACACACACATATGTATATATATGTATACACACACATATATATGTATAAACACACACACACATATATATACACACATATGCATTTTCCTTTCAGCTACTATGATATTGAGGTCTCATGAATCATACACATCATCTTTCTATGTAGGAATGTAAACAAAACAGTTCAACTTTAGTAAGTCCCTTGCAATTTCTTTTTCTTGTTTGCCTTTTCATGCTTCTCTTGAATGTTGTGTTTGAAAGTCAAATTTTCTATTCAGTTCTGGTCTTCTCACTGAGAAAACTTGAAAGTCCTCTATTTTATTGAAAGTCCATATTTTGCCTTGGAGCATGATACTCAGCTTTGCTGGGTAGGTGATTCTTGGTTTTAATCCTGGCTCCATTGACCTCCGGAAGATCATATTCCAAGCCCTTCGGTCCCTTAATGTGAAAGCTGCCAGATCCTGTGTTATCCTGATTGTTTTTCCACAATATTCAAATTGTTTCTTTCTGGCTGCTTGCAGTATTTTCTCCTTGACCTGGGAGCTCTCGAATTTGGCAACAATGTTCCTAGGAGTTTTCTTTTTGGGATCAATTTGAGGAGGCAATTGGTGGATTCTTTCAATTTCTATTTTACCCTCTGGTTCTAGAATATCAGGGCAATTCTCCTTGATAATTTCTTGAAAGATGATATCTAGGCTCTTTTTTTGATCATGGCTTTCAGGTAGTCCAATAATTTTTAAATTATTTCTCCTGGATCTATTTTCTAGGTAAGTGGTTTTTCCAAGGAGATATTTCACATTGTCTTCCATTTTTTCACTCCTTTGGTTCTGTTTTATATTATCTTGATTTCTCATCAAGTCACTAGCTTCCACTTGCTCCAATCTAATTCTTAAGGTAGTATTTTCTTCAGTGGTCTTTTGGACCTCCTTTTCCATTTGGCTAATTCTGCCTTTCAAGGCATTCTTCTCCTCATTGGCTTTTTGGAGCTCTTTTGACATTTGAGTTAGCCTATTTTTAAAAGTGTTTTCTTCAATATTTTTTTCAGTATTTTTTTTGGGTCTCCTTTAGTAAGTCATTGACTTGTTTTTCATGGTTTTCTTGCATCCTTCTCATTTCTCTTCCCAATTTTTCCTCTACTTCTCTAACTTGCTTTTCCAAATCCTTTTTGAGCTCTTCCATGGCCTGAGACCAGTTCACGTTTTTCTTGGAGGCTTTTGGTGTAGGCTCTTGGACTTTGTTGACTTCTTCAGGCCATATGTTTTGGTCTTCTTTGTCATCAAAAAAAGATTCCAAAGTCTGAGACTGCATCTGGGTGCGTTTTCGCTGCCTGGCCATGTTCCCAGCCAACTTAATTGACCCTTGAGTTTTTCATCGGGGTATGACTGCTTGTAGAGCAAAGAGTACTTTGTTCCAAGCTTGATGGGATGCGCCATTGATTTCAGAGCTATTTCTATACAGCCAGCTCTGCCACCCCAGCACTCCTCCTTCCTCAAGAACCACCAACCCGGACCTGGCGCAAATCTTCAGCAGGCTCTGCACTCCTGCTCTGATCCACCACTTAATTCCTCCCACCACGTGGGCCTGGGGCTGGAAGTAACTGCAGCTGTAGCTGCACCTCCCCCGCTGCCCCTTGGGCGGTGGCCAAACCGTGAACTCTTTTCACTCTGTCCCCGCAGCTTTTCCCACTAACCTTCTCTGTTGTCTTTGGTGTTTGTGGGTTGAGAAGTCTGGTAACTGCCACAGCTCACTGATTCAGGGTGCTAGAGCCTGTTCTGACCAGCTCCTGGTCTGGCTCGTCCTGCTGCCTCCGTGCTGAGCTCTACTCCCCTCCACTCCATGCGCAATAGACCTCATCCAGTGACCATCCACACTGTCCTGTGCTGGATCCCTGCTTCCCTCTGCTATTTTGTGGGTTCTGCAGTTCTAGAATTTGTTCAGAGCCATTTTTTATACGTTTTTGGAGGGATGTGGTGGGAAGCTCATGCAAGTCTCTGCTTTCCAGCTGCCATCTTGGCTCCACCCCTGGAACTCAATACCAAAAGGCAGAATTAGCCAAATGGAAAAGGAGGTCCAAAAGGCCACTGAAGAAAATACTACCTTAAAAATTAGATTGGAGCAAGTGGAAGCTAGTGACTTTATGAGAAATCAAGATATTATAAAACAGAACCAAAAGAATGAAAAAATAGAAGACAATGTGAAATATCTCATTGGAAAAACCACTGACCTGGAAAATAGATCCAGGAGAGATAATTTAAAAATTATTGGACTACCTGAAAGCCATGATCAAGAAAAGAGCCTAGATATCATCTTTCAAGAAATTATCAAGGAGAACTGCCCTGATATTCTAGAGACACAGGGCAAAATAGAAATTGAAAGAATCCACCGATTGCCTCCTGACAATGATCCCCAAAAGAAAACTCCTAGGAATATTGTTGCCAAATTCCAGAGCTCCCAGGTCAAGGAGAAAATACTGCAAGGAGCCAGAAAGAAACAATTTGAGTATTGTGGAAACACAATCAGGATAATACAAGATCTAGCAGCTTCTACATTAAGGGATCGAAGGGCTTGGGATATGATATTCTGGAGATCAATGGAGCTAGGATTAAAACCAAGAATCACCTACCCAACAAAACTGAGTATCATGCTCCAAGGCAAAATATGGATTTTCAATAAAATAGAGGACTTTCAAGCTTTCTCAGTGAAAAGACCAGAACTGAATAGAAAATTTGACTATCAAACACAAGAATCAAGAGAAGCATGAAAAGGTAAACAAGAAAGAGAAATCACAAGGGACTTACTAAAGTTGAACTGTTTTGTTTACATTCCTATATGGAAAGATGATGTGTATAATTCATGAGACCTCAGTATTAGGGTAGCTGAAGGGAATACGCACACACACACACACACACACACACACACACCCATATCTGTACACACACACACACACACACACACACACACACACACACACACACATAGACAGAGGGCACAGGGTGAGTTGAATATGAAGGGATGATATAAAAAAAATTAAATTAAAGGATAAGAGAGAAATATATTGAGGGACGGAGAAAGGGAGAGATAGAATGGAGTAAATTATCTCGCATAAAAGTGGCAAGAAAAAGCAGGTCTGTTGGAAGGGAAGAGGGGGCAGGTGAGGGGGAATAAGTGAATCTTGCTCTTATCACATTTTACCTGAGGAGGGAATAACATACACACTCAATTGGGTATCTTACACTACAAGAAAGAAGGAGGAAGGAGATAAAAAAAGGGGGGATGATAGAAGAGAGGGCAGATGGGGGAGGAGGTAATCAAAAGCAAACACTTTCAAAAAGGGACAGGGTCAAAGGAGAAAATTGAATAAAGAGGGATACGATAGTAAGGAGCAAAATATAGTTAGTCTTTCACAACATGAGTATTGTGGAAGGGTTTTACATAATGATACACATGTGGCCTATGTTGAATTGCTTGCCTTCTTAGGGAGGGTGGGTGGGAAGGGAAGAGGGGAGAGAATTTGTAACTCAAAGTTTTAAAAGCAGATGTTCGAAAAAAAAAAAGCTTTTGTATGCAACCAGGAAGTAAGATATACAGGCAATGGGGCATAGAAATCTATCTTGCCCTACGAGAAAAGAAGGGAAAAAGGGATGGGAGAGGAGTGGGGTGACAGAAGGGAGGGCTGATTGGGAAATGGGGCAATCAGAATATATGCCATCTTGGAGTGGGAGGGAGGGTAAAAATGGGGAGAAAAATTGTAATTCAAACTCTTGTGAAAATCAGTGCTGAAAACTAAAAATATTAAATAATTAAATTAAAAAAGTAAGATAGAAAAAAAAGAATATCTAACTCGCAGTGTGCTATTGTGAAACTCCGTTGAGATAATGTATGTGAAAATGCTTTAGAAATATATGGTGTTCATCTGATCAATATAATCGCCAACCATTTCGGAGGACTCATGATGAAATATGCTATCTACTCCCTGACAGAAAGAGATAATTGTTTCTAAGTGTTGACCGAGATATATATTTTTGGACATAGATGTTGTAGACTATTGTTTCGCTTGAGTATGCATATTTGTTACAACGGATTTATTTTTCTTTCTTTTTCAATGTGGGGAGGTGGGATTTTTGTTAACTGAAAATAACAACATTAAATTGAAATTGAAATATATAGTATTCAACAACTACGTGTACTATTGAGTCAATAGCCTTGGCTGGGCCATCATTCTTTGAATGGGACCTGACTAAAAGGTATCTGAATATATTTTCCATTTCTCCAAAGAGCAGTTTTCATCACCTATCCATATGTATTACCTCTGGACTGTGTAAGGGGAAAGAAAGTTAAAGAGAGTGAAAAGTTTCACAGGACACCTAATTTATTTGGCATCATTGGGAATGTGATGACCTAAAAAGTGAATTTTAGCTATTTTTTATGAAAAAATTTCTAAAATATATTATATGCTCCCCTGTATTATTAAATTAAATTGAGAGAAAAAAACCATATGATGTTAATTACTAGGTGATGCTTGAAATACAGTTGCCCCAACCATATTTGGTCTCACATTTCTAAGGAAATGTCCTTCAGAATGGCTAGCTGGGTGGGCTACATTTTATTTTATCACCCTGTCCATGATCAAAACCCCTTCATGGACTGGTAGAGTCAATAGACCATCAGTTCTGAACTGGCCATTAGAGGCTATCTTATGTAGCTATTAACACTTTTTGCAGATTAAGAAACTGAAGTCCAATGAGGTCATTCAGGTACATGGCAGGGATGGGATTTAAACCTACATTCTCTAAACCCAGATATCCAGGGCTCTTTCAATTGCATTAACCACATGGCCTTTGGAAGTTACAGTGACTCCCTGTGGCTAACCTGGTGATGAGTCTACTTCTCTCTCAACTTAGTGAGGCTGACCTTCAGTTGACAGACATGCAGTTGTAGTGAATTGGATGCTGGATTTGAAGTTAGGAAGACCTGAGTTTGAATCCTGCCTCAGATACTTATTAAATTGTGTGACCTTGGGAAAGTCACTTAATATCTCTCAGCCTGAGTTTCTTTATTCATAAAATGTGGAGAATAACCTCACAGGATTGTTGTGAGGATCAACCAAGATATTATATGTAAAGTACTTTGTAAACCTTAAAGAGCTTTACAAATGTTAGCTAATATTATTATTATTTTGCCAGACATGGACTTTAAAGCCTTCCCTGCCTGATAAGATCAGCTAGAATTTGTACTCTGCTGTACCAGCCTTTGAGAACACAGCCACCTACATCCCATGATGGAGCTTAGGGATTTTTATCTCTACTAATTTTATTAGGACGTATGGCACCATACATAAGTCAAACATCTAGTTAGTCTGTCTTGAAAGGAATTTGATCAAAAGTACTAAGTGTCCCCTGAACATCATTTGCTTCTTTTGGTTTTCTTTGCCAGGTAAACCACAGCGGGAAGATTAAATAGTCAACAGGCATTTATTCTACTTATTATATTTCAGGCACTGTGACAAGTGAATGAGTAGTATTATTGGAACTTCCAGCAGGTTACATACCTAGTGAAGGTATACTGGTGCCCAAAATAAAGAGAACAGTCCCAGAACTGAAATGTAGCCATATGAAGGAGGCAGATGGTGGGCCGAATGCATGTCATTCACTATAACTTAACCTAAACTAATTATCTAAAGAAATAACAGATGCCTACATAGTATAATAAACAGAAATGAAATATATAACTCCAAAACTAGGCCAAAATCATGGCAGCTATTTAAAAATCATTATTGGCAAAAAGGTGAAAACTTAGGAAATGTTTTATATTTTCATTGACTTTCTAAAGATCACAGGATATAATGTATGTAAAGGCACTTTGGACACTTTAAAGAACTTGATAAATATTTGCCATGAGGATGATGATGGTAATGATGATGGTGGTGGTGATGGTGGTAATGAAAAAACACCTGAATATCTTATAAACAGTTACTTACCCAGGGCACAACATGATGGAGAAGATGGCAGAGGCTGCTTCTCTGTCTTTGAATCCTTAGCATTGAGCACAGTGCCTTCCAAATAGAGATAGGGAGTGGAAGCTGCAATTTCATTCATGAAGGCAAACTTCCACACACAAGCTAGTACCTTCTCTGTACCTTGGAGTGTTACGTAGGACAAGAGGTCAGATGGACTTTTCCAGGGTTGCAAGTCTTTCTATACAGTAGATGCTTAATAGAAGCTTGCTGAATTAAATGGAAGCATAACTCTCAGTGGTTCATGGAAGCTTGTAGGAGAGACTACAAAAGTAAAATGAAATAATTCTAGATTTCAAGTCAGAGAATTTGAGTTTGACTACTTTGTTCAGTTGTTTTCAGTAATGTCTGACTCTTCATGACTTCATTTGGGGTTTTCTTGGCAAAGATACTGGAGTAGTTTGCCATTTCTTTCTCCAGCTTATTTTACAGCTAAGGACACTGAGGCAAACAGGGTTAAGTGACTTGCCCAGGGCCACACAGCTACTAAATGTCTGAGGCCAGATTTGAACTCAGGAAGATGAGTCTTCCTGACTCTAGGCCCAGTGCTCTACCCACTGTGCAACCTAGTGTTGCTAATTACTTATTCCTTGTGCGACTTTGAACAAGTGATTTAACTGCTTTAGGCCTCCGTTTCCTCAACTGTCAAGGGAGAAGGTTGAATTAAATGATATTAGAAGTCCCTTATAGCTCTCCTTCCTGTGATCCCCAAGAGCTGGCTTGTTCTAGGGGCTTAATATTTTGTTAAGTTGCATTCTTCAAGCTGCAGTATCACTTGCTAAGTAAGGGAAATTATGTGATGTTATGTTGGAAAGGAAGTCTCAAGGCCATTCTAAAAACATGGAGTCTTGAAAAAGAGACCTACACTAAATGAGACTTTGCAATGAGGGAGTTTGTTTTTTGTCTTTTGCTAAGTTCTGCTGTCTTAGGTTTTCTGTTGACCTTGATCTCCAGCATAACTTTCTAACTTCTAGCTCAAGTTGGACTCTCTACTTAAACCTTTATTTTTACTGAGTGAGATCTCTTTGGTGGGGCTCACAGACTTTGTAGCTTTCTCAGGCTTCTTCTATTGCTTTCCCACCGAGTACTCATAATACTCTAAAGATCCCTGAGGGCCCAGGGTAGTGTTCTGTCTCTATTACCTTAGATGCAGAACTGGAACACACTTTAGCAATGTCAACATATTCCATTTGAGGATAATGGCATGTGGTAGATCACTGACTAAAGACCAAATGGGAGATAATGTGTGGAAAAGGGAAGAACAATTAGCACATTCATTAATTAGGATGTGGGATTTAGTGTTGTTGTGAAGGATAATAATTTCTCCATTTAAGTAACATCCTCCATCTTGATTACAAGAGCCATTATGGAGATCAATTGAATGAGGCTGGTTCATTGTAAGCCTCAGGAAGTTAAAGATATTTTCAGAAATTCAAACACACGATTATTTACTGATAGCCATTAATGATTCTCACAATGGCAGGCAGGAGAGCTAAGTTCAAACAAATGATTGCAATTAACAGGCGAAAAAGTAAGATGTTAAAAATATGATAAATTTTTCACCTGCCTTAGGTATTACTTATGTCCTCAACCATGATATACATCAAACATAGAAGTCGGTTGACTATATATTACATTGACAGTGGTATATTTTTACATTTTAAATATATAATCTGGCTTAGGATATTTAAGGAAGCATTCAAAGCATGTTATACACTGCCATTTTATCTTCCCAATATTCCTTGGAGGAAAAAGGAAATCAGGTTCAATTTTTCCTATTTCACAGATGAGAAAAACTAAAGTAGAAGGAGATCATGACTTTGTCGTGGTTCTTGTTGAGACATTTCAGTCATGTCTGATTCTCTGTGACCCCATCTTGGGGTTTTCTTAGAAATGATGCTAGAATGGTTTTGCCATTTCCTTCCCCAGCTCATTTTATAGGTGAGGAATGGAGGCAAATAGGGTTAAATGACTTGCCCAGGGTCACACAGCTAGTCGGTATCTGAGGCTGGGTTTGAACTCAGGTCTTTCTGACTCAAGGGCCCTCTAGCTGCCCAGATTGAGACTTACCCCATGATAAAGGATCATAAGTGTAGTCCAAATCTTTTCTTTTCTAGAGGGGCAAATCAGTATCTAGAGAGGTTAGGTGACTTTCCCAAGGTCACAAGGCAGTGGCAGAGAGAGGGGATTTGAATGTGGGTCCTTCAGCTGCAAAATTTACACTCTTTCCATAGTATCCTGAAATCTCTCCTAGTTACTGGTTGAACTAGAACTGGGACTCATTTTTCCTGATTCTTGGTGCAGGACTTTGTTTGTCAGTTATTTTCAGTGCACAACAACATTCTCTCTCCAAAGTCTTCTCACAGGCTCCATCAATCAATCAACAAGTTTGTATTAAACTCTGTACCTGGCATTGGGGATGTAAATACTTTGAAAATAGTCCCTACTCTCAGAGAGCTTATATTCTAACAGGGGAGACACATACATGTGTGTATGCCTATGTACTCAATATATGTGTAGTGTATATACATGTGACCAGACATGTTTGTATTCATATATATACATGTGAATTCAGAATAAATATAAAGAGGATAAATACAAATAAATACAAAGTAGTTCATACAAGGGAGTTTGAGCAGGGAGAAGAGGAAAGGCTTCATTAAGATGATTCTTAAGCTTCATATAGAAGATGATGCTTAACCTTAAAGAAAGAGATAAATTCTGTGAACTGACACTGAAGGATTGCATTCTAGTTATGGGGGACAGCCTGTACAAAGCCCACAGAGTTGGGAGATGGAGTGGGGTGTGGTGTGTGTATGTGTGTGTGTGTGCGTGTGCGTGTGATGGGAAGGCCAGGCTGGCTGGATCACAGAATGCAGGAGAGGGATAATGTCTAGGGAGACTAAAAAGATAGCTTGTGGCCGGGTTGTGTAGGCTTTAACTGCTAAACAGAGGAGTTTATATTTCATTCTCTAGTCAGTTGGAAACCACCAGTTATATGAGTAGGAGAGTGACATAGTCAGATCTCTGTTTAAAGAAAATCACTTCAGCAGCAGTGTGGGGGATGGACTGAGGTGGGAAAGCCTTGAGGCAGGGAAATTGCTTGCTGCTGTTTGTCCTTCATTCTCAAAAAAGACCATGACTTGCAAGTGAATTGGATTCAAGTGAGGGAGGGCTGGGCAAAGTCACCAGCCTCACTTTCTCCTCAAGAGCCATCGGGGTCCAGTGGCCAGATATAGATCAAGATGACTGGAAATGGCCCAGGATGCCATGGGGGACCTTGGCCTTTTCAAGCTTTAGCTGGAAAAGGCAAGGAGATAAGTTAGGAAGCTGTCGCAATAATTTAGGTGAGAGGTGACGAAGGCTTGAATTAAGGTGGTGGCTGGGATTAAAGAGAAGGAATCATAGAGGAAAGCTGTTGAAAAGGTTGAACTAGCAAGATTTGGTGACTTATTGGATTGAGAGGCTGAGGGAGACTGAAAAGTCAAGGACATTCCCGCCTGAGGCAACCTTTAGGATGAATTTCTACACCTCGAGTGTAGAGTGTTCAAGGTCTTCCATGCTTTATAATTCCATAGCTTCCATGGTCTCTAAGTCTCAGCTCTCATAATTTCCTCTCAATACCTGCCACCCCAACCTAAAAAAAGAAAAAAAAATCATCCTATGTCCAGTTTCTTATCCTTCACCTCCAGCTGGTAAGATGTTGACCCTGCCCTACTTCTTTTCCACATCTCACCATTGAGATTATTCATCGAGGGCTTCCTTTTGCTCATTTCCCCCAGTTCCCAAAGAAGAATACTTAGAGGGGCCCCATTTCTCTTTTCGAAATGTATTACACTGGTATTCTTTCATATTCCTTCAAATGCAGTGAATACTCCAACCAACCACTCTTTTTCCTTCATGAATGAATGGCTAAGAAAGGGTTAGCAAAAAATGGTTCTTCATTTCCATTTAAGACTCAAGTACAATTTTTTCCCCTTGTAGAAAAAGGAAATGACTCAAAATGAAATACGTACTAGCAGTGATATGATATAGTAAATCACCACAGAATAATAATTAATCCCTATGAAAATGTCATTACAATATTAACAGTATTTATTTTTCTGAGTACTCTGCCATAATCAGCATGGAGGTACAAGGTGCCAAGCTGGGTAGAAGGCTGGTCACTTTCTCCCCAATGCCAGAGAACCAGGAAATAGGCAGTGTGGGCAGGTGAAGGATCACCTGGGGAGGAAGCGTCCCCTCATCTTCTGCCTGGTGGTGCAGACTCTCACCTCCAACAGCTCTTTCCCTACTGGCCTGACTGTACCAAATTAGGCAGACTGTCTGTATGCCACCTTACCTGGGACCTTCATCGTTGGGCATTAGTGTTAATGTTCTCAGTGTACATCAGCTTGATATATCCCAGAATCTGTCTTTTCCTGTTTCTACTAACTGAATAATAATAAAACAAAACCCTTTATACCTATGATTTCATTCTATCATCATACTAACCTTGTGAGATATGTGTTATTATAATTCCCATCTTACTGATGAAGAAATTAATCCTTAGCAAGGTTAGGCAGCTTAACTAGGGTTATACAGAGTGTATATAGGGTGTCAGAGGCAAGAATGAAAAATCAGATCTTTTTAACTTTAGGTCAAATTCAATGTCTACCACACCAAGCTGCCTCCCAGGCCCCAACTTGGTGGCCAAGACAAGGCTAGACACCTCTCTGGGTTTTGAGCTCTATATCCTAGGATAATCCTGCAATTGGATTTCTGGTTGGGAGCTCCTGGTGAGAAATGATTGTTTTATTAATTGTATTTGTATCCCCACCCCCTGACCCCTGCCAGGGCCTAACACAGTGGCTGGCACATAGCAGTCTCTTAATAATTATTTATTGATTAATTTATTGATGAGAGAATGAAATGAATATTCTTTTCCAGAGAGTGAAATGTCTTACTACTTTATCAATAGAACTGTGGTTTAAGTGAAATTTGCATCCAAGCTTTGACCACTCACCTTAAAAAACAGTGCAAGTCTCCCAACTCCTTGAGGCTCTACTTGGCTAGAGCAAGGATTCTGAGCTTTGACTTTCCCTTCCCCTTGTGGATTATGGGAAGTTTCTGGTGGGACCTCAGAGTGCTCATATTTTAGGAGTTTCTGGTACCCAATATTTATCAGTTAGGGCTCTTGATGATTGAACTGAGTATTACCCATTGTCTAATAAGAGTAAATTGGAGGAAAATCAGCTACCATTATAAAGGTATTAAAAGATTGAAAATGAGGTTTGAGAAACATAGAAATTGAGAAAGATTGAGAGATTGAAATATCATATTTCAAAAGATAAAGAACTACAACCACGAATAACTTACCTGCCAAAACAGGTATAACCTACCAAGAAGAAAAATAAATTCTTAATGACAAAGAAGTCTTCTGATAATTCCTGATGAAAAGACCAGAAATGAGTAGGATCTTTGAAATGCAAAGACAAAAATAACAACAACAACAAAAACCAAAACAAACAAACAAAAAAACAAAGAGATGCAAAGACAAGAATCAAGAGAAAAGGAGAAAGATACATATCTAGCCCCTGGAGTAGAAGGGGAAGGGATACTCAGAAAAACTGTCAAGACATAGAGAAGATGCCAGGCTTGAGACGGGTTTCTTGTCACCCTTTCTACAAGTGGAGTCAAGTAGCTCTTCTGTATCTCCAGGCAGGAAACCATCTCCAAAGAAGAGGGAAATGTGGCCCTGTGAGCAAATATAGCAGCCCTCGCTCCTCTGTGAATGGAATGCAGAGGCAGCTGAGTTGCAAACCCAGGGGAAAAATCTCAAGAAAAATAGTCCCTGATTGCTATGATTTCTTATTGCTAGAACTATGGGGTCTGATGGCATAGCTGAAAACATTGGCTAGGTCAGGAGAGGACCACAAAAATTTCCCCTGCTACTATGTGGTGTAAGAGGCAGGAAAGTATCAGATCATTTATACACAGAGGTGGGTATGCAAAAGACTCTAGACTAGGAGGTAGGCAGGCATGCCAGAAAAGGATAGTATAGCCAAGAGGTCCTTGGTATGAATGGATGGATTTTTCAACTTGGACCAAGATTCTTAACTTTTTTGTGCACATCCCTTGGGGCCCCTTCTCAGAATATCTTTAAATGCATAAAATAAAACTGATAAGATTACAAAGGAAACCAATTACATTAAAATATAGCTATCAAAATTTTTTTTAAAAAAGTTCATGGATACCCATGCCTCATCTTTTTTTTTAATTAATTCATTAATTTATTTGGTTTTTTTATATTTGTTTATTTAACATATTTAGTTTTCAGCATTGATTTTCACAAGAGTTTGAATTACAAATTTTCTCCCCATTTCTACCCTCCCCCCCACTCCAAGATGATGTATATTCTGGTTGCCCTGTTCCCCATTCAGCCCTCCCTTCTGTCACCCCACTCCCCTCTCATCCCCTTTTCCCTTCCTTTCTTGTAGGGCAAGATAAATTTCTATGCCCCATTGCCTATGTATCTTATTTTCTAGTTGCATGCAAAAATTTTTTTTTGAACATCTGTTTTTAAAACTTTGAGTTCCAAATTCTCTCCCCTCTTCCCTTCCCACCCACCCTCCCTAAGAAGTCAACATGGGCCACATGTGCATCATTATGTATAACCCTTCCACAATACTCATGTTGTGAAAGACTATATTTTGCTCTTTCCCAACCCATCCCCCTTTATTGAATTTTCTCCCTTGACCCTGTCCCCTTTGCAAAGTGTTTGTTTTTGATTACCTCCACCCCCATCTGCCCTCCCCTCCATCATCCCCCCTTTTTTTATCTTCTTCCCTCTTCTTTCCTGTGGGGTAAGATACCCAATTGAGTATGTATGGTATTCCCTCCTCAGGCCAAATTTAATGAGAGCAAGATTCACTCATTCCCCCCTCACCTGCCCTCTCCCCTCCTCCCACAGAACTGCTTCCTCTTGCCACCTTTCTGTGAGATAATCCACCCCATTCTATCTCTCCCTATCTTCCTCTCTCAATATATTCCTCTCTCATCCCTTAATTTGATTTTATTTCCTTTAGATATCTTCCCTTCATCTTCAACTCACCCTGTGTCCACTCCCTCTCTCTCTCTCTCTCTCTCTACACATACATATATACATACATGCACATTCACTTATATATATATATGTATACATAAACGTATATATATATACATACATATATATGCGTATTTGTTTCAGCTACTATGATATTGAGGTCTCATGAATCATACACATCATCTTTCTATGCAGGAATGTAAACAAAACAGTTCAACTTTAGTAAGTCCCTTATGATTTCTTTTTCTTGTTTACCTTTTCATGTTTCTCTTGATTCTTGTGTTTGAAAGTCAAATTTTCTATTCAGCTCTGGTCTTTTCACTGAGAAAGCTTGAAATTCCTCTATTTTATTGAAAATCCATATTTTCCCTTGGAGCATGATACTCAGTTTTGCTGGGTAGGTGATTCTAGGTTTTAATCCTAGCTCCACTGACCTCCAGAATATCGTATTCCAAGTCCTTCGATCTCTTAATGTAGGAGCTGCCAGATCTTGGGTTATTCTGATTATGTTTCCACAATACTCAAATTGTTTCTTTCTGACTGCTTGTAGTATTTTCTCCTTGATCTGGGAGCTCTGGAATTTGGCGACAATATTCCTAGGAGATTTCTTTTTGGGATCTATTTGAGGAGGCGATCGATGGATTCTTTCAATTTTTATTTTGCCCTCTGGTTCTAGAATATCAGGGCAGTTCTCCTTGATAATTTCTTGAAAGATGATGTCTAGGCTCTTTTTTTGATCATGGCTTTCAGGTAGTCCAATAATTTTTAAATTCTCTCTCCTGGATCTATTTTCCAGGTCCGTGGTTTTTCCAATGAGATATTTCACATTGTCTTCCATTTTTTCATTCCTTTGGTTCTGTTTTATAATATCTTGATTTCTCATAAAGTCACTAGCTTCCACTTGCTCCAATCTAATTTTTAAAGTAGTATTTTCTTCAGTGGTCTTTTGGACCTTCTTTTCCATTTGGCTAATTCTGCCTTTCAAGGCATTCTTCTCCTCATTGGCTTTTTGGAGCTCTTTTGTCATTTGCGTTAGTCTATTTTTTAAGGTGTTGTTTACTTCAGTGTATTTTTCAGTATTTTTTTGGGTCTCCTTTCTCAAGTCATTGACTTGTTTTTCATGGTTTTCTCGCATGCTTCTCATTTCTCTTCCCAATTTTTCCTCTACTTCTCTAACTTGCTTTTCCAAATTCATTTTGAGCTCTTCCATGGCCTGGGACCAGTTCATGTTTTTCTTGGAGGCTTTTGGTGTAGGCTCTTGCACTTTGTTGACTTCTTTAGGCTGTATGTTTTGGTCTTCTTTGTCACCAAAGAAAGAATCCAAAGTCTGAGACTGAATCTGGTTGTGTTTTCGATGCCTGGCCATATTCCCAACCAACTAACTTGACCCTTGAGTTTTTCAACGGGGTATGACTGCTTGTAGACTAAAGAGTTCTATGTTCCACGTTTGGGGGGGGGGGGTTGTGCCAGCTCTGCCACACCAGCACTCCTCCTTCCCCAAGAACCGCCAACCTGGACTGGGCTTAGATCTTCAGCAGGCTGTGCACTCCTGCTCTGATCCACCACTTAATTCCTCCCACCAGGTGGGCCTGGGGCCGGAAGCAACAGCAGCTGTAGCTGCCTCACCTCCGCTGCCCCTGGGTCGGTGGCCAAACCTCAAACTCCTTCCATTCCCGCAGCTTTTCCCACTAACCTTCTCCGCTGTCCTTGGTGTTTGTGGGTTGAGAAGTCTGGTAACTGCCACAGCTCACTGATTCAGGGCGCTAGGGCCCGCTCTGCCCAGCTCCTGATCTGGTTGGTCCTCGCCGCTCATGCTGGGCTCTCCTCTGCTCCGCTCCCAGCTCCCAGCTCCGTGTGGGATAGACCTCACCCAGAGACCATCCAGGCTGTCCTGGGCTGGAGCCCTGCTTCCTTCTGCTGTTTTGTGGGTTCTGCAGTTCTAGAATTGGTTCAGAGCCATTTTTTATAGGTTTTTGGAGGGACTCGGCAGGGAGCTCATGCTAGTCCCTGCTTTCCAGCCACCATCTTGGCTCCGCCCCTCCCATGCCTCATCTAAGGACTTGGAGCAAATGAAATTTCTGAATTCTAGCTATGTGATATTGAAGCATTGTGGGACACTAGGTTACTATACTTTGCCTACTAAAGAATATATGATTGTTGATTTTTCTTGCCTTTTCTGAAAACTTCCTTGTGACAAACTCCAGCCCAGATGTGTAAAAGTAGGGAGTTGGTGCCAGCCAACAGCAAAGAAGTTTTTCTCTGATTTCTAGGCAGGAGCTCAAATCAAAAGATGTGTGATGGTATCCATAAAGTTAATGGGACCCTTCATTCTGGCAAGAAGCTTTGGCATAAAGATTACTTATACATATACATATATATGTATATATATATATATGTGTATGTATATATATATATATATATATATATGTATATACACATGTGATTGAGATGATCTTTGGAGACACTATTGGCAACATAGTGACTGAACTCATTTCAGAGCTGACCTCAAATGAAGTCTCAAAGTATCCTCAAGAAATAAGTACAAATCTGATAAGAGACAGAAAACCAGCAAGACAACATAAAAACCATAAAAAACTTCCCCCTGCCTTACCAAATGAAATATTTGTTTTTCTTCTCAGTTACACCATGGTAACCTTATTTATTTAAAAAATATAAATCTTTAATTCATATTTGTAAATGAACCCTCCGTAATATTATTTTCATGCCCTCCAACTTCAGGGAGGTTGGGTTTTTTTTATTAGCTTATTTAATAAAAAGCAAAACAGGTCTGATTAGTTCAATAAAACTAAATAGAACTCAAATGCAGATTTCCATTCTCCCAAGACTTTATACTGTTGAGTCCAAGCCAATCCAAATTTTGTATCTGAGTAAATTATTCTAGTTTCAAAAGTATATTATTGGAGCAAGCTCATGAAAATATTTAATTTTTGAAACATGATGTTTTGCCCAAATTAGTATAAAGCACCATGACTCAGGAATTGTAGGAATGTTATCTAGACATCATGGCAACAGTTGTTAGAGAATACATGGAGAAAATGCATGCAGCCCTGAATTGCGATGGGCACAAATTGCATTGATTCACATTTCTATGAATTAGGAACAGGGCAGATGAGGAAGGAGAGCATGAACTTCCCCTCTGACTCCGTTCTGTCTGTTAATGTTTATAAATAATTTCTCCACCACTCTTATTTTAATTGCAGATGTTTTAATCTCTTGATCCTTTTATCTAAGCAGCATCATATCTCTCTCCATCCTCCCACATGTTTGTGTTTTTGACTTTCAGAAAGTGAATGCACTTGGAACATAATGAAGCAGGCCAGTGAAAGTTAGGCTGGTCATTGGGCAGATGATTCATTCTTAATGAAACAAAAAAGGTCTGTGTCCAGTTTTATTGTAGGAAATCTTTTTATAAATTAAGAGAGAAGATTTTATGGAAGAAAGAGTATCAGAACCTTAGAGCTCTGTGTGTGTGTGTGTGTGTGTGTGTGTGTGTGTGTGTGTGTGACAGAGACAGAGATAGAGAGATAGAGACAGAGACAGATAGAGACAGAGAGAGAGACAGAGACAGACAGAGACAGAGAGACAGATAGAGACAGAGAGAGAGAGAAACAGAGAGACAGACAGAGAAACAGAGATAGAGAGAGAGAGACAGAGAGAGCCAGAAAGAGACAGAGACAGAGAGAGAAGTGGGAGTGGGTGACTTTACAGCAGCTATAGATGGTGCAGGGGATAGAGCTCTGGACTAGAGTAAGGAAGATCTGAGTCTGAATCTGGCCACAGATGCTAGTTGTTTGACCTTGACTGGGCAAGTCACTTGACCTCTGTCTGCCTCAGTTTTTTCATCTATCAAATGGGGATAATAATAACACCTACTTCCCAGGGCTATTATGAGGATCAAATGAGGTAATATTTGTAAAGTACTTAACACCATGCCTGGCACATAGCAGGGGTTTAATAAGTGTTTGCTAATTTTTTTTTTAAATATCCAACAACCTCATCTGCCATTGAGGAAACCGAGGTCCAGAGAGCAGATGTTCAATGTCCAATTGCTAGTTACTGAGAAGGGTGGGACTAGAACCTAGGACCACTGACACCCTGTCCCTGCGCTAACCATCACACCACATTGCTCATAGCTACTGAACCATATAAGGGTAGGCTCCTACCCTCAACCCCATTAATATAATCATAGGAGGCTCAAACAATTGGACTAAAGCAGCCAACCAAGGTTGCAAATTAGATGTAAACAAGTCCTTAATTAAGTTTGGAGGAGTGAAATGTTTTTATCATTGGATGAAGATATATGATGACACATAGGAAATGTCTTGTGGCTAGCTGAAAGAATCAGACCCACATCTGAGTTTTTGTGGAACACAACAAACCAGTTTGGAATTATGTATTCTAATAGTAGGCCAATCTGGTAGTGGAAGGAATCACCAGAGGAGAAGAGTTTCTATTTTCTTTCCTTCTCCCTCTCTTTTTTCTCCCCCCTCCCATTTTCTTTTCCTTCTCTCTTTCTTTCTCTCCCTCCTTCTCTCTTTCTTTCTCCCCTCTGCCACTAGTTTTTCCACTCCTTCCCCTAAAGGTACATACTCTCCGGTGAGTTCAGGAGATATCAATCTCCTCATTAATATCAATCTGATTAGAATATCTGGGATCTGACTAGGAATTGATGGCAGTATCCACCAGAGTACCAGTGTTCTCAGAGTAGTAGCTACTGATGGTATGTATTAGAAACTGAGAAACATACCAAGCACAAACTAGACACTGAGGAAAGGAGGCTTCAGGACCTTGTGATGACTTTGATTCATTGGAGAACTGCACCTAAGGGGGATTTCATGAGAACTCTGCATGAGGAGAAAAGGACTTCTAAAGTAGACCTATGAATTTGCCCCTTGGCCACACATGCTCTCTAAATTTCTTAGACCTTGTGTGTGCAGAGGCAATCTGGCTCCATAGCTCAGGTCTTGTAAACCAGGGATCATGAGTCCAAATATCTCTGGGGTCTGTTCAATAATATTTGGGCAACTAGGTGGCACTAGGTGATAGAGTTCTTGGAGTCAGGAAGATTCCTCTTCCCGAGTTCAAATCTAGCCTCAGACAATTAATTAGCTATGTGACTCTGGGCACATCACTTAACCCTGTTTGCCTCAGTTTCCTCATCTGTAAAATGAGCTGGAGAAGTAAATGGCAAACCACTCCAGTATCTTTGCCAAGAAAATTCCAAGTGGGACATGAAGAGTTGGACACGACTGAAACAACAGAGCAATGATAGCAACAACCACAAGGTACAAGGGGAGAGTGTGCCCTCAATTTGGAGAAATGTTTTCGTAATAACTGTCCTTGCTAAACCTACTAATGTCCTTTCTAAAAACTAATTAACTCTGCTAATAATCAATGGGGAACATACCAGTGGGGACTTAGAGACAGCAGTAGAAAATTCCACAGCCCCCAGGGGTTATCTCTAGCATTTCTAATATCCCTGGAGGAATAAGTTGTAGTCAGCCACACTTTGAGGATCCATGCTTAGAAAGAGAGCCCCAGAGGGGATGCTGCACTTATATCACGCTCTAAAATAACTTCATGAGGGAAAAGAGTTTTGTTTATTACTACAGTTAAAATGAGGCATGACAGTTGTTTTGAATATGTGCAATGAGTAGTGTTGGGAGCCTAAGGAGAAGTAGCAAGGAACAGTATTGAAGGAGAATGGACTTCTAGTACCTGGGCAGGTCACTTAACCTCCCTGGGCCTCAGTTTCCTCATCAATAAAATGAACCAAGGGGTTGGATTAACTGGACTCAAGTCCTTTCAGGCTCTAGATCTGTATCCTATGTATGTGATATAGCTTGTGGGATGTCCTAGGCAAGGGTGGGGCATGTACGTGGCACTACTAGGTCAATCCCAGACTACTCCCCATGGAGTTTCCTTTAATTTCTCAAAGGCTTATACCCCAGATCTGCCATAGTGCCAATCCCTCTGTCTTCACTGTTGCCACTCTCTATCTAGCCTTTTGGATTTCTGAATTTTCCCAGCTTTCCTGGTAGAGACACGCTTTGATCTTCCAGAGACGGTGGGACCTATTTGTTGTTGCTATTGTTTTAAACTAGGAAATTAAGGATGATAGTGATGTAATCCCAAATATACACAGAAAATTATTATAGTCAGATTTATGTGCAATAAATATAGAATTCTTATATTTAATACTTGGGACAGATAGGTGGTGCAGAGTATAGAGTGCCAAGTTTATAGTCAGGAAGACCTGAGTTCAATTCTGGCTTCAGACACTTACTAATTATGTGGCCCTGGGCAAGTCACTTAATCCTATTTGCCTCAGTTTCCTCATCTGTAAAACAAGCTGGAGAAAGAAATGGTAAACCACTCTAGTCTCTTTGCCAAGAAAACCCCAAATGGAATCAGAAAGAGTTAGAAATGACTGAAACAGCTGAACAACAACAAACTCAGCTTCTCATTCTGGCCCAGCTGACGTATGTCTCACCTAGTCTTGCAAATAATGTGAAGGAACGGAGACATAGCTAATGCAGGACAAACTAGGCTTTTGCCAAGGCTAATATTCAGGGACTTTCTTGGGAGGCTGAGTGGCCTACTTCCTCCACATGGTAACATTACTCTCCACACCTCACTTTGAGGTTCTCTGGAGATGTGAGGTCCAATCATCCTTGGGTTCTTTTGCTATGGTGCCCCTCTCCCAGGGGACACCTCTCTATACCTCACTCCCCCCAATTACCACAGTGGGGACAAAGTTTTGGATTTCTTATGACATTGGCCACCGCTCTTGATAAGATAACCCTGTGGGACTGTCCTCTGCTGTCAACTGAATTTGCCTCAGTTCAGATTTGATCCCTTACAGCTCCTCAGAGGACTGATGGCACCAGGTAGCCCACTAATATTCATAGAGTTTGAGGAGGAATTGTGAAAAGGGAAGTAGACACACAACAGAAATGTATTAGTGGATTGGCAGACTACAGGGCTTAGAAAGAAAGAGGCATGGAAATGTTCCCACTTAACCAGAAGACTTCCTCTCTACCTCTCATCCATAGGAGAGGCTATAATGGGAAGCAAGTGATTAGAATTCCAGGGCAAGCATTTAAGGGCATGAGAAAGGAGCCCCAGGACTGGTGTGTTTGGTTTGGAGATGGCAACAAGCTGACCTGGACGATGAACATAGGAGGGTGACAGGAGGGACAGTAGCTATGGTGAGTGTTCATTGTTGTCTTTCATTGCAAGTGTAGGAGGTATTTGCAGGGAAGTACAGATCTTTGGTGTTGTGGGAGCTGATGTGACAGCATGTGGGTCTGGGTGGATGAAGGCTGAGAGCTTGGGTATGGAGTGGCACATGTCAGGCCTGAGAGCAGAGACTGAAGGTGAACAAGTCCAGAGGCTGGGAGCCTTTGGTGCCACCTGGAACATCTTCTGCATAATCATCAAAGCATGAATAGACAGGTAAGGATTGTAGCCTAGGCAGCTACGTATCATGCACACTGACAGAGAAGGAGCAGACAGAAGAGTTATAAAATCAGGTTTTGCCTAGTACAATTTGTTGAACTCATAGGCATAGCTGAGTGCATTTCCAGGTTTCTTTCTGAAAGAAAATGCTTAGGAATGGGAGGACATCTGCTTATCTAACAAGAGGAAGCAAGAGGTAGGTTTTGGCATAGGTAAGGACAGCATTGACAGATACCATTAATAGCTAGTTACTAGTAGATACAACTGTCAATGAGGGACAGCTAGGTAGTCCAGTGGATAGAGCACTGGGCTTGGAATCAGGAAGACTCATCTTCATGAATTTAAATCTGTCCTAAGACACTTACTGGCTGTGTGACTCTGGGCAAGTCAATTCCTCGTCTGTAAAATAAGGTGGAGAAGGAAATGGCAAACCACTCCAGTATCTTTACCAAGAAGTTCCCAAATGGGGTCACAAAGAGTCAGATATGACTGAAATGACCGAACAATGACAACAACAAACAACAACAAATCACTGTCAATGACAGACAAGTTCCTCTCCTGTAGCTGGTCACATGGTGAAACCAAGCTTAGATCTGATAGTATGTAAACATTCTATCACTGAGGGCAGGGACCATTTACTTTTTTCTTAATATGTTTAGTGCTTAATATAGTGCTGGGAGCATAGTAGGTACCTTAAAAATGCTTGTTGATTGATTGATGCTAGTTTGAGATAAATCAGGTATGGCCCCAGGAATGTCTTGGCTATCTATGTCTAAAATTTCTGTACTCAGAAATTATTCAAATCAATACTCTATAAAATATTACATTATGATCATTACAATCATTAATAATAATCATCTGTCACTGGAATTCCAATGTCTCATAGTCTTGAGAGTGTGATCGTGAGTCACAGTTAAATGTAAGCTCTGGCAAGTCCTGACAAATGGAACTGTTTCATATCTAGGCTTGATGACAGACTGTTTTGTGTCATCTGAGGACTAGTTTAACTAAGCATATAAAGACTCATCGCCGTAGGGTTGGTTATCAAATGATAAATGGTTGTTGGGGTTTTGCTGTTGTTGTTTTGCCTAATTAACTCATATAGATGATCTCTCAGGGCAGAGAGGTGTTGTGATCTGCACTTGTGAAGGGAAAGCTATGTGTAGCAATCACAAGTACTTGAAGTGCTGAAGTAATTAGAGCTCCCATTTACATAACTCTTTATTGGCTTATAGAGTAATTTCTTCCCAGCAACCTTTTGATATAGGCAGCATACACATTATAAAACCAGTTTTGTGGATGATCAAATTGAGGCTCAGATAAACACAATGACTCTCAAAGTCACACAAAGCTAGTGAATACCAGAGACAGGACTCAAAGCCAGGCCTCCAAGCTTCAAGTGCAAAGGTCTTCCTAATTCTTGCCCTGCTGCTTATGTTCCACCTTTCCCTTCATTGTTAGCAAAGCCCCCTTTGGAAAATCCAGCCAAGGTCTTGGTTTAACAGGAAAAGGAATATCCATGCTTAGAATGGGAAAATTTGATTGGGGTATTAGAACGTACTCAGGTCAGACAAATGCTGGTCAAATTTGTGGAACAAAAGGAAAAGGGAGGTGCCACCCAAAGGCTAGAAGTATATAGCCTGCATTTGAGAGCCAAGAATGAAAACCAAACAAAACTACAGGTCTGAATGGGATTTGTCTGAGAGAATGATTCTTCTTGCCTCTTGGAGGCATTTCCTTCCATTATATATCAGACTGATAGAATGGTGTAGTGGAAAAAATATTGTTTAAATCATCAAGAGATATAAACTCTAGTCTCATGTCTACCATCAGTTAGCTGTTAAAGACCTTGAGAAAATGTCAACCTCCAT
This sequence comes from Trichosurus vulpecula, assembly GCF_011100635.1. Lineage (NCBI taxonomy): Eukaryota > Metazoa > Chordata > Mammalia > Diprotodontia > Phalangeridae > Trichosurus > Trichosurus vulpecula. Next base: position 294,900,513 of record NC_050576.1, on the reverse strand, counting down.
AGCTAGCTAATGAGGCCATTGGACTATGATCTCTAAGAACTCTGGTTTATGCTTCCTCTGCTTTCAGGAGAAGATCAAGGCAGATTCCACTTTGTGTATATTTATCCACAATTATATTTTAGTCTTTGACTCTTTTGTAAGCACAGTCACCTTCAGGACATTGATGACAACAAAAGCAATGATAATTGTGTTTATAATAGCTCTATAGAAAAATACTCATTAGAGATATCACCTAGGCACAACCATTAGCAACCAAACACCAAGTCTGATCAGTGGTACTTTCTCTATCCCTCTGCATATATGTAACAGGAGCTATCTCATTGAACTCATTTAGGTCATGCTTGGGAAGAAGAGAAGGTCAGAATGTAGTATCTCTATTGGAAGAGCCACAGATCTGAAAAAAAATTGCTGGAAGGGTCTAAGAAGAAGGTAGGCAGCCACAGTCTGGATGTTTTTGAAGGGAAGAAAGGCAAGGGAATCGAACTAGAATGCCCTGAGATCCCTTCCAGCTTTGAATTTCAGTGATTCTATGATACAAATATTTCAAATTGGGGAGGGGGTACACTGTGATTTTATTATTGTAGGGAGTACCCTTCACTGGCATGAATCATGACCCACTGTAACAACAATGCTTCTTGCAGCTGTTGTTGGAGGTATAAGGCCAATAACACCAGCACACAGGAGGGCTGCTAGCACAGATTCTTTGATCTACTTTTCCAAGGAAAGCAACTTTAAGGGATTTACAATCTACTTTAATCAAACACACACACACACACACACACACACACACACACACACACACACACTTAGCTCGGGGGGAAAAGCCAGCATGCTGAACTTCAGAGAATATACAAACAGAAATTACAAACATACATTATATAAACAGCAAAATAACACAAATCAGCAGACAGGCTTCTAGCTCTCTGTCCAAGAAATACATAAACAGTTACCAGAGAGAGAAGCACTAACATCTGGGTTTTCAAAGCTAGGGGGCTCTGTGATGGCTACCCAGAGTCTTGTCTGGTCAAATCATATTGACACTCTTCCAGTGAGGGAAAACCCCAAAACAAAATGCCAACCTCAGACCATATTGTGACTCAAACCCATGTGCCATAGGCTTTCTTGTGACTTAAACCTTCTTCAGGGTTGGAGGGCGTCACAACCATGTGATTCAAACCCATGTGAACTAGGCTTTCTTGTTTCTTAAGCAGGTCATCAAAGACTCTTGATTCAATCAAAGACTCCCGATTGAAACTAAGACAAGACTCAAAGGCACTTGATTACCTCAATGCTCAGAAGCACTCAAACAAAAAAAAACAGCAAAAAGTCCCACTTTGCTTGCCATTACATTTGAAAGGCAAAACTTATCAAAGGTACTTGATTACCTCAGCATTCCAAAAGAGAAAACAGTAAAAAAGTCCCAACCTGATTACCATTACACCCACCTAGTAGGCAAGTCTTAGAGAGGTTAAGAGTCTTGTCTAGAGTCACATAGCTACTAAGTGTCAGTGGCAAGATGTAAACCCAGGTCTCTCTGCTTCTATAGTTGGTATGGAAAATAATTAAATGATGCATCCCCAGCACTTACCATAGTGCTTTTCACATAGTAAACACTTAATAAATGCTTTTTCTCTCATCCATCCATCCTCCACTTAAGAACTAGTCCAATGGCTCACTGGTGGTCCTGAATTAAAACTGCCAGGGGAATAAATTTTGGCAAGTTTTAACAAGCTGGGAAGGTTTCAAGCATGAACCTGGGCCTAACAATTGTAATGGTAATTTAAATTTGAAGATCTTTCCCACCCATTAATAGGCCATGTGACCTACTTACCTCATAGGAAGCCTAAGTCACATATAGTGGGAGGAGCTTGCTAAAAGAGAGAAACAGGAAAGGGTGGAGCAGGAAATACTCAGAGCAGTTAGAGCTGAGAGAGAGGGCAGATACAGGCTTGCTACCTGTGCTGAGTGATTCCTGGTGGCAAGGCCCCAGCAAGGGGGCAGAAGGTTGTGGGATGGTGAAGCTTCATGCTGTGATATTATGTTTTAAGTTCCTTGCTGTTATGGTAAAGTGGGCTTATTGGTTTTGGGAGTTGGTTACTGCTATGATGGAGTGGACTTACTGGTTGTGGGATTTGGTTCTTTGGTGTCTGAATAAATGTTTTACTTCTTCTACATTCTATATAGATAGTCTCTTATGTTTTTCGATACACAACTACATAGGCATATTTACTATTATCATCGATGTTGTGTTTATTGCCTCACTAATACAACAATGAAATATCTTTTATCTAAATCCTAGACTAGCTATGTATGGCAGGGTTCATCACCACATAGTTGGCCATGAGTTTATTTTATTTATTTTTTTAACACAAAAGCTCTCAGACCTATCTCCTGAGGGAATAACAGGGATCTGTATTGGGAAGGGAAGCATCAGCATCCCAATGAAGTCATAGTCTTCTGAAATATGGGAGTATCCAGCATTGCACAAGATAATAGAAGAATCCTGATCAGATGCCCAGACAGGGACCTTGTTTTCTCAAAACTCTGTAATGCCCCCAGTGACTTAAGGGAATGATTCACTCCTCCCATTTTGGAGTGTGCTTCAGTGAGTCTGGAGCTTTCGATAATATTTTGAGTTGGAGCTTCTTGGAAGGAAATGGTAATTCTAATAACTGCAGTTCTAAGATATTCTATGGAACCCCAGGACCAATTGAGCAGCTATCAGTTAAATACCTATGATGCAGGAGGCATTGTGCTGAAGAAATGAAAGTCAAAGCTTTTGCTAACTTATGGCAATGCAGTAAGGCTGATACTTTGTACCTTCTGGCTACACAATCTTTCAACCACTGGATTCTCTACCCCATATGACTTGGTTACACAACTCTCACTCCCAACCTAAATAACTACAAAGGAGATTTTTAGAAGGAAGTAGAAAATCTCCTCATTTTCTCTTTGTTTTGAATTTCCTCTGACAGCTGTAATGTCTATGTGCTTCCTCTCTTCTCGTTAGCAAGCCCTCCCGATCCCCTCAGCTGTTTTCAGCACTCCATTGGCCCATTTTCCTGTAACACCACAGGAACAGACTGTTATCCCAAAATAGAAACAACCTTGACAACATTTTTCAAGGCTTAATTTCCAAGTTAGTAAGGTAGCAGGCCCAGCAATACTGAAACAGAACAGCAGGTGTTCATGTGTCTCCGTGTATGTGATGCTGCATGATTATTCATCAAGAGGTGGCAAAATACAGACCTTGCTGGCACCTTGAAAGCTGCTGTCCAGCATTGATAGGTATGTCACTGGACCCAGAATGTTAACTCCCTGAAAGGTGCTGGCTTGCTTGAGAGGAAATGGTTTCTTTTTGGTTTTGTCAATTTGGTTCACCATGATCTGCATCTTCATTTCAAACTGTCAGAGTAGAGTTGCAGAGATGACAGTAAATGCATGGAAGGGTAAGCAAGCCTCAGTATGTAAATGCTAACAGTCTTAGGAGTTTTCAATAAGCAGCTGTCACATGATTTCAGTGTTTTCTTAGGAATGGAAGTGCCCCTGCCCCCATCCGAGAATGGATACATGTTTGCTAATAAGTAGACATGGTATATACAAAATATGTAAATTATAATAATAGCTGATGTTTAGTGTTTTAAACTTTGCAAAACACTTTATATTATCTTGTTTAAGCCTTCCAACAACCCTGTGACATGGGCATTATTATGCCCATTTTACAGATGACAAAACTGGGGCTCAGAGAGGTTAAATGAAGTGATCAGGAAAGATTAGCATCTTCACCCTATAAGACTAGTTAAAACAGGTGATATTGGAACCCAGATCATCCAGACCCCAAGTGTAGTACTCTATCCAGTCTGCCAAGTTTCTCCAATTTGTAGATGACACAATGCTTGTGGGAATGGCCAACATATTAGGTGACAGATTCAGGAGCTAAAAATACTCCATTAGTCCAGAATATTGGGTGAAATATGACAAGCTGAAATTTAATGGGAGCAAATATAGTCTTGATTTGAGCTGTATAAATGAGCTATATAAATTCAGGATGGGTTGGCAGAGTTTGACAACACGTTTGGTGAAATATGTAGTGATTTTTGTAGATTTTGCACACAACATGAGTTAATAATGTGATATGGCAGCCAAAAAAGCCAATACAATGTTAGGTGACATTTCTAGAGGCCTAGCAAACACAATAATAGAAGGTTACAATCCATTGTATTTTGCTCTGATCAGGCCACATCTGAAGTATTGTGTTCAGTTAGGAAAGTAATTAATAAGCTGGAACCCACTCAGCAGAGTGTGACCAGAAGGATGAGGAGGTTGTACTTTTCACCATTCAAGAGTGGTTAGAGGAACTGGAGATATTCAGCTTGGAGAAGAGCAGACTTAGGGAGGAAGTGCCATCTATCTTCAAGTATCTGAAGAGTATTCAAGGAAAAGAGACATTAGACTCATTCTGCTTTTCCTTCAAGGGTAACAATGGGAGGAAGTGAGGGGAGGGAGACAGAGACAGACAGAGAGAGAGAAAGAGAGAGAGACAGAGAGAGAGAGAGAGAGAGAGAGAGAGAGAGAGAGAGAGAGAGAGAGAGGAGAAGAAGAAGAAGAAGAAGAAGAAGAAGAAGAAGAAGAAGAAGAAGAAGAAGAAGAAGAAGAAGAAGGAGGAGGAGGAGGAGGAGGAGGAGGAGGAGGAGGAGGAGGAGGAGAAGGAGGAGGAGGAGGAGGAGGAGGAGGAGGAGGAGGAGGAAGAGGAGGAGAAGGAAGGAAGGAAGGAAGGAAGAAAGAAAGAAAGAAAGAAAGAAAGAAAGAAAGAAAGAAAGAAAGAAAGGACCTTTCATCTACTATGTATACTGTTTTAATGCTCCCCTCTATTCTCCCAAGCTACTGTTAGGTGTTTTACATTTTTGTTTGTGTCTGTGTGTTTAGTATTCACTGCAAACTCTCGAAACACAGGGACTGTGTCTAGGTAATTCTCCTTACTCAGCATTTGCACAATCCTAAATGTAGTTAGGTGCTCAATAAAAATTTCTATGACGTTGATGATGATTTTAAAGATGAACATAGCAGAAGATTTCTTCAGGACCACAGAAGCCCATCTTACCATTATAATTGGTTCAATTCAGTAAACACTTCTAAAGCCACTACTAAAGCATAAAGCACTGTCCTAGGTGCTGGATTATTCTAGCAACATTTTCATAGCACTTTATGGTCACAAAATTCTGTCATATGCATTACCTCTTCTGATTCTCATAACAATTACCTGAGGTTGGCAGGGCAAATATTTATTATTCCCGTTATACAGATTAGGAACCTGAGGGGCAGGGAGGTTCAATAACTAGCCCTTGGTCAAATAACTAGCAAAAAGCTGTAATTCAGTTCTGAGTTTGTCCATTTCTCTTCCCACTGTGCCATTTGGTCAGGACAAAAGAATGAAAAGAACAGAATGTCTAAGTAGGACAGGTAAGGAGATCACAAGCTGAAGGTCAAAGAGTTGATTGATCCCTGGCATATTCTCCATGATAGAACTTATTTCCAGAAAGGGCCATCACCACCCTTTCACTTATTTGGACTTTGGTCTTCTCTTTACACCTTTACTTTTTCTTGCATCCATCAGAAGGTCTATAAATGTATGAATAGGCAAAGGGGAAGGGGCACATTTGTTAGATCTGGTAATGTATTTGTTAGAGTGGCCAGGTTAGTCTCAACTCAGCTATTGACTTTGAAGCAGAAGAGATTAGATCTTGCAGGTAAAGAGGTAAAGGACTTTTAAAGGTTCATTTCAGCTCTTCAGCTGGCAATCAAACTCAGCAGGCTAAAGGAATGGAGAGTGAAACCAAACTAAATTGGAAAATAAGAGAATTTCTTTGATTGCACTCTTCTAAAGTATAACTATTTCCTCTTTGCAGTGCTTAGCTTCTCTAATTAGAAATCAATAATTTGTCTTTTGTGTGAAATACAAAAATAATTTGTATAAATAAAAAAGCATTCCAATGATAGCTCACACTTTATGGTTTGCTAAGGATTTTATATAGGTTGTTTTATTTGATCCTTGTGATTGTCCTGTGAAGCAGGATGTACTGGAATCATTAGCTGCATTTTTCAGATAGGCAAACTCAGAAAGCAGAGGTTAAGTGGATACTCAGCTAGTAGGTAGAAGCTTCAAGCTATGAGCCCAGGTCTCTGCTGACTCAAAGTCCAGTTTACTGTCCTCAACGTGATCCTGCCTCCGCCTCCTTAAGGAATGGAGAGTAGAAAACAAAGCTTTTAAAGCACAACATGAAATAATCTCATTTTCTTTTTCATGGCCAATTTAAATTGTTCAAGGTGACAGATGATTTCAGTATGTATTCAGCTGCCACTCCTGGCAAATGCCACTTGCTGCTGAGCAGTTGTGAGACTCATCATAAATGTGCACATTGGTGAATAGAGAATATTCCTTCTGAAATCTTGAGTTCAGCAGAAGTGGCTTTAGGAAAAATATTCATCCCATTGACTCAGTAGTGGGGGATACACTGAATTTGGAGTCAGAGGACCTGAGTTTGAATGTTGAGTATAGCAAAAATGCTACTTGCTGCTACTGTGGCTATAGTAGACCAATAACATGAGCACACAGGAGAACGGCTAGCACAGGTTCTTTGATCTGCCTTTCTAAGGAAAGCAACTTTAAGGGGTTAACAATCTTACTATAATTAAACATACATATATCATTCACTTAGTTCAGGGGGAAAAGTCAGCACCCTGAACTTCAGGGAAAACACAAACAGAAATTACAAGCAGAAATTATATAAACAGAGCAAAATAACACAAATCAACAGACATGCTTCTAGCCATCTGACCAAGACATTACATACATAGTTACCAGAGAGAGAAGCACCAACATCTGGGTTTTTCAAAGCCAGGGGGCTCCTTAATGGTTACCCACAGTCTTGTCTGGTCAAATCACACAACACTCTAGTAGTGAGTGAACCCCTAGCAAAATGCTAACCTCACAGTATATATGCACTTCTTCAGGGTCAGAGGGTGTTACAACCATGCAACTCAAACCCATGTGACTTAAGCCTTCCCATGGCTTAAGAAGATCATCAGTGACTCCTGATTCAATCAATGACTCTTGATTGAAACAAAGGCAAGACTCAAAGGCACTTTATTGCCTTAGTGCTGAGAAGCACTCCAAAACAAAAGGCAACAAAAAGTCCCACTTTACTTGCCATTACAGATCCTGTGATATTTAATAGGATCATATGAGCCAGGACAAACTCCTTATAACACCTCTGAATGCCCGTACCTCAACTGTAAAATAAAGGGGGATGGTTTGGACAGCTCAACTTTAATCAGTTCTATGAGCTGGTTTCATATCTCAGAGGCGATGGAACCATGCCACTACACCTCTGTTGCCTCAGTTTTCTAATAAGTAAAATGGAATAAAAATCTCTTGGAGATGTGAGAAAAAATGTTTTGCAAATTTTAAAATGTTATATAAATGTGGTTTTTTTTACTATTATGAAATCATGAAGAATGCATTTAAATATATATTCTTCTATGATGCTGAGTTCTTTTGTCAGATTGGGCAACAAATCCTTCCCTTAACTGGAAATATCCATCTGTAGCCAACAATGATTTGAATACCTGCTATGGAGAAGGTTCTGCATGATTCCTTCTAAGAGATACTGACAAGGTCAGCCTATGGCCTCTTCCCTCACGAAGTCTCAAATCTAGTAGGGACACAACAAGGTCAGCATGGAATCATAGGATTATATATTTAGAGGCAGAAGAGCTAGATGGGACATTGGAGGTCAACTAGTGCAACCTCCTTATTTTACAGGTGAGGTTAAGTGATTTGTCCAAAGTCGTAGAGATACTAATGTCAGAGAGTAGCTGGGGTTTAACCCAGGCCCTTTACCTCCCAGTTCTGCAGTCTTACCACTGTGCAGCATGCATAGTAAAGACAATAAGTGTCATCGACAATTAGAGCAAAGAGAGATTACCATGACCTAGGGTGTTCAGGGAAGGCTCCCACAGAGAAGGTGGGACTTGAGCTGGGTCTAGAAGTATTGGTAGAATAGAGATAATTGGAGAGGAATGGGGAGAATGTTTGTGGTTAAGGGTGGGGACTGCGGACCTTAAAAGTGAATGCCTATGCATCCTATACTTAGCTGCACCAACTCCTTTATCTAACCTCCAAATCCTCTTGGGTAATTACGCAGTCCTGTTTTCATTTCACCCTGGCAGATTAAAGTTTCAGAGGAGGCAGCAAATTCACTGAAAGCAAAGCAAGGCAGGAAACTTAAAGTAGGACACAACTCAGTGGGAGTGAGCTCATGGCACAACGGTAAATTTCTCCTACACATTTGAGCTACTGCAGACACACACACACACACATACACACACACACACACACACACGTTTACGTGTGTATGTGTAGGCAACATGTGTATATATGCCTATACTCACATAAACACATGTTATACACATATGTACACACATGTTTTTCTATACTGAATTTTTTTGGAGTTTTATCCATACTACTAGCTTGATAGAAAGCATATATATCGTGTTGGTTGTACAGTCAATACAATCACAACTTTTCCTACTTAAATTCTCTATACAAAGTCATTGTCAATTGATACAGCCCTTAATGGCATAGGACTTACAATAACCTGAAGGTATATAAAGCAAGTTAGCAGTCTTGCCCCAAGATACAAAAACTGAATTTCAAACAGTATTATCATGTACATAAACTGTATGCCAAAAAATCACACATTAAATCATGTACAAAAATAGTTAAATTACCCATTATGAAAAATTGTAATTTTTCCATTATTCTGCATAATATTTAACACAGATTGTACCAGTTTGCAAAATACTAGCTATTCATTTTTTAGCTTATGCATCATCAGCTTTGCAGACATGCTCATCTAACCTATCTTTGAAGAGAATATGACTACTACTATTAGGAATACTTAAGTAATGTATGAACGCTCAATATCCTCATATTCAATGGTGTGGATTATAATTTCATCTATTTTGTTATTTCTAACTCATCATTGGAAACTAGAGTTAACATGGGTGTACTTTACAGGAAGAAAAGTCTGGTTTAATATTTTGGTACTTAAATAGACTATTGAAGCAGCACTTGGAGTGCCTTCCTGCTAGCATATAACCTTCTAGTGCAACACATAGCTCTTTAAGACTTAAATTTGCAGAGAAGATGCCAATTTTCTTTGGTAGAGGGCCTTCCTTATTGTGGAGTTCCCTAGATTGATGAACACACAGATCCATTTCCTATTATTATTGAACCAGTGCTTGAATCAATGCCTTCTCTCCTGTTGGACTTCAGTCCAAACTTCTGTGGATTCAGTCAAAGGGCTGCACTTAAGGACCTAGAGGGCCATATGTGACCTCAAGGCTGTAGGTTCCCCACCCCTGGTCCTGGACCTTATTACCTTTTCAGTCTTCTTATAAATGACTTCCTGTCAGTGACATTGATCTCACACGAGATACTCCATTTCCAGACTCTGGGCATTTTCACTGGCTGTCCTCCATGTCTGGAAATCTCTCCCTGCTCATCTCTTCCTCTTTGCTTCCTTCAAGTTTCAGCTAAAGTCCAACCTTCTGCAAGAAGCCTTTTTCCAATCCTCTTTAATCTTAGTTCCATCCCTCTGGAGTGATTTTTCAATTTATCCTGTATATACAGAATATCCCAGAGGTCTTAGTGCTTTTTAAGTTGTAAAACCAAGATACAACTGTATCTTGTTTTTAAATGGTTGTTTGCATATTATCTCCCCCAATAGACTGTGAACTTTTTGAGATCAGTGACCATTTTCATTTTTGTATGTTTGTTTTGTTTTGTTTTGCCTTTCTTTGTATCCCCTAGTGCTTAGCACATGGCCTGGCACATAATAGGTACTTAACAAATGTTTGTTGATTTGACTTGACTTCGCAGGGAACTGTGATGCTCTGAGGCCAGGGGTGTCTTCTGGAGGTGTCATTATGCTGCTGCCACTGGGCTTTTTTACCCCAACCCACTCCTACTTCTGTCCTGATGAAGTGTAGTCTCTACCCAAAGATGTTTATTTGGTGTCAAAGTCTTGGCTTACAACTTCAGCCTAAGGATAGGACAAAAAGAGTTATCAGTAAATTGAAAAGTTACATGATGATATGGTAAGAGAGTACCTGGATGATCTCAAAGAATTCAAATTCCCTGGCCCAAGGTACCAATAGAATTTTTGGCGTGAAAACTCAAGCACTTTTTAGTATCTTTTCAAAACTATGGAGAAGAGAAGAGATATCATTGGAGAGGAGAAAGGGAAATGGATTGGTTTTTAAAAGGGAGAAGAAGATAGATGTGGAATCAGGTTCAATCTCAGCCCTGCTATATACTACTGCTACTTTCTAGATAATCTGGGACCATTTACTGTCTCTGTATCTCAGTTTTCTCCTCTGAAAATGAGGAGGTTGGACTTGATATCCTCGAATGTCCCTTCCAGCCCAAGATCTACGATCCTATGCTTTTTCACATTATGGGCTGGTGAGCTCAGTATGCAAGAACATTATAGAATTTTCTAGAATACGATATGAAAAGAAGTGATTGTGAGCATTCAGGAAAGAAAATGGCAAACAGGACAAGGCAACATGGCTCCATTAAGAACAATTATTCCAAACTAACACCATTCCCTTTGCCAATAGAGCAACTAGATAGGTAGTTCAAGAGAATGTTGTAGACATAGTATGTGGATGTATTTTAGCAGAGCAGTTGATAAATGTTGCAGATCCTTGTGGACAAGATGGAAATAAGTGAATTGGCTGAAATGCAGTTGTAAGGATACACACCTGGCTGAATGGTCAGACCAAAGCATTATGATTAATGGATCAATGTCCCTACTTAACCTGGAGGGAAGTAACTCCTGAACAGAGTGAAATGCTTCAGGGTTCTCTTCTGTTCAACATTTTAATCAATGGCTTGGATGAAGGCATAGATGGTATGTTTGTCAGACTGACAGATGACATGAAGCTGGGAGGGACAGCTCACATGTTACATGTCAGAATTGAGATCCCAAAGAGCTTGACAAGCCGGAATAATGGATCAGATCGAGAAATTGAGTAGTGATAAATACAAAGTCCTGAATCTGAATTAAAAAAATCAATTTTGCAAGTATGGGGGTAGGAGAGATATGACTAGATAATAGTCTGCATGAGATGGTCCTGGACGCTTTAAGTTCAATATGTGAGTTTAACAGTTGTGATGGTAAGCAGGGTGGAACTTTATGCCTTTGTTTTTTCTTTAGGAGTGCTTCTCAGCACTAAGGCAGTCAAGTACCTTTGATGATATTTGCCTTTCAAATGTAATGGCAATCAAAGTGGGACTTTTTGCTGTTTTTGTTTGAGTGCTTCTCAGCACTGAGGTAATCAAGTGCCTTTGATCAGTCTTTACTTTGTTTTGATCAGGGGTCTTTGATTGAATCAAGAGTCTTTGATGACCTGCTTAAGAAACAAGAAAGCCCCAGGCCCCACACCCTTTTGCTAAGTAGGTACTAAGCCCCAGGGCCCTGAGAAAGGTAGGTATGATCTGAAGTTTGCCTTTTGTTTTGGGGTTCTCACTCACTGGAAGAGTATCCTGTGATTTGACCAGACATGACTCTGGGTAGCCGTCATGGAGCCCCCTGGCTTTGAAAACCCAGATGTTGGTGCTTCTCTCTCTGGCAACTGTTTATGTATTACTTGGACAGACAGCTAGAAGCCTGTCTACTGGTTTGTGTTTATTTGCTCTGTTTATATAATGTATGCTTGTAATTTCTATTTGTATACTCTCTGAAGTTCAGGGTGCTGACTTATTCCCCTGAACTAAGTGAATGATATATGTATGTTTAATGAAAGTGAGATTGTTAACCCCTTAAAGTTGCTTTCCTTAGAAAAGCAGATTCAAAGAACCTGTGCTAGCAGCCCTCCTGTGTGCTGGTGTTATTGGCCTTATGCCTCCACAACAGTTGCTAGTCCCATTATTGATACAGCTGTATGATGTGTCAGTCTTCTTCTCTGTTCCGTCTCCCCCCCTCACCCAGAAAAACCCCACCTACTCTTATCTTGTCCAAAGCAAGGGATGTGATAATTCCATTCTCATCTACCTTCATCAGAACAAATCTAGAGTTAAGTCCTATGTTAAATCCTAGGTGCCAGACTTTAGAAAAGACATTAAAAAGATATGATGCATCTGGAAGAGGAAATTAAGGAAGACAGTATCAAAAAACCTCAATACCATGCTACTCAAGAGAGTTTACAGAAAAATTTAAAACAAAAAAAAAAAACCAAAAAAAACCAAAAAAACAAAACTGGGGGCGTTTAGCTCAGAGTATCAAAGTTAGTGCCATGGAAATACTAGATTCATAATCAAAAGACTTGGGTTTGAATCTCTGGCTTTTCCACTTATTTGTATGACCTCTCTGGGCCTCAGTTTCTTCCTTTGTATAATGATGGGGTTGTATTAGAACACCTCTAGAGTGTTCTCTAAAGTAGAACGTCCAAATCTGTGATCCTATGATTACTGTCTTGAAATGCAATCATGGAGAAAATGGACTAGACTCTTTCTGGTTGCCCCCAGAGGCAGGTGGGCAACGAGTACTTTTTTAAAGCACCTACTCTGTGCTACGCATTGTGTTAAGTGCTAGAGACACAAATACAATTTTTAAAAAGATGGTCCCTGCCTTCAAGGAGCTTACACTTTAATGGAGGAAGACAGAAAGGCACTGAAATAGGAGGGTGTGGGAGGCACTCATATTGGGAAATAGTTTAGAAAGCTGAGTTTAGAAAAACAAAAGCAGAGGGAAGGCCAATCTTGGCCTCTCCCTAAAATGGAGGTCCGGGTAAGAACTGGCCAATTGGAGAAGAAAGGCGCAGGGGTAGAGAAATATTTCAGGGTGAGAAAACACCTGAGGTATGGTGATGAAGTCCAAAGAGTCAGAAGCAGAATGGGGGTGGGGAGGGCAAGGCTGGGGGCTGAGCTAGTAAATGGAAGTTTCAGATTTTGGTTCAATATAAGAGAAGAGTTCCTCATAATTGGATATCTAGTAATGAAATGGACTACTTGGGGAGGTAGATGAAGCCTCCCTTCTGGAGGTCCTAAGCAGAGGCCAGATGACCTTTTGGGAGATTGTTATAGAGGGAGGAAATCATGCTCCTGGAATGAGTTGAACTGAATGACCTCTGAGATTCCTTCCAAAGCTGAGATCCTGTGACTCTCTGACTTCACTCTCCAAAAGCTCTTATGTCAAGCCATTGGCAAGAAAACTCATTCAAGAAAAAGGGATGGGCTACTCTTCTGATTCATGTGGCTTCCTTTTTGGGAGGTGTCAGTGTTGGAAGACTGGAGGAGCTGCCTCAGAGGAGTTTCTCACTATCCCAGCACATTTTGCCAGGCAGGGACTTTTTGTAACAGAGGTGCAGCTAATTCCAAAAAGGTTTTTTTCAATGTCTCAAGACAAATATCCATTTGAAATTCATATACACAATGCTTCATTCACACTGTAGTTTCACCAGAGATTTCTTTTGATTATTGGGGATAGCATGGAAATGTTGTTCAATAGACACCTCCATCTGTAAGTCTTTTGAGTATTAACTAGGGCCTGCTTACTCTCAGGAAATAATAATAATTCTAAAAAAACACCCAGTGGCTAGCAAATGAAAATAGCATTGTAAAACCTTAACTCTTGGCAAAAACAATATGATAAAAAATTTTAGTGTTTCTATATTGAGACTGCTTAGAACACACATTTTATTGGCATTTTCCAATTAAATGGGATTTTCTTACCTAATCAGATACTCATGCATTTTGAAGAAACTTTGCTGTCATTTTTATCTGGCCAGCACTCTTTCCATCTGGTTTCCCATAATTCTTTTCCTCTCTTCTCCAGATGTTTGGCAGTGTGTCTTAATTTGCTGTCTATTTCTTCTTCTTGTTTTCTTTCACCTCACATGAACTTTCTTCAATCACAACATTTCAGGAACAAACCAAAGTAGAGTCTTCAATTTAAAGTAAGGGCATTTCTTTCAGGACCTAAAGGTGAAATGGTGATGAATACTCATAATTCATTTCTCAAGCCAGCGCAAGTCAAAATGTATTTTTCTCATTACATGTATGAAAAACCAAAATCACAATATGGTTAATTGATCATATAAGCAATAGACTGGGGAATAGGAATTGGAACTCAAGAATTGCATCTTAATTCTTTTTTTTAACATACTAGACCTGAAGCTATTCTATCATTCTTCCTGCAGACCAAGATACGACCACTGCCTCTAGAAAATATGAGCTAAAATATTGGAAAGAAAACAATAAAGACATTTATATAGTATTTATACCTTACAGTCTGCATATGATTCTTTCATTTATTTATTCATTCTTTCATCTTAGGTACCTCCTATGTGCTGGCTACTATGCTTAGTGCTGGGGAAGGAGAGACAAAAAAAAATGAAGAGGTCCCTGCCCTCAAGGAGCCTATATTTTATTGCAGGAAAACACGTACACATAGCAATAAATACACAACATATATAAATAGATATAAAGTAATTTGTGGGAGGAAGGCCATTACCTATGGCAGGCTTCTTCTGGGAGATGCCAACTGAGCTGGGCTTTGAAGGAAAATGGCAATTCCTATGAAGAATTTCCATTTTATTTTCAAGGCAAGAGGGAGCTTCTTCAGCTTCTCAAATGGATGCCCCAAACCCTCAAGGTAGATTTGTAGTGCAAGTTTTATTTCCATTTGACAGATGAGGACAAGGAAATTTACCCAAGATCACAGTTAGTGAGTGGCGGAACTAAGTCTTAAAACTAAGTTACAAAAATTCTAAAGTCAGTACTCGTTCCACTAGACTACAGCTGCTACTTATTATAGAAGCAAAATAACAGAATTATCTCTAGCATATGCCTGATGTGATGACCAGGAAAGGAACACTTGTATTTGCATGCTGAAAAGATTAATGATTCAGGTTCCCTTGTCTCTCTTCCAATGCTCTTTAGCTGATCTCCCACTAAAAACAACATTTCGCTTTTGCTTATCTGCTATTCTTTAAAACAAACTAAATGGAAAAGGAAATTTAACTATATTAAAATGTGTTCATTTCCCCCCTACCATCAAGAAATGTCTCTTATACAAGTGCTGAGAACGCTATGAAAATTCGATTGAGAACATCTTGTACTTCTTTCTGGTGTTGGCAGCACAATGGGTACAGCAGTAGACTGGAAAGTCAGGAGACCTCTGTTAAATCCCAACAGAGACACCTATTAGCCATGTGTTCATTGATTTAAATCCCACAAATATTTTAAAAGTGTTTTCGAGGATGATCACAAAGTACTACTTCTGGAGCATCGGGGCTGGTCACCTATGGGTCCTTTGCTAGGAGCTGGTTTGGAGAACAGGTGCTCTGGGATTTGAACCTTAATCTGCTTAATCTTTAGTGGAGCAGCCCTCCACTCTGGTCTGACCTTCCTCTAAGAAGTCATAGAAAGAATCTTGAGTCACATATAGCACCTCCCGTAGGAGTGGATGGGGAAAGAGCCAGGCTTTTTCAATATGTTGATTTTATTGGATTTCTTTTATTCTTTGCTATGAGAGATTACTCTCTGGGATGAGGAGGGGAAACTGATAGACTGAGAAATAACTTTTGTTCTCACATCACTTGTGTCTACCAAAAAAATCATTTAAAATGCCAAATTAGAAGAAAAAAATTAAAATGAGAAGGTAATAGAGTGCTTAATGGAAAGCAATTCCAATCTAATCCATTTAAACAAACTACACACACACACACACACACACACACATACACACACACACACACACACAAATAAGAAGTGAGTAAAAGAACAGACCTCAACACGGACTATAGTTATTTCCTGAGGAAATTTAACAGAATAAAATAAATGTTACTATGAGAAGAACGAAAGAGACTAAAAACTACCTCTGCCAGAAGATGATTGATATTCTTTCCAACCAGAGAAATATAATATCTAAGGGAAACAACTACTTAGAATATAAACTTGTATTTAATATCTTATAGGAGGATGATGGTGGAAGGATATATTTTTCCATAAAAAAAAGAGAAAAAAAATACAGACAGCTAGGCAACAGACATCTCTAAGCCTGATCATCGTGAGGTCATTTAAGCATCAGAGACAGTCAGTGGCACAGTAAAGTGCTAGGCTTGGAGTCAGAAAGGCCTCATTTAAAATATGCCCTCAGACACTTATTAGCAATGTGATCCTGTGCAAATCACTTAACCTCTATTTGCCTTAAATTTTCTCAGTGATAAAGTGGGGATAAAAATAGCACCTCCACTGAAGGATTGTTATTAGAATCAAATGTGATGATATTAGTAAATAATACCTGGTACATGGTGGGAACTATATAAATTCTTATTCCCTTCCTTAACCCCCCTCCTTTAAGGATGAAATTGGAAGGATAATGAACAGATGAGAAATTGAAAGCATTTGTAAAGAGCTCTACAATAAACTTATTTCTCTATCAATGACGATGAACTCTAGTTGTCACAATCCACAATGAATGAATGAATGAAAAAGTAGAAATTCAAATGTCCATAGGAGGACAATTAAAATAATGGAGGGTATTGAATTTACGCCTAGTTTGAATAGCCTGGAGGAAGGGCAGTTTAAGGAGAGTGTGGTAGTTACCTTTAAGTATTTGAAGGGATATTTCATAGAATAGGGATTAAACAAATTTTTTGGAAGCATAGGGAAAAATTGAGCCATGGGTAGAAGTTAGAAAAAGGCAGATTTAGGCTTGATTATTTTGGAGGGAGAGACAAACTCCCAAACAATTGAGGCCATCCAAAAGAGGAATGGAAAGTAATGGGAATTCCCCATTGAAAGTCTTATAAGTAATTCTTTTTCAAGTTTGGGTTTGATTAGATACCCACAAAGATTCCTTTCAACTCTGAGATTTTGTTGTGACATGATCCAGTGAAATGATAGTTAAAAAAAAAAAAACGACCAAAAATCTAAAGATGAGAAGAGCCATTGAACTAGACTATGCATACACAGACAAAATCTGTGCTGAAGGTTGAACGCAGTTTGGAGGGCATTGAAGTATATATTCTTAAGGTATCTGAAACAGACGAAGATAACAAATATAGGGAAAAAATCATGGACCACATTATTGCAGAAATTAGGTGACCAGGAAGACATCAATAATTACTGCCTTATGTGTTGATTTTTTCCATCTCTACAAAATGTTTATGAGAGGAATCTACACCTACCTTGAGGAAATCCTTAATGTTTTTCTAAGTGATATTCCACAGCAGATCACATTTTTATGGAAAGAATAAAGAATACAAGATTTCACTGTACTTTTTTTGCTCTAAAAATAATTGATTTGGTAGGGCAAAACACCACCTTAAAATATCTCAGACAACAAGGTGCCAAAAAAAGGTTAATCTGCATCATTGACATTTTCTCAAATCCTTTCCTGAGTCTAGATAATCAATGAAACAGTAAGGCAAACACTGATTTGTAGTATTTGCCAATTTCTGAGGTTTAAATGCTCACATTGAAAATTTAACAATCAGTTCTCTAGAACCAGTATAAGCAGGCTCTAGCACATCCCTAGCTATCTCCCAAGCATGGATAAAAATAATACAAGCTGTCACAACTCATAAAATTTCATTAGACAGCCCTCTAATTATCTGTATCAAATGAGGCATAAAATAGGGAGACATGTTTGAAAAAGGTATTTTACACAGTCATGGAGGATGCCCAATGAAAAGTCCAAATGGAAGAGAGATTCCATAAAGATTGTGAGGTCCTCCAAATGTTCCAGGTTGTAGTTTACATTGTACTGATTGATCAAGGCTGTTGACATTGCAGAACCTTTTAAATGAGATCTAGAATTACTCCAAAGAATTAAGGTTAGTTGTTCATAGAGGAAAAACTAAGTGGTTGAAAGACTTGTCCAGAATAGCTATATAGTTGTATGAGCAATTCGTTAGAACTGGTACTGTGACAGTAAGACAATAAACACAACATCAACAATAATCATGAATTTTCTTATGTAGTTCTGTATCTCAAAGTGTGAAAGACTCTCCACATAGAAGGTAGAAGAAGTAAAACATTTATTCAGACACCAGAGAA
This sequence comes from Trichosurus vulpecula, assembly GCF_011100635.1. NCBI lineage: Eukaryota > Metazoa > Chordata > Mammalia > Diprotodontia > Phalangeridae > Trichosurus > Trichosurus vulpecula. The sequence continues at coordinate 294,882,380 of NC_050576.1, read as the reverse complement.
CCATATCCCATAACCAGGCAATCTGCTCCTACAACCAGTCAGCCCACTTTGTCATAACAGCAAGGAACTTAAAATACAATATCACAGCATGGAGCCTCACCATCCCAAAACCTCTTTGACACCTGGCTGGGGTCTTCCCACAAAACTCACAGTACAGCTATCACAGGTCAACTTTCTTTACCTCAGCTCTATCATAAACGGCCATTAATAGCCATAACAATTCTCTCAGTATTTCCTGTGACACAAATTCCTTTTCCTCTCAGTAAGCTCCTCCCATCACATGTGACCTAGGCTTCCTGTGACATAAGCAGGTCACATGGCCTATTAATGGGTGGGAAAGATCTTCAAATATGAATTGCTGCTACAGGTACATAAGTAAGTATATCTGTATTGCTATCAGTATTGATATAGCTCTATCTATCACTGACAGACACTAAGGGTAGATATCAGATAGGCTCAGAATTAAATGGCAGGAGGAAAACTCCTGGTATTATTTTGGGGAGATTGAGCTATATTCTTAAGGACTTCAGCTACTTGCTCAAAGACTCAATTTTTTACATCATTATCTTGCTGATGCTATGAAGCTTCAAGTCATAGAAACCAAAATCTCTGAGGATTAAAGTCATGGGTCACCCTATGGCTAATGCAAAGGAAAATGGCGGTTATGAAAGTCCTGCAATATATTATCAATGAATAGCTGTGAAGAAAAAAGTGGCATAAAGATATCATCAGAGTAATCAACACAGACAATCTGAAACAGACCCCCATCACTTCCTGCCTGGACTATTGCAATAACTTGTTGTCTCAAGTCTCTTTCCACTCCAATCCATCCTCCATTCAGCCACTGAAATGATGATCCTAAAACTGAGGTCCAACCTATCACATACACTCCTGTCTCCCCTCTCCCCTCCCCCCTGGTCCTCACTGCTTAATAAACTCCAGTAGCTTCCTATTGCCTCTAGTTTCAAATACAAAGTCCTCTGTTTGGCATTCAAAACCTTTTATAACCTATCTGCCTCCTACCTTTCCAGTCTTCACACTCCCATAAATGTTCTATTTGATCCAGTGATACTGGTCTCCTGGATGTTCCATGAACAAGAGACTCTACATCTCAACTCTGGGCATTTTCTCCAGCTGTCTCTCATGTGTGGAATGCTCTCCCTCCTCATCTCTGCCTACTGGCTTCCTTGGATTGCTTTAAGTCCCAAATAAAATCCCAAATTTTATAGGAAACCTTTCCTAACACTTCTTAATTCTAGTGCTTTCCCTCTGTCAATTATTTCCTATTTATCCTGTATATAGCTTGCTTTGTACATATTTGTTTGCATGTTGTCTCCTCAATTCGATTGTAAAACTCCTTGAGGTCAGGGACTGTCTTTTGCTTCTTTTCATATTCCCAGAACTTCACACAGTGCCTAGAACATAGTAGGCAGTTGATAAATGTTTATTGATTTGTTGAGAAATTTGAGTTTAAAAAATGAAAGTAAGGAGTAACTGATGGGCCACCCATTTATTTTGGCATTTACCCAATACCAAAAGATCAACAACAAGCATTTATTAAGTGCTTACTATGTGTCAGGCAGTATACTAAGCAATGAAAATACAAATACAAATGGAAAGAAAGAAAGTTCCTGCCATCAAAGAGCCTGAATTGTAATGAGGGAAGACAACACATAAAAAAGAAGCTGAAAAGTAGGGGGTAAAACCAAGGTACCCAGAATGGGAACATGGTAGACTAAGTCCATAGGGCAGCCTGGAGAGGAATATTTTGAATGAGACATGACTAGCCTCAGTGCCCTCCATAAATGGAGATTCTGGGAGGAACCATCCAATCAGAAGGAGAAGTTGAAAAGGATGCTTACTTTGTGTGAATTCCAGGGCTGGAGTAAGATTCAAAAGAATTAGAGAAAGGCCTCTCTGTCACATCCTAGAGACATAAACCAGGAACACAAGAGAATATTTTTCTTTCTTTCTTTGTTTAGCAGCCTCTTTTTAAATTATTATTTTTTATGTAAATAGTATTTTATTTTCTCCAGTTACATATAGAGATAGTTTTCAACATTTATTATATCTAAGATTTTCAGCTCCAAGTTTTTTCCTTCTCTTTTTTCTTCCCCCTTCCCCAAGATGGCAAGCATGTGTAATCATGTTACACATATTTCCACATTAGTTATATTGTAAAAGAAGAAACAGAACAAAAGGAAAAAAAAACAAACAAAAAACAAAGAAAGTGAAAATAGTATGCTTCAATCTGCATTCAGACTCCCACCAGTTCTTTCTCTGGATGTGGATAATGTTTCCCATCGTCAGTCTTTTAGAATTGTCTTGGATAATTTATTTTTGAGAAGAGCTAAATCTACCACAGCTGATCATCACACAATGTTGCTGTTACTATGTACCATGTTCTGGTTCTGCTCACTTCACTCAGCATCAGTTCATATAAATTGTTCCAGGTTTTTTCTGAAATTTGCCTGGTCATCATTTCTTTTAGCACAATAGTATTCCATTACATTCATGTACTACAACATAAGAGGGTTTTCTATTGTTGTTATCAGGTTGACAAATAGCTACTTCCATAACTCTCAGTCAAGAGTCACCACTGACACTACTCTGACCTGACTTTACCTGTGGATTCACACTACCATTCCTTAGAGAAAAAACAACTGCTTCTTACTTATGGGGTCTAGTTCTTTTCCCTTTGGGAAGATGTATCAATATATATATATATATATGTATGTATGTATGTATGTATGTGCATATATATATATTTATGTATATTATATATATAAAATTGTTCCCAGTGTGTTCCTGGTCCATTTTCTTCTGTGTCACATTCTCCTACACACCAAGTTCTTGACCTAAGTCAGGATTCCCCTCTGCCTTTTCACATCTTTTTTCTTCTTTATTTTTCACAGAAAATCCTTTTGTTCAGTTTTTTAAAGGAACATTTCATTCTCCTTGTAAATCCAGACAGTGGATAGCTATTACTTGAGACTTTCTACCTTCTCTTCTAAAAGGGAGACAAGTTGGAATTTTGTGCATATAAAACACTAGCTCATGGAAGAAATACAAATATCACAAATAGTCTCTAGAATAAAGATAGAGGCTGGACCTATGATTTTATTGATATAAGAAACTCTCAGATGAGAAAATTCATTTTACTAATTCAGGTCAATATCTTCTCTATAACTCATAGTTTTAGAGAGTTGCCTAGATGTTAGATGTTGAGAGGTTAAATGACTTTTCAGGGTAATGAGTCAGTTTGTGGGGCCAATTCTGAACCCAGTTCTTCCTGGCTCTGGGGCAGTTAACCATTATACCACATTGTCACTCACAATGTAAATGAATCCTTGCAAAATTCTCCCATGCTTTATATAATTCCTGTAATTGTCCTTGGTCCTAGCGCTCTGTCCTTGCATTATTTCATTTAAGACGGGGTCTTACAACCATGGTGTAGCAACTATATACCTGCCAACCCCACTAAAGGGGAAATAACCATGATAGCACAACTTGTCTGTGTTGGATGCGGTGGCCTTATGCTTGGATCTTGGCTGTTTAATGCTATCTTGCCTACTATGTTTCTCCAGCAGTTGAATTTCCTCTAGTATCTCAGCTTGGTTTGTCAATAACATTCTAACTTATTCCACTTTACAGACTGAAAAGCATTTCCCCCTATTGACCCTATCACCACTACACTCTCCTCTCATGAGCTACAATTTCCCAGGTTGTTTTTTAAGAGCGAGTTATGCTTCACCGTATTTTGCATGACTGGATGACATTTTTCAAGAATTCCTATTAAGGGGGACACCATCTTATCCTATTGTTGGCATGTACGAATTTTATAAATTTTTTTTTAGAAAGGCACAGCTGGCCTTCCAATGATTCAGAGTTGGTAAATAGTTATTTCTCTGATGACTTTTTAATGTGAAGTACCCAAGATTTGGCAGATCAATTCCAATTTGTTTCATTTTTCCTTCATGTATTTTTGCAAAGGGCAGATTAGATTCAGTTCAATTTTTTATTCTGTGAACTAGGTTTATAGCAAATGGCTGTTTTTCTTTCCTTGGAAAGATGTGGCAGAAGTACACATGGTATATAGGGTAGTGATGGGCATCTTGAAGGGATTATGGCGTGCTATTTGGTCCTTGAAAACTGAGTGAGGAACATTCAGCAAATAAAATTCCCTCTTATTTCTGTGCCTTAGATCAAATTTAATTTCTTACTTTCATAACTGAAATTTCTCTACAAAGTCTTATTCAGTAAATATTGTAGGGGAGTTCGGTCAACAAATATTTAATAAATATCTACTAAATACAAGGCACTATGCTTGGCAAGTGTAATGTTAATCAGGGCAGGACTTTTTCTTTTTCTCTTTTAGAATGCTAAGGTAATCAAGTACCTTTGATGGGGCTTGCCTTGCAAATGTAATGGCAAGCAAAGTGGACTTTTTCTTATCTTTTGTTTCTTTGATTGAATCAAAAGTCTTTGACCTGCTTAAGAAACAAGAAAGCCTAGTTCACATAGGTTTAAATCACATGGTTGTGATGCCCTTTGACCCTGAAGAAGTGTATATAAACTCAGAGGTTAGCATTTTGCCTTTGGGGGCACACTCATTGAAAGAATATTGGTGATGAGACTCTGGGTAAGCCATTGAAGCAGCACCCTGCCCCCCCGGCTTTGAAAAACCCAGATGTTGGTGCTTCTCTGGTAACTATGTATATTGTGATTTTTGTCAGGCAGAAATCTGTCTGTTGATCTGTTTATATTGTCTCTGTTTACAATTTCTGTTTGTATTTTCTCTGAAGTTCAGAGTGTGGCTTTCCCCCCTCAACTAAGTGAATGGTATATGTGTGTTTAATTAAAGTAAGATTGTTAACCCCTTAAAATTGCTTTCCTTAGAAAAGTAGATCAAAGAACCTGTGCTGGCAGCCCTTCTGTGTACTGTTCTTCTTGTTGGTCTTTCACCCCCACAACAGCTGCTAGCAACATTGTTACAGCATGTTGGACAGCACATTGCCAAAGAGGCCACAGCCCTTGCCCCCGATGAACTTACACTTATATGCATACTTTATAGTGTGTATATATACATGCATGTATATACACATATATAAATATATGCATGCATAGATGTATATATACATATGCGTGTATGTATATACACATACAAATACAAAAGGGTATGTAATAAATATCCAATGTGTGATAGAAACAGAGTGATATAGAAATTCAGAGGGGAAAAAAAGCCACCTTAGGCTGGGATGGTTAGGGGAGACTTCTTGGAGGTGACGTTTTGCTAGATGTTGAAGGATAGGCATGGCTTTTAAGCAGTGGAGATCAAGGGGAAGATGCTTTAGTGGGAGGCATTCTAGGTGGATGAAATGTCATAAATAAGGTGTAAAGACAGAATCAGGAAAACCAGGTTAAGTGAACATTAAGTACTCCCATTTGGCTTAAATGTAGGAGAATGGTGGGAGATAAGTCTGAACATATATTAGTGAAAACAATGAAAATTCACACTTGTTTAATAAATGAGACGGGTGGCAATTGGGATTTTCAGTCATCAGCTATGACCCTTTTAGAAAGATTATATTCAAAATACACATTTCCATTGTTGTTACTCATAACTTATATTTATGTAGCACTGTGAAGTTTGCCATATGCTTTCTTTACAACATCCCATCAAGGAAGATAGCTTAAATATTAATATTTCCATTTTACTCAGCTGTTGTACCATAATCATTTCTCAAAAGGGACAATGTATATAAAATTCTTTGCAAATCTACATTTTCATTCAAATCAATATGCATTTATTAACCTCCTACTATGTAAAAGGCATTATTATAGGAGCTGAAGATACAAAGACAAAAATCTCTCTCCCTGTCCTCAGGAGCTTACTCTCTACCTTAAATCATTGTTGAAGTATCATCTGATTTCATAGACTGCCAAGGCCAAAGGATTCCTCACCAGGTGTCTTTATACTTTAACTAGGTTGGTCTTGGAAAATGGACTCAATCCATTGGTGAAGTTTTACTCTTTCTAGCATGGTAGTACTTGCTGTAACAGCTAAGTGGCACAGTGGCTAGAGGACTAGGCCTAGATTCAGGAAGATCTGAGTTCAATTCCCACCTCAGACACGTACAGGTCATGTGACCCTGGGCAAGCCACTTAACCTCTGTTTGCTTCAGTTTCCTCAGCTGTAAAATGGGGATCATAATAGCACCTACCTCCCAAGATTGTAGTGAGGACCAAGTGAGATGTTTGTAAAATGATTAGCACAACATATGGCACATAGTAGGCAGTATTATTATTACTATTATTAGAGGCTGCTGTCTGCTGGCATAGTCCTCAAGAATCCAGGGTCATCTCCATGCTACAATGAGTCAATGAAGAAAGACTTTGTGAAGATACTACACATGGATAACAACTGGGCCATGAATTAAATACTTAAATAAGAGGAGGAGAGCAGACTAGATTACTTCTGGGAAACGGAAAACCTCCCTTTAAGACCCCATGCTTCTCTCACAGAAAAAGATCCATCTTGTTACTAGTGATGTAGGATGTCTGAAAGATGTGGAATACAGCAGTTCAAAGAATTGAAAATGAATATCACACAGAGGTTAATGGAGTGGTAAACATGATGGGTGTGAGGAATCTGGGACATATAACCAATAAAGAACTTCAAAGAAAGATAGGAATAAAAGATATCATCAGGGAAATGTATGATAAGAAGAGAAAATGGAGCTTGTCATGACTAGCGATATCAATATGCTAGCCAGCATACTGAAGGGACTTCCTTTGGCAAATTTATGGGAGGACATAGACAAGAGTTGCATAGGATGGTCAGGTATGGTTAGATCACAATCTGCGTCATTGAAGCAAAGATCCATTTGAATATTTGAGTATAAATATCAATGATATTAGTTTTAAATAATAATTACTATTGATAATTGTATCCTCCCCCCCAACTTTGGTGCTTTGCTAATTACAAACAGTTAAGAATTAGTTGTCTACAGAATGAATTTTGAATGCTGCTACTAATATTTTTGATTAGTGAATAAACTTGACCTGAGGCCATAGGAATCAATCTTAGGAAACTTCTTGGATGCTGGAATTAGACCTCCTTACTTTATCTCTTACCACTTCCAAGTCATAGCAACAATCACAAAGATGTATAATGGTATCCTGCTGGTAATTTATATAGCATATTCAAAATAGCAAATTTTGAACCTTAGGCGCAGTGAGATGTTCCCAGATCCCCAGTTATAATTATGTTAGAGCATGACCCAACTTCAACGAGATGAGGAAACTATAAATTGGAAAAAACACAGGCATTAGTTTTCTTCTGTAGAGAACTAGAAATCACAAAATGTGCCAGAGCGGACACTGCCGTTTCCTTTGTTCAAAAAAGAAAAACATAAGAAGAATATTTTTTAAAGTCTTTATTATTTTGGGGGTATTTAAAATCAGAAATATTGATTTAGATACAATAAGCCATTGGAACTTCTGAACGAACCTGTTACAAGAGCATTTAAGAAAAGAGATCAAGAAGAAACAATATGTTTACTTGTTGGCATTCTGGTTTCCACCCATTAGAAGTTGCTGCCTGATTGTTGCCATGGAAACCATGCTAGTGTTCAGTCAGGAGGTTCTCAAGCACAGGAACAGTGCATCCTTGGTTGAATGGGAAGCAGGAGGCATTCGTAGTCCATTAGCATTAGGGTCAACTATTCTACATTCCATGAGATAGGGGCCACCAGCTATTTGCCTCTTCTAAGCATGACTAATGTGTCCACAATGATCCCTTTTCAGAGGTTTCTAGTTTCACAAGGCTCTTTTAGAAGAAATAGGGGGAAGAGCTGTCATCACAGCTCCTCTCTCAGGCCAAAACCTCATCTTGCTGTATTGGTCTGCAAACCTAATTGTTATTGTGCTTTACCTTCTTCTGCTCAATCCATTGTTATCCACAAAATTAGGAGCCAGGCCATAGCCCATGGACTCATTCCCCAAAATGTTGAAGGTTGGTCACAGTTAAAAGAAGGCTGATCTCAGGACTTTAAATAAATATACTACCATTACTTGCCATTTCTAGACCACCATATTTTCTATGCAAGAAGACTGTACTCTTCTGGCCCCTTCAGGGATGGATACTGTGTGTCTCTGATATGTAAAAATGACTCATGCAAAGAAGAAAAATCCAATCAGTTTGGTCATTTTGTTTATATGATGCCAAAATATTGGTTGGAATGACAGGGTACAGTGGAATAGTTGCTGGATCTGGTGTTAGAAGACCTGAGTTCAAAGTCTATCGTTGATACTTTAATCTTTAGTTAAGGTATTAACTTGACTTGTTTTCTCTTTCTTGGAGTATATCAGTCAATCAGAAAGCATTTATTAAGTGCCTACTATGTGCCAGGCAAGGTGCTGTCTGTTTTATGGAAGACACCTAGGCTAGCCAGATTTTCATTCATCTCTAGGCTGTACTCCTGATTCTCTGGTCAATGGTGAAAATCAAAGTGGCATAGATTGAACCTATAAAGGGATTCTAGAAGTCATCTGGCATATCATCTGTGTTCCATATAATAGCATAACCTGCTATTATACAGAGGAGGGAACTGAGGTTCATAAAGGTACAGACTTTTGTGTGGCTTCATGTAGCTAGTAAGTGGCAGAATCAGAATTAGAACCCATATCTTCTGACTCCAGATTCAGCAATTGTTCCACTGAACCCTATCATTTAAACTAACAGTTTGGAATTATATAGGTGAAGGACTGACTGCTTTTTTTTTCTTTCTCACTAGTCATTATAATATATCAGAGACACTTACTCTCAATCCCTGAAGAGGCTGGAAGCAAAGTATATAGGGATTTTTTTTGCACAGAAAAGATGGTGATCTAGAAATGGAAAGGTGTAAAATTAGAGCTCGATGTTTAATTAAACTGTCCCATTTCCTCTTTTCCATCATTTTGATTAATTGTTCCCTTCAGGGGCCTGCTGGACTCAGTTGGTATTGTCCTCTTCAGTCTGTAGCTAAGTGAGCTTGAAGATGAAAAGTGAAGTGATTTGCTAAAGCTAGACCCTAGGAGAGGTATTAAAACTCTTAGGCCGTCTATTTCTAGTTCATTACTTTGTGCGCTGAATTCAACTTCTTCCTTTTACTGTCTCCACGCTTTTGTATCAACTTCAATTGGACATTATTAGAATGTATAAAAAGGGATTGCAATAGAATAAATTAATTTCCATCTGTACAAATTGCCTTTGTGTACTTTCTGCACACTCTGTGCTATCAAAATGGCCTTTTCGTCCTCATACATGGCACTCATTTCCCAACTCCATGTCTTTGACTGGTTGGAATGTACTCTTTCCTCAAAATGCCTCTTAGGATCTTTGATCTCCTTAAGGTCTCAGCTCCTTCTACAGGGATCTTTTTCAGGGCTTCTCATCAATAAGGCAGGGTAAATAGGAGCAGAACAACCTAAGGATTATTTTATTCTTTGTCCCTGTATTTCCAGTCAATAAATATTTATTGAGTACTTACTATGTGCCAGGCACTGTGCTAGGCTCCAGGAATACAAGTCCAAACAGAAAGACACTTCCTGCCTTCAAAAACCTTACTCCTCATGGGGGAACTCAACATGCAAAAGGAAGCTGAAAGGGGTGGGGAGATGAATGTACCCAGCTCAGAGGAATGGTAGAATACATCCAGAGAGTCTGGAGGTTATCCTGGAGAAGAATGAGACATGGCTGACCTGGGCATCTTCCTTAAGATGGAAGTTCCTGAAAAGAAGAAATAAGAGAGAAAGAGAATAAAAGGATATTATAAGTTAAATGAGAACTTAGGAGGAAAGAACTGGGAAAAGAAATAGCTGAATACAGGAGGTACAAAATGGGTTCCCTGAGTTGTGAACTGATCCAACTATTCTGGAGAGCAGCTGGAAACTATGTTCAAAGGGCTATAAAACTGTGCATATCCTTTGACCTAGCAATACTTCTACTAGGTCTATGTCTCAAAGATATTAAATAAAAAAGGAAAAGGATATATATGTATAAAAATATTAATAGAAGCTCTTTTTGTGGTGGCAAAGAATTAAAAATTGAGATGCCCATCAATTGGGGAATGACTGCACAAGTTATGGTATATTATTTTGATGGAATATTATTTTTTTTACTTGATAGTATTTTTTTCCAATTACATGTAAAGATGGTTTTCAACATTCACTTTTATAAGATTTTGAGTTCCAATTTTTTTCTCCCCCCCTTCCCAAATGGTAAGCAATCTGATATAGGCTATACATGTACAATCATATTAAATATATTTCCACATTAGTCATGTGAAAGGTGAATCAGAATAGAAGAGAAAAACCACGAGAAAGAAAATACAAAAAAAGTGAAAATAGTATATTTCAATCTGCATTCACACTCCATAGTTCTTTCTCTAGATGTGGATGGCATTTTCCATCATGAATCTTTTGGAATCATCCTAGATCATCGCATTGCTGAGAAGAGCTAAGTCTATCAATGTTGATTATCACACAATGTTGCTGTTACTGTGTACAATCTTCTCCTGGTTCTGTTTACTTCATTCAGCATTAGTTCATCTAAGTATTTCTAGATTTTTCTGAAACCTACCTGCTCACCATTTCTTACAGCACAATAGTATTCCATTGCATTCATATACCACAACTTGTTCAGCCATCCCTCAATGGATGGGCATCCCTTTAATTTCCATTTTTTGCCACCACAAAAAGAGCTGCTATAAATATTTTTGTACATCCAGGTCCTTTTCCCTTTTTATGATCTTTGGGTTACAGACCTGGTAGTTGTATTGCTGGATCAAAAGGTATTCACACTTTTATAGCCCTTTGGACATAATTTCAAATTGCTTTTCAGAATGATCAGATCATTTCACAACTCTACCAGCAATGCATTCATGTTCCAATTATCCCACTTCTCCAACATTTATCATTTTCCTTTTCTGTTATATTAGCCAATCTGATAGGTCTGAGGTGGTATTTCAGAGTTGTTTTAATTTGCATTTCTCTAATCAAGTGATTTAGAGCATCTTTTCATAGGAAGCTTTAACTTCTTTCTCTGAAAACTCCCTGTTCATATACTTTGACCATTTATCAACTGGAGAATGACTTGTGTTCTTGTAAATTTGACTCAGTTCTCTATATATTTTAGAAACAAGGCCATTATCAGAAACACTGGCAGTAAAAAATGCTTCCCAGCTTTCTGCTTTCCTTCTAATCTTGGTTCATTGGCTTTGTTTATACAAACGTTTTAAAAAAATTAACGAGATCAAAATTATCCATTTTGCATTTCATGTTCTTTATCTTCTGTTTGGTCATAAATTCTCCCCTTCTCCATATCTGACAGGTAAACTATTCCTTGCTCTCCTGTGTTCCTTGTGATATCACCCTTTATGTCTACATCATGTACCCATTTTGACTTCATTTTGAATAATTTATGACTCTATTTCTTAGTCAGTACCAAATAGTTTTGATGATTGCTGCCTTGTGACATTGTTTTAGATGTAGTAGGCCACCTTCCTTTGCAATACTTTCCATTAATTCCCTTGAGATTCTTGATCTTTTGTTTTTCCAGATGAATTTTTTTAGCTCTATAAAATAACTTTTTGGTAGTTGATTGGTATGGTGCTGAATAAGTAAATTAATTTAGGTAGAATTATCATTTTTGTTACATTAGCTCGGCCTACCCATGAGCAATTCATATTTTTCCAATTTCTTGGGTTTTGTCTTGGCAGGTAGACTCAGTAGAATAGGTTAGGTACACAAGACACAGTAGTCATTGACTCTAGTAATCTACTGCTCGATAAACCCAAAGACTCCAGCTTCTGGGATAAGAACTCACTATTGAGCAAAAACTGCAGGGAAAACTGGAAAATCACATGGCAGAAACTAAGCATAGACCAATGTCTTATACCATACACCAATATAACAGCCTCTTAGCCTGGGGATAGCATCAGTGTGATGGTTGTTGTCCTTCATGCTCAAAAAGGACCAAAATGATATCACTATGTCAGGGTCAAAGTACAGTGTGCCCAACAGTGGCTGATCAGACTAATATGAGCTCAGAAGGCTCTACCACAGGTCAGGCAAAAAGAGTATATATGAACATTGGGAGTGGTGCATCAATGCAGGTCTTTTTCAAAGAAGCTGTAATGCGCAAACACTTCTCCCACTATCTTCAGTTCCCTTACCATGTTGGCTTAGCATCATCTCCCATTATCTTCATGATAAATCATTTCTACCACATTCTCTGCCCATCTGCCTATAGGAACAAGGCCTCATACATGTTCCTAACTCCTCTTACTGATACCTTGTACAATTTTTTTTCTCCCTCTACTACCGAGCAGGCATAGGAGGACTGAGGGAAGGAGGTATGACTCCCCACTCAGGATACAAAGTGTGACCCATGGTGATTGGACATGTTCTGAGCTATAAAGATGCTGTCGTAGTTTCTCACCTCCTGCTGCTGTGCTTAACTGACCTGGGTATAGAGATCATTTTTCAGTTATTCCAAGGAAGCCATTGAATTCTCCCTTTTGGGGTCTGGCTGTCAGCACAAGAGCCATTCCATCTTCCTCAAGGCTCCCACCTACTGGGGCAGGGCAGAGGCCACAGAAGACAAAGACTATCACACTTGAGCTTAGGACAAAGGAGGGGAAGCTGCCACCAGCAAGCATGGAAGAAGTGGAGAGGAAACAAGTATGATGGAATATGATTGTGCTATAAGAAATGATGAGCAGGATGCTTTTAGAAAAACCTGGAAAGATTTACATGAACTGACTCAAAGTGAAGTGAGAAGAACCATGAGAATATTATACACAGTAACAACAATATTGTATGATGATCAACTGTCAATTTAGCTTTACTCAGTAATACAATGATTCATTATCCAAGGATAATTTCTTTTTTATTCTTCATATTTTTATTATTTAATATTTTTAGTTTTCAACATTGATTTCAACAAGATTTTGAGTTACAAATTTTCTCCCCACTTATACCTTCCCCGCACTCCAAGGTGGCATATATTCAATTGCCCCAGTCCCCACTCTGCCCTGCCTTCCTTTACCCCACTCCCCCCCCCCATCCCCTTTCCCCTTACTTTCTTGTTGGACAAGATAGATTTCTATACCCCATTGCCTGTATATCTTATTTCCCAGTTGCATGTAAAAACAACTTTTTTTTGAACATTTATTTTTAGAACTTTGAGTTCCAAGTTCTCTCTCTTCTTCTCTCCCCACCCAACCTCCTTGAGAAGGCAAGCAATTCAACATAAGCCACACATGTATCATTATGCAAAACACTTCCATAATAGTCATGTTGTGAAAGACTAACTATATTTCCCTCCATCCTATCCTGTCCCCCATTATTCAATTTTCTCCCTTGACCCTGTCTCTTTTCAAAAGTGTTTGCTTTTGACTATCTCCTCCCCCAATCTGCCCTGCCTTCTATAATCCCCCCTCCTTTATCCCCTTCCCCCTACTTTCCTGTGGGGTAAGATACCCAATTGAGTGTGTATGTTATTCCCTCCTCAGGTCAAATCCAACGAGAGCAAGATTCACTCATTCCCTTTCACCTGCTCCCTCTTCCCTTACAATAGAACTGCTTTTTCAAGCCACTTATATGTGAGATAATTTACCCCATTCTATCTCTCCCTTTCTCCTTCTCTATCACCCCTTAATTTTATTTTATTTTTTAGATATCATCCCTTCGCAATCAACGGAACCTGTGCCCTCTGTCTGTATATATGTATATTCCCTTCAACCACCCTAATACTGAGAAAGAGCTCATGAATTGCAAATATCATCTTTCCATGTGGGAATATAAACAAAACAGCTCAACTTTAGTAAGTCACTTATGATTTTTCTTTCTTGTTTACTTTTTCATGCTTCTCTTGATTCTTGTATTTGAAAGTTGAATTTTCTATTCAGCTCTGGTCTTTTCATTGAGAAAGCTTGAAAATCCTCTATTTTATTGAAAGTCCATATTTTTCCTTGGAGTATTATACTCAGTTTTGCTGGGTAGGTGATTCTTGGTTTTAATCCTAGCTCCTTTGACCTCTGAAATATCATATTCCAAGCCCTTTGATCCCTTAATGCAGAAGCTGCTAGATCCTGTGTTATTCTGATTATGTTTCCACAATACTCAAATTGTTTCTTTCTGGCTTCTTGCAATATTTTCTCCTTGACCTGGGAACTCTGGAATTCAGCTACAACATTCCTAGGAATTTTCTTTTTGGGATCATTTTCAAGAGGCAATATGTGGATTGTTTCAATTTCTATTTTACCATCTGGTTCTAGAATATCAGGGCAGTTCTCCTTGATAATTTCTTGAAAGATGATATCTAGGTTCTTTTTTTGAACATGGCTTTCAGGTAGTCCAATAATTTTTAAATTATCTCTCCTGGATCTATTCTCCAAGTCAGTGGTTTTTCCAATGAGGTATTTCACATTGTCTTCCATTTTTTGTTCTTTTGGTTCTGTTTTATAATATCTTGATTTCTCATAAAGTCACTAGCTTCCACTTGCTCCAATCTAATTTTTAAGGTGGTATTTTCTTCAGTGGTCTTTTGGACCTCCTTTTCCATTTGGCTAATTCTGCCTTTTAAAGTATTCTTCTCCTCATTGGCTTTTTGGAGCTTTTTTGTTATTTTAAGGTGCTATTTTCTTCAGTATTTTTTGTGTCTCCTTTAGCAAGTCATTGACTTGTTTTTCATGGTTTTCTTGCATCATTCTCATTTCTCTTCCCAATTTTTCCTCTACTTCTCTTACTTTTCCAAATCCTTTTTGAGCTCTTCCATGGCCTGAGACCAATTCATATTTTCCTTGGAGGCTTTTGATGTAGGCTCTTTGACTTTGTTGACTCCTTCTGGCTAAATATGTTTTGGTCTTCTTTGTCCCCAAAGAAAGATTCCAAAGTCTGAGACTGCATCTGAGTGTGTTTTCACTGCCTGGCCATGTTCCCAGCCAACTTAATTGACCCTTGAATTTTTTGTTGGGATATGACTGCTTGTAGAGTAAAGAGTACTTTGTTCCAAGTTTTAGGGGCCTTGTACTGCTATTTTCAGAGCTACTTCTATTCCAGTTGCCACAAGCTCTGCTACACCAGCACTCCTCCTCCCCCAAGAACCACCAACCAGGACCACAAGCCAGATCCAAGCAGGGCAAAGCAAGAGAGTCCTGCCTCTGCTTCAGCAAAGTGCTCCCTGCTCTCCTGCTCTGATCTGCTGCTTAATTCCTCCTGCTGGGTGGGGCTGAGGCCAGAAGCAGCCTCCTCTGAAGCTCTGGAAGCAGCCACAGGAGCTTCCTGCTGCTGTCAACTCCACCTCATCTCCACTGCCCTGGGGCTGGGACCAGACCATGTACTTCTCACCCAGTTCCAGCAGTTTTCTCACTGACCTGCTCTGTGGTCTTTGGCATTTGTGGGTTGAGAAATTTGATAACTGGCACAGCTCAGTGATTCATGGTCCTAATGCCTGCTTGCCCAGCTCCTGGTTGGTCTAGTCTGTCCTGACGCGGCCCATGCTGGGCTGTGCTCTGCTCCCAGGCTGTCTTGGGCTGGAGACTTGTTTCCCTCTGTTATTTTGTATGTTCTGTAGCTCTAGAACTTGTTCAGAATCATTTTTTACAGGTGTTTGGAGGGATTTGGGGCAGAGCTTAAGCGAGTCCCTGTTTTCCAGATGCTACCTTGGCTCTGCCCCCATATCCAAAGATAATTTCAAAGGACTTATGATGAAAAATGCTATACACCTTCAGAAAAAGAACTAATGGAGTCTGAATACAGACTGAAACATACTTTTTAAAACTTTCTTTGTTTTTCTTCTTTTGGCTGTGTTTTCTTTCACAACATGACTAATATGGAAATATATTTTACATGATTGCACATGTATATCCTGTATAAAATTGTTTGCCTTCTCAATGGGGGGAGAGAAAAAGGGAGAGAGGCAGAGAATTTGGAACTCAAAATTTAAAAAAAATGTTAAAAATTATTTTTACATGTAATTGGAAAAAATAAAATATTAAAAAAAACAAAATGGGCTCCCTGACAATTAGAATAGACCAAAAAGAAATAAATGACTCCATAATGCAATAAGAAATATTGAAACAAATATAAAAATAAGATAAAAAATAAAATAAAATGTAAAGTATACTCCAGAAATAACTGACCTAAAAACAATCAAGAAGAGAGAACAACAATCACTGGACTATCAGAAAATAATAAACACAAAAAAACCAGACTGGACACTATATTTGAAGAAATCACAAATAAAAATTTACCACACCAGTGAGAACCAAGGACAAAGGAAATAGAGAGAATCCACCAGTCATCTCCTGAAAGAACCTCTAAAGTAAAAACTTGCTGGACTATCAATCCTACAATATTGAGCTTTGAGGTTAAAGAAACAAAACTGAGCAGGCAAAGATCTTGTACTCAAGTATTAAAGATTCATAATCAGGATGACATAAAAGTTGGCAGCTACCATCATAAAGGTATTAAAAGATTGAAACTGAGGTTTGAGAAACATAGAAATTGAGAAAGATTGAGAGATTGAAATCTGATATTTCAAAAGATAAAGAACTACAACCACGAATGACTTACCTGCCAAAACAAGTATAATTTATGAAGAAGAAAAATAAATCCTTAATGAAAAAGAAGGCTTCCAATAATTCCTGATGGAAAGATCAGAAATGAGTAGGATCTTTGAAATGCAAAGACAAAAATAACAACAGCAGCAACAAAAACCAAAACAAACAAACAAAAAACAAAGAGATGCAAAGACAAGAATCAAGAGAAAAAGAGAAAGATAAAACATTGGCACAATTGAAAGGAACTATAGTAATAAAAAGAGTTGTTCTGTAAAACTTGGAATCAGTCAAAATGCCATATCCAAGGACCTAGAAGGCCATATACGTGGCCTAGAGCCCATAGGTTCCCCACCTCGATGTACCATGAGGAAGAATTCTAATTCCTCATTCTAACGGGAGAAAGAAACAGATGTCAGAACTCTAATGTAGTAACAGGTCATAGAGGGTGTAAAAGAATACAAACAGTGGTCTTGAGGTTGGTTTTGTTTTATTTTAACTTGAAGAAATAAAAGGGAAGGGGGAAAGAATATATATTAAAGAAAAGAGAAGGAAGGCAATGGAACCTTCTACTTTACATATTTGGGATATGTGAAAAAAAACTATATAAACATGGAGAAAGGAATGGAATAAATGGGCATCACTTGGACCTTTTTTCATCTGAAATGGGTAAAGGAACACATATACTAACACACACACACACACACACACACACACACACACACACACAAACACACACACAGTTGGATACAAAGAGTTCAGTGAGAAAAATCATGAAACTCAACAGGGCAACACCATAGGCAAAAAACCCCAAAATAAACCCTTCAACTTTGAAGGGTGGATCATGAGAGACGGATTTAAAGGAAAGAAAGTAAAGCTAAAAACTTTTAATTCAGGTTTAGGCTAGGGTAAGAGAAGAGAACCAGGGGAATAGAAGCAGATCACTTATTTTATCTCTCTCACTACCTTCTTTGTAAAGAGAGAGTGGTAAGGGAAAAAAATGTATATGAGGACAGAATAGAAGAAAATGTACAATTAATTACTACCATAAGCCCAAATGGTATGAGCTCACCTATAAAGCAAAAGAAGATAACAAAATAGATTACAAATTAGAATCCAAGAATATGATGTTCTCAAGAACTTCAGTGAAACATAATGATTCACGCAGATTTAAAATAAGGGGCTAAAGCAAAATTTTTACTTCTGGTGAACTAAAAAATAGTTCAGGAATAATTATCAATCTCAGACAGGGAAAGAGTAAAAATAAATACAGTTAAAATAAAATACCAGGGAAGCTATATTGTAATTAAACATATCATAGACAACTAATTAAGGTCACTATTAAAATTTATGCACTGAATGGCAGTGTCTAAATACTTAAAGGAAAATTTAGTCATTTTTAAAAGAGAAATAAATGACATAACTGCTGTATTTGAGGGCTCCAATGTACCCGTTTCAGACAAATCAAATCAAAAGATAAACAAAAAAGAAGTTAGGGAAAAGTTAGATATAATCTCTTTCTATTACTGAATGGGAATAAAAAGAAATGTTCATATGGCTCAGCTGTGTATAGCACTATTACAAAAACTAACCTTATATTAGTGTATAAAAACCTCAAAAACAAATTCAGAAAAACAGAAATACTAAACACATACTTTACTGACCACAGCACAAAAATTTTATTTTCAATAAAAGACATCTAAAGAGAAGATTAAAATTAATTGTATTTTAAATAATTTAATCCTAAAAACTTGTGGATCCAAGAACTCAACATTAAAAACAAAAAAAATATGTTCATTAAATAAAATAAAAACAATGAGATAACCTACCAAAACAATCCTTAAGGAAAAATTTGAACACTAAATCCATCCATGAGTGAAAGAGAGAATGAATAGATTAATGAACAAAATATGTAATTTAAAAAAATAGAAAACCACATGTCAAAAACCCCCAACTAGATAGCAAAACAGAAAATTTGAAATTCAAAGAAGGATTACCAGAATTAAAATCACATTGAATTAATAAAAATAACTAGGAGCTAGTATTTAATATATATTGAATATATATGTATGTATATACATTATCTCTCTATATATGCATATACATACATACATACATACATGCAAATTAGGAAATTACCAGTATCAAAACTTAATAAAGAGAATTGACAACAAGTGAATGGAAATAAAGGAAATTGTCTAAATTTATTTTGCCTAATTATAGGACCAAAATGCATAGCTTAGATGTAATAAATACTTATGATACCCAGATCAAGAGAAAAAGAAAGAGAACTTATATAAACATACTTCATAAAAGACATTGAATAAAGCAAACAAAGAAGCCTGAAGACCCATTGGCTTTACATATAAATTTATCAAATGTTCAAGGAAATATTAATTCCAATATTATATAAACTATATAAAAATAAATAAAAATGAGATCCTACCCAACTTCTTCTATTGTATAAATAGACTTTTGCCATCTGGAATGGGTACAGATAAAGCAAAGAAAGAAAAGTGTAGACCAACATAGACAAAAATATTAGGACAGAGACTAGAATAACATATTAACAATGTTATACATGATGATAAGTTCTAGAGTGAATTCAGGATTGGCTAAATATAAGGAACAGTTTAGTTATATAGTTATAGACTATAATCATATAACTATGGTCTACAGTTATAGACTATGCTAATAACAAAAACAATCAAAATCATATAATTATATCAATAAATGATGAAAAAGCTTTTGACAAAGGACAACACCCATTTCTGTCAAAAGCACTAAAAAACAAAGGAGTAAATGAATCTTTCTTTAATATTATAAATAATGTATCTATCTAAAAATATCTATCTAAAACTAAAATAAAATATTATATATAAAGGAGAAATGCTAGAGGCCTTTTTAGTAAGGAGAGGGTAAAAGCAAGAATGTCTATTATCATCAGTATTATTTGGTACAGTGCCCAAAACATTAGCTGTGGATGGAAAAGAAGAAAAAAAATTGAGGGAATAAGCATAGGCAAAGAGGAAAAGTATTAGATTTTTGCAGATGATATGATGATCTATTTAGAGATATCTAAAGATTTAACTAAAATTAATTGAAACAATAACTTCAGCAAAGCATCAGAATATGAAATAAACACACATGAATCATCAGCTGTATATATTAGTAATAAAACCAGTGGGAAGAGAGAAAATTCATTCAAAATAATTTCAGAATGTGTAAAACATTTCAGATACACCTTCCAAGATGCACAATACTTCCAAGATACAATTACAAAATACTTTTTACAGAAATCTGAAGAGACTTAAATAATTAAATAATTGAAGAAATAGAAATTGCTCATGGTTAGGTCATGCCAACATAATGCAAATTATGATATTATATAAATTAATATTCTTTTTATCATACCAATCAAATTACAAAAATACTGTATCATAGAGCTAGGAAAAGAACAATTCATTTAGAGAAACAAAAGGTCAACTACTTCAAAAGAGCTTTTTAAAAAGGTGAGAAGAAAAGGAGTTTAGCAGTATCAGATCTGAAATAATACCACAAAACAAAAACCATCAGAACTATTTTCCACTACTTAAAAAAATAGAAAGATTTATCAGTGGAATATATCAGATACATAACATAGAGAAACAAATGAAGATGGCATCATAGTGCTCAATAAATCCAAAGACCCTGACTACTGAGGTAGAGATGTACTATTTGAATAAAATTACTTGAAAAAATGAAAAGCACTTTAATAGAAAACTTTAAATTAACATCTGATGCTGCATAGCTAGATAAACTCTAAACGGATACATGACTTATACACAAAAGGTGATGCCACAAAGAAATTAGAGGAGCATGAAGGCAGTTATCTATGAATAGAGGAAAAGTTCATTTCCAAACAAGGCATACAGAGGATAATAGAGGATTAAATGGACTATTTTGATTAAACAAAGTTTAAAGGCTTTTGTACAAACAAAATCACTGCAGTTAAAATGGTAAGAGAAATAGTTAACTGTGACAAAATAATTTTTGCATTGAGTTTCTCTGCCAAAGAGCTGATATCTAGGATATATTAGGAACTGACTCAAATACACAGGGCGTCTTAAAGTCTTAATGCCATTTTAAGCTTTAATAGTCAAAAATGGCAATAAGACCTTTGGGACACCCAATGGAAGAACAAGAGACATTGACCAACAGATAAATGATCAAAGAATATGAACAAAGAGGAATTCAAGCTATAAAGTGCCTTTAAAAAAGTTCCAAGTCATTAACAATTAGATAAATGCAAATTAAAGCAACTTCATACTTCTAACTTATGCCCATTAGATTGGAAAAAGATGATTAAAAAAAGAAAAATTACCATTTATGGAGGATCTTTGGGAAGACATACATCCTTGTACGTAGTTGGTGGAGCTATTCATTGGTCTTCTGGAAAGCAATTTGGGACTATAATCAAAAAGTCACTAAACTGTGTAAACTTTTTGACCCAGCGAAACCAATATTAGGCCTATATCCCAAAGAGATCACAGAAAGAAGGAAAAGACTCACGTACAAAAATATTTGTAGCAGCTATATTTGTTGTTGTGATGAAATAGAAACTAAAGGGGTATTCAATAATTGGGGAAGAGTTGAAAAATTATAGTATATGAAATATGCAATGAAAGGGGCTAGTCTCAGTTCCTCACCTATAAAATGAGCTAAAGAAAGAAATGGCAAACCATTCTAGTATCCTTGCCAAGAAAACCCCAAATGGGGTCATGAAGAGTTGGACAGGACTGAAATGACCAAACAATAACAACAAATATAATACATTTATATCCACATGCGGGTCAATAATTGAGAGCTTTGTACACTGATAAAATCACACGTCTACTACAAGAAAAACTGACATAAATGTGTTACGGTAGGAGCAATGTCCTACATTCCCTTTCCCCTCATGTGGATCAGTCTTATTTTCCCTTAAAAGTTATTGCCACCTTCCTGGAGACCTGATTAGCTCACGGGACATTATTTCCTTGTCACCTGAGTCAAACCAGCCACAACGAGAACCGAGGGCTTCTGCCTTGACTGGTGGTTCACAATAGATAACTCAAGCAAGGAAGCTTCATATACTTGAATCAACTCAAAGTATCCTTATTGCTTGGATATCTTCTGCTGTGGCTAAGTAAATCTCTCTTTTTGCTGTTCAGTAATAACATTAATAGTAACTAGCATTTATATAGCTCTTAAAGGTTTGAAAAATACTTCACAAATACGATCTAATTTTGTCCTCACAACAAATCTAGAGGTTAAGAGCTCTTATTGTCCTTGTTCTACAAATTAGGAAACTGAGGCAAATAGTGGTTAGATGATTCGTCAGCAGTCATATTGCTAGTAAGAACTGAGGCAGGATTCAAACTCAGGTCTTTTTGTTTCCAGGTTCAGTACTCTATACACTGTGCCACCCAGCTGTTTCTGAGTGTCCAATGTTCTTCCAATATTGAACCTAACCTACCACGGAACTGGCCTGAGTCCAGTCCAGTTCATAATATGCACATAAGTACATATGGCACACATATGTGTATAATATATACATGCATATGTATGTTATGTATGTACACACACACACACACACACACACATATATATATATATATATATATATATAGCATGTACATGAATACGCAGGCATGAGCATACATCTTTATATGTATGTGTATATAACTGAAAGAAGGATGTATTAAATAAATTAACTAATATGTATCAAATACATTAACATGTATAAATAAACAATACTTAAAGAGAAATGGGGAGAAATTGTAATTGCCAAAGAATAGGATTTTTTCTCAAAAAGAGAGAGAAGAAGAGAAATCAGATTAGAGAGTTAATTTTCTTATTTTAATGGCAATATTTTTTTAAACTGAAGAACATATTGGAGAGAAAGATGAATGGTGGGGTAAAAGGAGGAATTTTTTTACATGTGTTGTCTAAAAGCAAGGACAAAGGAGAAATCAAAGTGAGGGAGAAGAGGCCAGGGGCGATTGCTAGGCTATCATAGAATGGAAGAAAAACCAAGCATATCTTTCTGTATTTTTTTAACATGATGAACAAGAGAAATTGGAACAGAGATTAACAGCAGAGATTTGAAAACATTCAAGTGGCAATTTGGAAGTTTTAATAAGGAAAGTTAGGTGTTTGGGGGAAATATAATAATCATCTATGGAAACCAGTTTTATACAGGATAACCTGAGAGTGGAGAGAAAGAATTTTTTTTTCCTTTTTAAACATGAATTCAACAAGTACTGATCACCAGTGAATGGCTGTGCAAAATAAATAGCACATGGTAGGAAGAGAACTTTTAATGGAATGCTGGTCTTCTTAGACACACACACACACACAGATGGATAGCCATTGTTGTGGTTAGCATCAGTATCTTTTTTAAAAGGGGGCTTTTAAAATGTCTTTCTTTTAAAATGTCTCTCTGATATAGCAGCACCTCCACCACTGAACCTTCCCTTGTAGTAAAGAAACACATTTAAGTGAAACCAATCAACTCACGGACCATGTCGGACATTCTATCCCAATCATCCTCTGCATCTAATGATGACCCAAGAGTAGGAAATACATAGGAAGTATCTCTGGGGTGAGAGCTAGCAGGACAGAACAGATGACATGGGACTCAAGGGCAGAAAAGAGCATTATTGTAGGGACTGACCACAGAGTCAAGACTGAATACAGAAGAAAGTGAAGCCAGAACAGATTGAGAGTATGGGGAAGGAGAAATAACAAGGAGGCTGGAAATATAAGGACCTTTACAGAAGAGGAAACTGAGTCCCAGACAAAGAAAGGCAGTCAATTAGCACATATTTTTAAAGTACCTACATGGTGCAAGGGGTTGAAGATACAAAAACAAAAATCTGTCAAACAGTTGTTCTCCTTGAGGAGCATGGGTACTGGGCAAGACAAATAGAAGGTTACTAGGAGCTGAGATCAGGACAGGTTTCATATAGAAAGGTAGATTCTAGGCATATTTTGAGGAAAAACTAAGCTTAAACAGGAGATTGAGGAAAGGAGGGAGGGCTAGTGAAAAAAAGATGGCAGGTGGAGAATCATGTATGAGTCACAGCATGACAGTTTGGCTGGAACAGAGTATGAGAAGAGCAGTAATATAGAGCAAGGCTAAAGTAGATAGCTACAAAGGGCTTTAAAAGTCAAAGGTAGGAGTTTATATTTGATCTTTGTGGCAATAGTGAGCCATTAGAGTTTATTGAGTAGAGGAATACTATGATTGGACATGCATTTCAGGAAAAATCTAATGAAAGAAGAGATTGAAGTGAGGAGAGACTTGAGGCAGGAAGATTAATTGGAAGGCTCGTTCAGTGATGTAGATAAGAGGTGATGCGGGTGTAGGTTAGGAAGGTAGCTGTGTGAGTGGAGAAAAAGGATGGAGGTAGGAGATGTACAGTGGTAGCAAATGCTTGGCACATTGTTTGACGTGAGGGGAATACATAATGAACCCTTAAAATCGATTGGGTATGTGATGAGAGTGCACAGTTTAGGATAATACCAAGGTTGGAGATTTGGGTGACAGGAAGGATGGTAGTGTCCTTGTCAGTCACAGAGAAGTTTAGAAGAGAAGTGGGTTTAGGGTAAGTATTAAATGACTTTCCTACAGAGAGTAATGCCACAGATGGGATTTGAGTCAAAACTTCTCCTGACTCTTAGCCTTGAACTCTCAAAAGCTGCCTTGCGTTTTCATCAAAGGACCAAAGGGTCAGATGAGGTTGAAAAACAGGGATAGGAGAAGCAAAGGAGCAAAAGAGGTAGAACAGGAGATTTTATCAGCATGGTAATTTCATTGTCCAAGGTCCTGAACATGGGACAGTTTCAAGTGAAGGGGAGGTAGGTCTAAAGTATGACTGTCCAGCACACTGACCAGAGTAGAAAAGAGATTATGGGAATTCAATGACTGTCAACATGCTAGTTTTATCAAGGCAAAATATTCAGCACTACCTGCAATAATTCAGGTACAGAAGCTCACAAGATACACACTCGAGCCAGCTCTAACCCATTTGTGAGAGTCCAAATGTGTGAGCATTTAAACCTTAGAAACAGGCAATCCTCACAAATCAGGGTTTGATTTATTATTTAACTGCTAGTCTAGAATCAAGTAACTGCTAATAATTCAGATTAAATTTCAAAGTACTTAGGGTGGGTACCTTTTTTCTCCGGACAGGAGTCTAGTTGCATTGATTGAGATCATCAGGACCATAGCATTCCAGGCCCTTCAGTCCTCCACTATCCAAAGCCCGGCCAGGTTCATGTTCATTGTTTCTATGACACTATCTATTCATTTCATCCTCTATGGTCCCTTTTTCCTTTTGCCCTAGTAACCATAGGCTAATGATAATGATATCAACTGGCATTTATTTAGCCTCAAGGTTTGCAAAGTGCTTAACAGCTATTGTTATTTGAACTTCACAAAGCTTCTGCTCAAAGAGAATAAACCTAAAGAGAATAAAGTCACAATGTTGTAGTACTGTGCTCCCAGCATAAGTATATATACCATATTCTTACCCTCAAGAGCAGCAGCTCATGGAAGATGCCTCTGCCCAAGAAAGGGAAAGCTTTGGAACATTTGCTTTCTGGGGATTTCTGTCCCAGGGAAAGTAGGAACAACTCAGTGTTGAATGTGAAAGGCAAGACTTGTGACTGAATAATAACCATTTAACAATCACACAGGTAGATTGTCCTTACTTTTAGAAAAAAAACATTCTAGAAATTCATAGAAGCTTCAAAGTGTTAGCCAAAAAGTAAATGAAGAAATAAATAACATCCCGTGGAGTATATTATGGTAAAAGTAAAATTAAACTTTGTCTCTGGGAGTCCCCTCCCTTTTTTTTTAACAGTTCAATCAGTCAACAAATGCTCATTAAGCAGTTGTAGGGCATACAGAGAAAAAGGAAAGGTAGTGTTTGCACTCAAGATCTTTCATTCTGTTGGGGGAGATAACATATTACTTGGTGCATACAAGATACAAGCAGCACTTTCACTACCCTTTGAGGAATTTATCTCATTCTCCAAGTTCACTTATGACTTTTTTTTTTTGCTTTTCATAGAAATTCTTTAATGTGGTTGTATAAAATTTTTATCCTTTCCATATTAAGGTGAATTGAGAATGGTGGCGTTTCTTTTTCATTAGAATTAAACCCCATTTATTTACAATGATTGGATTGTTTAAAATTTCCTGTTTGTTTTGAATGTTCTAGGGAGAGGGAAGAGGATAACCAAAATTAGTCAGTCAGTCAGCAATCATTGATTAAACGCTTACTCTACACTAAGCACTGGAGATACAAAGAAAGGCAAAAGACAGTCCCTGCCCTCAAAGAACTCCCCTTCTAATGAGACAGAAAATGTGCAAACAGCTACGTACAACAAAGCTATATATAATGATGAATCTGGACTAATCCACAGAGGGAAGACATTAGAATTAAGGGGGATCAGGAAAGATTACCTGTTAAAGGTGAGATTTTAGCTGGCATTTATTTAGTTGCTCAGGAGTATCATGCCTGCGTATATTCTGAGGTTTCCGAGACCTTCATATCTAGGAGAGAGAAGTTTTAATGCAATATCCAGGAGTGCATGATGGGAAGCTCCATTCATTTTGTTGTTGCTGCTGTTGTTGGATCCAGAAGAAACGAATCTTAGAGCTAAAGACAAGGTCAGAAGTCAAATTATCAGGCTTAAAGGAGTAAATAACAGAAATGAAATGAAAACAGTCATTATAAAAAAAAACTTATTAGACTCACTTGAGAATGAAGAGAAAAATAGATGAGAAGTGAGGTGACAGAAAGGGCAGCAAGGCCAAGAAATGGGCATTTTTATACTTGTATTAATAATACTAGCTCACAATTATATAGCATTTAGGCACTGTGCTAAATGCTTTATTATTATTATCTCACATGATCCTCACACCGACCTTGGTAGGTAGGTGATATTATTATCCCTATTTTATAGAAGGAATATAGGAAGAAAACTGAGGCAGAGGTTAAGTGACTTGTCCAGAGCCATACAACTAGTAAGTGTTGGAGGTCAGATTTGAACTCAGGTATTGAGGCCCTGTGGGGAGATAAGGATGTATTTGAAGCAGAAAAAGTGTCAGAATCAGAGTTCTCATTGGGGAAAGGATTAGAGAACAGATTTAGAGCTAAAAGAAAATTTAGAGGTTATTTAATCCAATCCCCTAATTTTACACATGAGGAAACTGAGGCCCACAGAGGCTAAATGACCTGCCCAACATCATAGGGGCAACAGGTGTCCAAAATGAGATTTGAGGCCAGGTAAGGATAGTAGGAAAATTGGTGACATTTTGAAAATAATAGCTTACAGATGGTTGCTTCTTAATGAAGATTCCAGGGAACCTTTCTGGATGGTGGTTGTATCACAGGGAAAGAAACTCTCTTTTCTGCTGCCAAAGTTAAAGGTCACATCTTTCCTTTCTGTTAATAATCAATGATCCATTTTGGGTGGGAATTCATTTTGTAAAGGGTTGGTTTGATGTTTGTTGGGAAGTCATTGTTTTGTTGGAACCAACTGCATCAATAAATTAACACAGAAAGTTTTGAAGGAAAAGAAGAATGTTGATTTTCTGCTTGTTCCCTTCTTAATGACGTGTTAGGATCTTGTAAGGCCAGCACAAGTCATGGCTGGCTTGGGAGAAGCATGACTCCATGCCTTTGACAGAGAAAGTTTGGAAGAATGCACTGCAACTTTCTGACTCTCTGGCTTCTGTCTGAACCCTTCCTGGCCTGTCTGCAGCAGAAGGCCTAGCTAGCCAGTAGCCCTTGAATATCTCGGGAATTTTGTTTGTTGCCCTCTTCCCAGTGTTTGTATTTCTGGTTTGTCTACAGGGGACAAGTACAACTTCTCTGCTATCCAATCAATCAACAAGTTTTTATCAGATGCCTACTATATGTCTGGCACTGAGTTCGATGTTGGGGATTAAAACACCCAAGCCAAACCTTTACAAAGTGCATTGCCCCAAAAACAGATCATTGATTATTAATAGAAAGGAAAGATGTGACCTTTAACTTTGACAGTAGAAAAAGGATTTTTTTCCCGTGATACAACCATTACTTAGAAATCTATTGTTTCCTGGAATTTTTATTAAGAATTAAATTTTTAAAAAGCAGGAGAGGCCTATGCCCTCGAAGTAATTTCCATTTTATGATGGGATACAATATGACTGCAGAAAAGTAAATACAGGATATACACAAAATCAATGTCCAGAGTGGGAATAAGGAAAAGCTTCATGAAGGCAGTGGCCCTTCAGTTGAGCTTTGAAGAGTTGCTAAGTGTTTACAGAGGTAGAAGTGAGGAGGAAGAGCATTCCAGGAAAGCCAGACAGACAGACCAGGAGGCAGGATAGGGAAGGTTGTGAATGGGGAAGAGCTAGAAGACCAGTTTGAAGGGAACTCCAAGTGAGTATGAGAGATGTCTGGTATATAATTAGCCTGGAAAGCTAAACTTGAGCTAGATCATGAAGGGCTTTAAATGTCAAATAGAGGAGTTTGTGTTTTATTCTAATGGCAAAGGGGTTCCCCTGATAATCTTGAGTAGAGGAATAACATGGTAAACCTGTGCTTTAGGAATATCACTTTAGCACTGTTGGCTGCTCCCAGTTTTCATTTTGACATGGATGAGCCTTAGGGCTTCCTATGTTCTTTCTCTTTGAATGTCCCCAGCTAACAGACAGGAAAGGATCTTAGAAGCTATCTCACCCAACCCAGACAAGAACAGCAATCCCTAGCAACATACCCTCAAATTGGTTATTGGCAGTAGACAGAAGAAAGGCCTTCCTTGACGATTGATTCGCAGTGGCTAGAAGCCCTGGATTTCATGACAATATGAATCCATGGCTGAGGTCTGCCATGAGCCTCCATCTTAGAGGAGTACTGCTTATACTGGCTAATGGAGACCAGATAGAATGCTCTAGAGCCATCAACAACCTGAGAGCTACCCTGAGCAGAATGTTCCTCGTGGTGCCCTGAAAATGCCATCCCTGGTCATAGAGCAGTTTTTTTGTGTATGTGGCAGGTTGCCTTTGTATTTCCACCACCTAGCACATAGTATAAACTTAATAAGTGATTGTTGATTGGTCAAAAAAACAAATGAATAATGGTGAGAGAGAAGAGAGTGGTAGTTACTGTGTCTCTGTTTCAGTGGACATTTTGCCTTCTTAGTCTTGCCTTGAACCTTCTTGTGTTCAACCAGAAGAAGGGTGGGGAAAGAGGAGGAAGAGGTTATATTTAAAGTTTTCCAGCATTCCTTTGACCCCTTGCACTGGCTGACTAAGCTGTCAATCAGCATCTGACCAGCCAGGAACAGTCTAACGATCAATTAGAACTTGTCACTAGTTGGCCGAATGTTGACTGACAGCAGGTGACATTGGTTTGCCCCCTAACTATTTCTGAAGCCCCAAGAGTACCAGATTCCTACATCCAGGCCTGCTAACAGTGGATATTTTTTTTCACAAAAAGTCAATGGTGTGATATTATTTATCCACTTAATTTGTTAGGAAGCTAGTCTTGTCTTGCCTTCTGTGTTTCCTTCTGTACAGGAAAATCCTTAGGGAATTTTTTTGAGGGAGCATGGACTGACAATCACACTGGTTCCTTTTCCACCTTCGCCACCTCAACATCATTTCATAGCTTATGTCAGTGTTAAAGTGTACACCAAGGGAAGTTTGGAAGAGAAGAAGTAGTCACTGAAGCTGCACAGGGGAGTTAGCCTGATTTGCCAAGCAGGGTCCGTTTATACATTAGGTAGCCAAGCCTTCAGAGCCTCAGCTGCTG